>NC_044034.1:170552787-170902257 GCF_901765095.1 Microcaecilia unicolor | reverse complement strand
GACATTACCACACGGGATTGCAAAATCTCCCAAGCAGCTGTTAGCAGCTAGGCAGGCAGGCCCTGGCACAAAGCAGACAAGGTGTCTACCTAGTGCTGCAGTATTTTGGGGATGGCAGAACAGCAACATCACTTTTGCTCTACCAACCCCCTCATCCATGCTCAGCATCTGCCCTCTCCTGTCCTTACCTGTTTCCAGACCTTGGCTGAAGTTTCAAGCAGATTTTGCACTGGTGCCATAGCCTTTAAAACAGGCTTGTGCTACTGTGTCCCGCCTTTCCCTCAACAATTCCTATGCTGGAGGGGAAGATGTTGAACCTGGGACAGAGACAGAGAATGGAAGAAGAGATTCTGAATGAGGGGGTAGGGAGTGGAAAGGGGTATAACTGGCCACCGGGGAGGGAGGAAGAGGTTATGATGGCCACCTGTAGGGAGAGGAATAAGATGCTGGCTACCTGGGAGGGGGTGTAGGGGAAGAGTACATGACTTAAGATTTGCCTAGAGCAGTGGTTCCCAAACCCGGTCCTGAAGACACCCCAGCCAGTCAGGTTTTCAGGATACCCACAATGAATTCATGAGAGATATTGCATGCAAATCTCTTTCATGAATTTCATTGTGGATATCCTGAAACCTGACTGCCTGGGGTGCTGCAGGCCAGGTTTGGGAACCACTGGCCTAGAGTGCAAGATACCCTTGGGTCAGCTTTCCAACCAGGCCAGGGAGCTCTCAGGGTTCTACTCAGCACATGCTTCTGGTTGTGTCTGCTCATTTCGGCATTCTCAAGGTACAAGCTTCAGGAGAATCTCTGGAGTTCTATCTCCTCTTCTCTCATGGAAAGAACCCATCAGATACCTCTGGACTTTTTTCACACATAACCAGTTATCCCTTGGATCTAACCACCAGAGTCCACCATGGAGGGTTCTGAAGGAGTGGAACGCCGGTACTACCTGAATACTACTGGCAACAGGACAACCTCATGTTTTGTGCCTACTGATGGACTTTTACTTATGCACTCTACCTCTGCTTTTGGCTGTTTGGCCACACCTTATTACTGCACTGGACATTTGTGCCTTATCCAGTTTACTGTTTACTAACAAAAGAAGTTTGCTGTTTACTAATGTACAGACAGAATGCAGGGCTATTAGACATATAGCTTGTAACAGTAGTTTGCAAGGCCTATACAAGACCAGCTTGCCTGTAGCAACGCCATCTGAATAGACGACCTTGGAGGGTGCTGACACCCCCCTGCATTCCTGAGCCGAACCTTATCTCCTGTGCTAGAAAGGAGCATTGTGTGTGTGTGAAGAATAAGCTGCTAAGTTTCGTTTTTCTTGCCAGTATCATTTCAGTGTTATGACGTGTGTACGTACTGGGACTACAATTTTGTACTGTAAGAACTACAAATGTTTACTGCGCATGACAGTTGTGACGTGTAAGGGGCCAAATGCGCAGGCCCAGTAGGGAAGTATAAATGTAAGCGTCAGATGATTTATGACACACAGTGTCCCGAGGCTACTCGGTGCTGTTCACTTGCTAGCAATAAAGTTGCCTTGTTTGGAACCAAAATTTGCCTTTCGTCTCTGATTTCCCACCTGTTTCATTGCGACCCAGATGGGACAGAAGTAGAAAGGGGAATCGGATTAATTCTTCCCCTCCCCCACTGCGGTCGGATCGGGTCATCGACCCCCACCTGAGAAGGTGGTGAGTGGCCACCGCTGATTTCAGCGTCCATCTCCCGGAGGAGGGCCGATCCACTCCGTCTGACTGTGGAGGGGGCTGTGTGGTTCTGACAAGGCACCTTTTCCATTTCAGAGAGAAGCGTACGACGGCGCAGCCTGCGACCCCGGCGGACAGGCGAGTATACTCTACGTAGGACCGGCCCAGTAAGGACCGAAGAAGAGGCGTGATCACCTCTTTTAGCCAGTGACTAGTACGGACTATTGGTATCCGACTAGGTCCCGAAACTCACTAGGCTCGACGACGAAACCGAGCGGCGAACGGGAGGGTTTTCTTGTGGCGTATGAGAGTGTGAATGGGCTTGCAGTTCCAGGCCGGGCGACCGCGTCCTGGTCAGGCCGAGTGTTGACCCTTCTGTGTGGAACGGACCCCTTACTCCTCCACCTCCCCTTTCCCCTTTGTCCGTCACCTGTCCTTGGCACTCAGGTTAGGATGGCGGGGGTGGGTCCTCACCGTTAGATTTAATGACGGAACACTTTAGCGAGTGTTCGACCTAGATAAATGTAGCAGGGCCGGGATGATACAGAGATGTCAATTTATGTGGCCAGGGCTAGGAATTGCTGGATGGCCCCCGGAAGGGTCATTCGAGTATGAAAAGTGGCGCGCGGTCATGAATATTGTTATAATTGAGGGAAACCCAGGCTGTCCCGAGGACATTCCATACATAGAAGCGTGGTTGGATGTAGCCGGGATCCGCCGGCTTGGGCCCAACGGAAGGTAGAAAAGGCCGCCTTATGTTGGTAAGCAGGAAAAGGCCGGAAAACCAAACTTAGAACCCTGCCGACCATGCCTTCGCTCTCCAAAGCTCGGCAACCGCTGCCGTCCCGAAGGCCGCAGGGACCGCCCCCATACGGCCTACGCCCCTAGCACTGAAGCCACTGAGACCACGCCCCTGCTACCAGAGTCAAGGCAGGAACTACGCCCAGTATACCAACACACTTTCTAGGAAAAAACCCCCAAAGAAAACCGCAGGAAAGTTCAGGGTTCGGCCGAGAAGAAGCCTCCAAAAGCCCCGATACTTGCTACGGCGGAAGCATACGAAGACGACATTGCGCCGCCGCCCTATGCTCCTATGTACCCTGACCTTACGGGCCTAGCAGAAGGCCCGCTGACGCCGAGACTTCCGGGTCAGAGTCGGATGCCGGGGAGACGTCCCGCCCAGCCTCACCTGAGTCACCTGGCCTCGCAACCACACGAAGAGTAAACTGGTTGTGAAGAACATTACTCGGTTCCCCAATCGAGTCCGCAACAGGCCCTTCCGTCCAGCCGAAAAGGGGGAACCTCCCACTTATTCCCAGTTCGACAGTCCACCACCTATACCCCTAACCCGGCGGAAGGGGGGGGCAGCCCATCGAATCAACAGTTTATAGCCACGTTCCCTTCTCAAGTGCCGATTTGTATAACTGGAAATTCCATGGGCCGTCCTACGACCAGAAACCCAGCAGCTGATAGAGCTGGTGGAAGGCATTATATACAGCTATAATCCAACTTGGGCAGACCTTAGGCAGTTGAGCGCCCACGTCCTGACCTCTGAAGAACGCCGCCTTTTACAACAAAATATGGAGCAAGCCATCCGGGATGCGAATCCGGCTCATGCCAATTTACAGAACCTAATAGAAACGGAGGCGCCCATCGCTGCCCCTACGTGGGACTACGAACCGCCGAAGGCCAAACCTTTATCCGCCGATACCAGCAGGCGTACCTGGCCGCCTTAAAGAAGGGGAAGCAGAAGGTTACCAACATGGGAAAAACACAGTGTGGTCCAACAAAGGACGAGAGTCCAGGGGACTTCCTTGAACGACTTATGGAAGCATTCAGGAGGCCAGCCCGATAATCCCGAGGACCCTAAGAACCTCCCAACCGTGGTTATGAGTTTTGTTAGCCAGTCGGCACCGGATATACGAAGAAAGCTACAGAGAACAGAGGGGTTCGAAGGGATGAGCCTAAGCCAACTGAAAGCTATAGCTGATCGCGTATTCGGATATCGCGACCAGGAGGAGAAGGTGGAGGCCCGGAAGGAATCGACCAGACGGATGCGGGAGAGGCAGATGTGTTGGCCACGGTGCTGGAAGAACGAATGAGGTCTAGACCAAAGGGGAGGGCAGGAGAACAGAGGAACGCGGTCCCCCATAGGGCGTAACCAGTGTGCAAATTGCCGACAAGAAGGACACTGGTGGGCTGATTGTCCAGAGGAGATACGGGACAACCCGAGAGAAAGGAATCATGGGACCGGCAGAGAGAGAGGAGGAGACCGGCGACCGCACGGGGGCCCCTAGGCGAGGCCGTGGAAGGGGCCGAAGAGAGAGAGGACGGGATGACCGGAGGGAATGGCAGATGGCTGTGGACGCTACCCGAGACAGCACAGCATGAAGGAACCGGGAGGGCAGAGTCCCCACTGACCCTCTGGTGGAAATTCGGGTGGGGACAGATCTATGAAGGCCTTACTAGACACGGGGGCCAGCGATCTGTTATCACCACTGCCATAGCCCCAGCCACGAAAGAAACTATACCAATTGTGGGAGCCTCGGGAAATCCTTGCGGCCCCCCTCCTCAAAGAGCGCCAAGTCCAGATCGGAGGGACGATGGTGTCCCATCAGTTCATACATCCTGGATGCCCGGTCCCCTTGATTGGTCGAGACCTACTCTGTAAGCTCCAGGCCACCTTGAAGTTCAGACTACGGGTGAAGTGGAAGCTCGCTTTGAAGATCGGCCAGTGACACTATCTGTCCAGTGAGAGAAGAATGGAGACTACACGTTCCCCAACTGTAGGACCCGGCGACTGCCGTTACGACCAGAACACCCCGTTCGCCCAGCAGAGGCGAGCTATATGGATGAAGTGCCTGATGTATGGGCAGAATTGAACCCCGGCGGACTGGCCGTTAACGCTATCCCCATCTGGATTGAGCTCAAACCAAATGCTCAAGTTGTCAACACAAGGACAATACCACTCCCTATGCAGCCCGGCATAGTATGCACACACATTTACAGAAACTCCTTCAACAGGGAGTCCTTAAACCAATCAGATCCGCATGGAACACCCATTGTTGCCCGTTAAGAAGCAGGAACATCCGAGTACAGACCCGTCCAGGACCTGAGGAAAGTCAACAACCAGGTAGCCGACATAGTTGCCTCGTACCAAATCCATACTCCATCCTAGCCCAAGTGCCATCTCAGACCAAGTGGTACAGTGTCATTGATTGAAGGACGCCTTCTTTTCCATCCTCTTGCTGTCGACAGCCAAAAATTGTTTGCCTTCACGTGGGAAGACTTGCAGACGGGAACCAAGCAGCAATATACATGGACCCGTCTTCCCCAGGGGTTCAAGAACTCGCCTACCCTCTTCGGCGACCAACTCGCCCGGACCTGAA
This sequence comes from Microcaecilia unicolor, assembly GCF_901765095.1. Taxonomy (NCBI): domain Eukaryota; kingdom Metazoa; phylum Chordata; class Amphibia; order Gymnophiona; family Siphonopidae; genus Microcaecilia; species Microcaecilia unicolor. Next base: position 170,897,153 of record NC_044034.1, on the reverse strand, counting down.
GACGTATCAGGACGAGTAGGGCCGGTCGTCCAATACGTGGATGACCTGTTGGTGGCCGTGAAACGTACAGGACTGTGCAGAAGCTACCTTTACCTCTTGAAGACCCTGGAAGCCCAGGGGTACCGGGCCAGTCGCAAGAAGGCACAGATATGCGAGATCGAAGTCGAGTATCTGGGGTTTCGCCTCGAGAAGGAACCCGAAGGCTCGGTATCCCCCGAACCCAAGCTATCCGCAACCACACTCCTGCAAACAAGAAGGAATTACGGGCACTCCTCGGAGCAGTGGATATTGCCGCATTTGGATCATCAATTTGCTGTCCTGACCCAAGACTTGTACGCCAAACTGAAAGGACTGAACTCGAGGGCCAAGATCTCGGGGAGAAAAGCGAACTGAAAGCCCTTCAGGACCTTAAGGATGCCCTTGCGGCCCCACCAGCGCTCGGACTGCCAGACGTGACTAAGCCGTTCCACTTGTTCATCGACGAAAAGAAGGGATTGGCACTTGGAGTCCTTACCCAATGGTCGGTACCTGGCAACGCCCTGTAGCATACCTCTCCAAGAGCATGGACAACGTGGCACGAGGATGGCCGGGCTGCTACGAAGCATGCGGCTGCTTGTCTCCTGATACACGAGGCCATAAACTCACGTTCGGCCAAACACTTTTTGTGACCACACCCCACACCATCCGCGGCCTACTCGAGAGCCACGGACCCCAGATGGATGACCAACTCCCGATTGGTCAAATACCAAGCCTCCTGTGCGAGAATCCGGAGGTGCGGCTCCTGGACCGACCAACCTCAATCCTGCCACCCTCCTTCCGGCCCCTGAACCCCCACTCCACGACTGTGAAGAGGTAATGGCCACTGTGCACTCGGAGCAGACCTGACCTGAAGGATCACACTGGCAAGGGTGCATCACCCTTTTTACCGATGGAAGCAGCCAGGTGATAGAGGGAATTCGAAGAGCTGCGCTATGCGGTGGTGTCTGAGGACCATGTGATCGAGGCTATGCTCTGACTCCCGGTAACATCAGCCCAGAAAGCGGAGCTAACGCCCCCACCAGAGCCCTCCTGTTGGGCTGAAGGAAAAGTTGTCACATTACACCGACTCCAAATCACGACTTCCTCACCCTCCAGGTGCACGGAGCCTTGTACAAGGAGAGGGGATTTCTGACAGCTGAAGGGAAAGGACTTGCAAATGCCGCTGAGATCTGCCAATTACTCGAGTCGGTATGGAAGCCGAAGAAGGGTTGGCGTGATGCACTGCAGGGCCACACTGGAAGAACGGACCCTATCGCCCGGGGAAATCAGCGGGCAGACGACGCTGCAAAAAGGGCAAGCTCAGCTCCCCTACTCCTCTCACCTCCTGACCCCGGTACTCGTCGTCCAGCTTCCTACGGAGACCCCTACTACAGCCCCCCAAGAAACGGAATGGGCCCAACCAGAGGGTCTAGCAGTCACGCAGATGGCTGGCTGGATACTACAGGATGGGCGGCATATGGATACCCGAAGCCTTGGCCCTGGACGGTGGCCAAGGAGGCTCACGACCGCCACCACCTGGGAAGGGACGCCCTGGGCGCTTACTTGAGAAGACCTACTACATCAACAAACTATCCCTGTGGACCACAAAACGGTTTCCAGCCGATGCGCGACTTGTGCCCGGAACAACCCTCGAACGGGGCCACGGCCCTATGCCAGGACATGTTCTCGACGGCCACCAGCCCTTTCCACGTGTGCCAGATTGACTTCACACAACATGCCCCCGGCGCGCGGCTACAAAGCTATCCTCTTCGCGTGTGTACCTACACCGATGGATTGAAGCCAGCCCACTAGAACGGAAAATGGCTAAAGGAAGTTACCCCCTACTGCTTCATAAATCCTACCCAGATACGGCCTCCCCAAGCAAATAAACTCTGACAACGCCCGCCTTCGCTAGTGAAGTAACACAACAGCTCAGTACCAGACTGGCCTCGCTTGGAAGTTGCATTGTGCCTGGAGACCCCAAAGCAGTGGAGTAGTGGAGAGGGCTAACCGATCCCTGAAGAACCAGCTTGCCAAGCTATGCCAAGAGCAAAAGCCAGTGGCCCGACCTGCCTTCCACTGGCCGTTGCTGCATCTTAGGTGTACACCCAAGGCTACCGGCCTTACTCCCTACGTAGATGATGTATGCTAGGCCCACCACCCTACCCTCCTTCCGACTCCTTGCAGATACAGGTGAGAGTTCCTTAGTGAAACAGATGAGAGCTTTACACCAGGTAGTGCAAGACATCCAGCAGTACACTGAAAGAGTAGCTCCCTTGGTCCTCACCATCCTACGCACAGGTTCAGGGTGGGAGACGAGGTCTGGTAAAGAGTGGGATGAATCTGACTGTCTAAAGCCCAAATGGAACGGGCCCTCCCATTGTTCTCCTAACGACCTCCACCGCTGTTAAAATTGCAGGAAGCCCAGGGTGGATACATTGGACCCGAACTGAAGGCCTGCTGCTCCCACTAGCAGCACCCTGAAGCGTGGACTGCGCACCAACATCCTGACGCTCCATTACGGCTGACTCTAAGAAAGACGTGAACCACCAGATCCATGCCTGCCCAGCAACAGGAACTCCAGTTTCTGGACCACTGCGTTTTTGGCTCTCTCTTATCGCAGCCTTCATCGTGGGCCTCATTATCTTCTTGCTGCAAAAGCTCGGATACCTCCCACACATATATAATGCTGACCATCTTCCTTCTCCTGTGTGCAGTTCCGAGCTATCATACCTGCCACCCTGAGCCTGAATTGCACTGAATGTTTGCGCCTCGGCGCCACCGTATTTAGAGGGCGGATATCACCTCCGTCACTTACCTTCATTCACCAGACGCAGCCCCCGGAAGGCGATTGCCAGCCTTCTCTCCTGACTTGTGCCCATCATCACTCCGAATGGCCTTCCCAACAGTTTCCACAGATGACCTCCAAGGAATCTCCACTATCTGCCCAGACCAGCCCTACCAAACCAAGATACTACTAATGTCACCCATCAGCGTAGGACTCCCTTGCGTCTGTGGCCGGACCTCCGGTAGTCGATGGAGATGGCATCTGTTATTAACATTAATTCCACTCGTATCCTTGTCGGTGGCATCCAAACTGTTAGCAACCCTCCCCTCTCGACGTCTGTGCCGCCATGGACAAGCACCCTTGGATCTCGCAAGTGTGGTAGTCCAGAGTTGGCGAGAGGCCATCCGTTGTTTAAGGACCATCCAGTATGTCTGCCCACCTTCAGTCCATACATGAGATGCTGGCTCCCCTGTGGGTAGTGGCTCCCATGCGCCGGCTGGACAATCAGCCTCGGGCTGGGACCGAGTATGTGCTTATACGGAGGAGGATATGCCGGATGCGCCGGCCTGGGCGAATTTCGTCGTAGGTTCTGGTAACTATGTGTCCCTAGACTGGCCCATCCGAGGACACGACATGCCCTGGAGGAGGAACGTGGGGCCTCGGCATTGACGGCGGAGGAATGGATCCGTTGACATATATTACCATATATCAGAGTCTCGACAACGAAGCCTACTACGCACTACCAGACTACTGTTGTCGGCTACCAAGACGTATTTGATGAAATTGCTCGTGCTGAGCAGACCGACGACTAAATTCCCCATTTCCCCAGAAGCCGAAATATGTTCCTCAATTTGGCTGAAACATCGCCTCTCCCTCGGAATTGCCAACTGTTTCGTCTGTGGATGGCACCGACATGGGTGAAACAATGGCCCTGGGAAGCGAGGAGAGATCCGACAACCACACATGGGATTGCACTCAAACACCACTAACATTACCTTTCCCCAACGGCCGAAGCCGTAGACATGGGCCCTGAGAACAAATATCATAGGTACCCTCTGCGCTAGTCGAGCGCCATCGAAGCGTACTCTGTACCAGTGGGAGACTATGCTTGTACGGGGGTTCTTCATGTATAATGGCAGCCGGACGACCTGGGTGGCAAACGGACAACCTGCCCGCCCCGGAGCCTATCTGGACAGAACCCACCCTGAACACGACATGGACGTACGGAGGTAATGCCTCCCTCAAGTGGGTAGCCCCCGGAGGGCTACTACTATATCTGCGGGCGCAGGGCTTACGAACAGCTCCCGGCCCGCTGGTACGGTACCTGTCTCTTGGGCACTGTCCGCCATAGTTTTTTCCTTCTGCCCCTGCGAGTCGGCGAAACCCTGGGTATCCCCCTATACGTGGAAAAGGGGCCTGATAACCCGGCCAGACGCAAACGGTCTTTCCCACCCGTCAAGCCCAAAGTCCAAATTGGAGGACTGGAAAGACAACGAGTGGCCGCCTGAACGCATCATTCACTACTATGGACCGGCCACGTGGGCTGAAGATGGTACATACGGGTACCGTACCCCTATCTATATGCTGAATCGCATTATTCGCCTACAGGCCGTACTCGAAATCCTTACTAACGATTCGGCCCTGGCCCTCAATATCCTAGCTCGACAGAACACTAAGCTCATTACCGCCGTCTACCAAAATCGCTTGGCTCTTGACTACCTCTTAGCCCAGGAGGGCGGGGTGTGTGGCAAGTTTAACCTCAGTAATTGCTGCTTACAGATTGATGACCAGAGCCATGTCATCAGGGAGATAACTGACCGGATGGTCAAACTAGCCCACGTCCCCGTCCAGACCTGGAACAGTGCGTGGGATTGGACTTCCTCCCTCACCAGCTGGCTCCCAACCTCCGGGAGCCTGCAAGGCCTCCTCGTCATGGGTGGCCTGTTCTTGCTGTCTTGCCTATTAATACCTTTGTCTCTCCCCTAGTTTTCAGGTGTCTCCGCTCCACCATGGAAAGCATCGCTGATCGCCGTGCTGCTGCCCAGCTTATGGCTCTCCAGATGTACTCCCCCATTCCCAGTCTGATAAGCTGACGATGAAGCCCTTGGTGGCTGATGTGCACTTTGCACCCCCTGAGTCCAGCTCAATGGGCCATCACTCTTGTGTCAGCATAAGACCGGATACAAAGGGGGGGGATTTCCACTAGGGGCCCTCCGTCTCAACCCCGGCGAAGCAACCAACGGCTGCGCAAGGGCTTAGGGCTCGCGTGTTGCCTCCCTCGCTAACTATCCTTGTCCTTTCTTTCCTTTCAGGGTTCATGGAGGTATACTCTCCACCAGAATGGATGTTCAAGTATCAAAAGGGGGGAATGAAGGAGTGGAAACGCCGGTACTACCTGAATACTACTGAGCAACAGGACACCTCATGTTTTGTGCCTACTGATGGACTTTTACTTATGCACTCTACCTCTGCTTTTGGCTGTTTGGCCACACCTTATTACTGCACTGGACCATTTGTGCCTTATCCAGTTTTACTGTTTACTAACAAAAGAAGTTTGCTGTTTACTAATGTACAGACAGAATGCAGGGCTATTAGACATATAGCTTGTAACAGTAGTTTGCAGGGCCTATACAAGACCAGCTTGCCTGTAGCAACGCCATCTGAATAGACGACCTTGGAGGGTGCTGACACCCCCCTGCATTCCTGAGCCGAACCTTATCTCCTGTGCTAGAAAGGAGCATTGTGTGTGTGTGAAGAATAAGCTGCTAAGTTTCGTTTTTCTTGCCAGTATCATTTCAGTGTTATGACGTGTGTACGTACTGGGACTACAATTTTGTACTGTAAGAACTACAAATGTTACTACTGCGCATGACAGTTGTGACGTGTAAGGGGCCAAATGCGCAGGCCCAGTAGGGAAGTATAAAATGTAAGCGTCAGATGATTTATGACACACAGTGTCCCGAGGCTACTCGGTGCTGTTCACTTGCTAGCAATAAAGTTGCCTTGTTTGGAACCAAATTTGCCTTTCGTCTCCTGATTTCCCACCTGTTTCAGTTCCACTATACAACACAGGAGCTACATTAATTTGTGCATGACAAATCCTGCCAGGTGTCACTGTAGCTTAATACAGAAAATCAGAATTCATAACAGCTATCAGAGAAAATACTCCCTTATCAGTATGGCCTAATCACGGTTGGATAACTGAGTCATAAGTGGCTTGCAAATTTACACTTGGAGAAGCAATTTGAGAGCAGAAGTCAGAACCAGGAGTCTTGAATTGTATCCAGGTGCTCTAATCATATCACCACTCCTCACTTAAGTCAATAAAGGTGATCCACATAAGAAATCAGGTTGAGAAATTCAATGACTGTCACTTGTAGGTATCTTATGTACGAAATGTATTTATTTATTTAAACAGATATATTCCTTTAGTACTCAAGGTGGTTTATAGGTAGTATATGAACAAACATCCATGTATCATAATATACAAAAGAAATCAGAGTAATAAGAAGTTCCTATCCAAAGGCTTCTCAAAAGCCAAGCAAATTCACTAGCCTAGGACAGCCTGGTAATTGTAGAAGGGTGTCTTGTGAAGAACCCAGTACTTGCAATATCACATATGCAGCACTCGACTGCACAAATGTGTCAGCAATGTTTGGTGTGCAATCTTGTGCACTACACAAAGCATTTTAAACTCTATTCTTTGTTGAACCAGGAGCCAAAGTAATGATTCCAACACTGGATACATATGCTCCTATCATTAGCTCCCAAATGATATGGATTGCTATATTTTGTACGAATTGCAATCTTTGTACTTTGCATTTAGGCTGCCTAGTAATAATGAGTAGCATTAATCCAGTTGAGAATTTACAATAACATGCATGATTAAATGCAAATATTTCACCTATGTATTTCAATATTTGAATAGAATGCAAACAGAAATGAAAGGGTAAAAGATGACCTTTGTGTGCCACCTTCATAGCACAGTGAAGTGTGCAATCAACTATTACTGGTGGTTGGGAAGTGGGGATAATGCTGGGCAGACTTATATGGTCTGTGCCAGATTACCATATGGCTCCAGAAAAAGGAGGACGGATTGAGCCAGCCGGGTTTTACTTCCATTGCTTTCAATGGAAGTAATTGAGCCAGCCGAGTTTTACTTCCATTGCTTTCAATGGAAAGCAATGGAAGTAAAACCCGGCTGGCTCAATCCGTCCTCCTTTTTCTGGAGCCTGGTGGGAAGCGGGACTGGTGGTTGGGAGGCAGGGATAGTGCTGGACAGACTTGTACTGTCTGTGCCAGAGCCGGTGGTTGGGAGGCAGGGCTGGTGGTTGGGAGGTGAGGATAGTGCTAAGGCAGACTTATATGGTCTGTGCCAGAGCCGGTGGTTGGGAGGAGGGGCTGGTGGTTGGGAGGCGGGGATAGTGCTGGGCAGACTTATACGGTCTGTGCCCTGAAGAGCACAGGTACAAATCAAAGTAGGGTATACACAAAAAGCAGCAAATATGAGTTATCTTGTTGGGCAGACTGGATGGACCGTGCAGGTCTTTTTCTGCCGTCATTTACTATGTTACCAACAGCAGCCCAAATTAGTATGTGTAGATATTTAGCTGCCAGCACACAGCAGCAAGAAAGTGTGGACAGCATTACAGCATTGGAGATAGGATAAAGCAGTGGCATAGCCAGAAGTCAATTTTTGGGTGGGCCAACAGGTTGCATGGGTGGGCACTAAACAGTGGTGTGCTGGTAAATGTTTAACAACAGGCTCTCTCCCTGGTCCACCTCTGCGCCCCCACCCCCCTCCACCTGTGCACCTCCCCTCAAAATTGCAGAGCTGGCTATAGCCGGGAAGAGAGCCTGGGGGAGGCAATGCATTACTCTCTCCAGGAAAAAAAAACATTAAATGATCCCAGGTTCCAATCTAATTCATGTTTAATGTGGGATAAAATGCCATAAATAAGTAAATAAATATAAACTTTTAATGTTGAACACCTGTGTCTCAAAGTGGACATGTTCCAATCATTATAATGAAAATAAAATGATTTTTTTCTACCTTTGCTGTCTGGTGACTTTGTTTTTCTGATCATACTGGCCCAGTATCTGATTCTGCTGCTATCTGTCCTCTTTACTCCATTTCCAGGGCCTCCTTTCCATTTATTTCTTTACTTTCCGCCTTTCTTCTTCATTTCTTGCTCTGGGTCCTCCGCAGACTTGACTGTCCAGTGGATCCAGCTTCTGTCTATTTTCTTCATCCATGTGCAATTTTCTCCTCTCTTCCTTTTCCCTCATCTCATCTCCTTCCTCACTCTTCCCTCCCCTCCATCCATGTCCAGCATTTCTTCTCTCTCCCTTCCCTCTCCTCCATCCATATCCAGCAGCCTCCTCTCTCCTGCCCTCCCCTCCATCCACCCATGTCCAGCAACCTTCCTCTCTCCCCTCCCCTCCATCCACCCATGTCAGGCAACTCTCCTCTCCCCTCCATCCATCCATCCCCAGCAATTCTCTTCTCTCCTCTGCCCCTATCCATCCATCCCCAGCAATTCTGTTCTTGCCCCTGTCCCCTCCATCTATCCATCCCCAGCAATTCTCCTCTCTCCCCTGACCCCCACCTCCATCCATCCCCAGAAATTCTCCTCTCTCCCTTGCCCCCCACCTCCATCCATCCATCCATCATCCCCAGCAATTCTCCTCTCTCCCCTGCCTCCTACCTCCATCCATCCATCCCGTGACTCTCCTCTCTCCCCTCCCGCTCCCATCCATGTGTCCAGCGATTCTCCTTCACCCCCATCCATCCTTCCCTCCCATTCCACCTGCCCGCCCTCTCTCTGACGGCAGCGCTTCCCAGACACTGCCTACCGCCGCCACAATCTACCTCCTCCCTCTGTCTCACTCTCAATAGCAGCGGTAGCGTCGCGATTCAAACACGCTGCCTCCTGCTTCTAACCCGGAAGCGTCTCCTCTGCAGAGGAGACGCTTCCGGGTTAGAAGCAGGAGGTAGCGTGTTTGAATCGCTACCGTTGCTGTTGAGAGTGAGACAGAGGGAGGAGGTAGATCGTGGCGGAGGAGGTAGATCGTGGCGGTGGTAGGCAGCGTCTGGGAAGCGCTGCCATCAGAGAGAAGGAGGCAGATGCAGGATCAGCGCTGCCTGCTCCCTCCGCTCCTGGGTGGGCCTGAACCCAAACTGGGTGGGCCTAGGCCCACCCAGGCCCACCCGTGGCTACGCCCCTGGGATAAAGAACCCTTTATGCCAAAGGAGCTGCATATTGTAAGGTTGAATATGTCTCAAATACAAGAGATCTTGGATACTTCCCAATATCCTGACTTCAAAGCAGACAAGAGAGTTTAATCCCAGGAGAAATGTGATCTGCTATGTAATAGGTCAGCAGTAATGTGCTATCAATTCTTTTTATAGGGGTTTTAACCAAAAGTGTTGTGCTTGGTACAAGGCCTTTTGTGGACATAAAATAGTTTAACTGTAGGCCACAAATTAATCTGAGCAGCAAGAAATCAGGAAAATGCATAGGGGTGGTATCATCACAGCATGGCACATCTGGCAGCCACAGAGTCAGGGCCAGGCCAAAGTAATTGAAATATCTTCTAGTTACTCAAGTCAACCCCCAGAGGCTGATCTCTCACCAGGATTCCTTAAATGGCATTCTGTTGTATCTTGTGACTAGCTTTAAATCAGTAAGTGCCTTCAGCAAAGCATTTCAAATTTCTGTCAATTAATACTGATGTGCTGGTTTAGCTCACAGGAAGCATAAAATTGATGCCTAATCCAGCAAAGAATATAGGTCTACATGAGGTATAATTCTGCTCACATTAGTCATGAAGTGCATTAGAAGACAGTGGAATAACAGCGGTATAGCTTATTTAAAATTTGATATACTGCCAATACAACAAAAGTTGGTTGAAGCAGTTAACAAAAATAAAATACAATAAAAAGAAAAGAAACGTCATTGTGGACAGGTCAGCAAACATTCACACAGGGAACGAGCAGACTATGGAAGGGGTCCATGTAATGCTGGACATCATGATAACAGAACCCAGGGCTACTGATACAAGGACTTGTGTTATGCTTTTCAAAGAGATGGAGCTGATAAGACCAAACGTTAGTTGGAAGCAGGGGCGTAGCCACGGGTGGGCCTGGGTGGGCCTAGGCCCACCCAGTTTGGGTTCAGGCCCACCCAGCAGCGGAGCGGAGGGAGCAGGCAGCGCTGATCCTGCATCTGCCTCCTTCTCTCTGACGGCAGTGCTTCCCAGACGCTGCCTACCGCCGCCACGATCTACCTCCTCCCTCTGTCTCACTCTCAACAGCAGCGGTAGCGATTCAAACACGCTACCTCCTGCTTCTAACCCGGAAGCGTCTCCTCTGCAGAGGAGATGCTTCCGGGTTAGAAGCAGGAGGCAGCGTGTTTGAATCGCGACGCTACCGCTGCTATTGAGAGTGAGACAGAGGGAGGAGGTAGATTGTGGCGGCGGTAGGATGGATGAAGAAAATAGACAGAAGCTGGATCCACTGGACAGTCAAGTCTGCGGAGGACCCAGAGCAAGAAATGAAGAAGAAAGGCGGAAAGTAAAGAAATAAATGGAAAGGAGGCCCTGGAAATGGAGTAAAGAGGACAGATAGCAGCAGAATCAGATACTGGGCCAGTATGATCAGAAAAACAAAGTCACCAGACAGCAAAGGTAGAAAAAAATCATTTTATTTTCATTATAATGATTGGAACATGTCCACTTTGAGAATCAGGTGTTCAACATTAAAAGTTTATATTTATTTACTTATTTATGGCATTTTATCCCACATTAAACATGAATTAGATTGGAACCTGGGATCATTTAATGTTTTTTTTCCTGGAGAGAGTAATGCATTGCCTCCCCCAGGCTCTCTTCCCGGCTATAGCCAGCTCTGCAATTTTGAGGGGAGGTGCACAGGTGGAGGGGGGGGGGGGCGCAGAGGTGGACCAGGGAGAGAGCCTGTTGTTAAACATTTACCAGCACACCACTGTATAGTGCGCCCACCCATCCAACCTGTTGGCACACCCAAAAATTGACTTCTGGCTACGCCACTGGTTGGAAGAAATGGGTTTTAAGATTTTGAATCTGGAAAAAGAGGTCTCATGGTGGAAGGTCATTCCAAGATTTTTGTGGAAGGAAAAAAAAAAAAAAGCAAAGGCATGTGTACATTCATAGTGAGCTGCATAGGGTGAGGGAAGTATCAGACAGGTCTCAGTATATGTATTCAAGGTCTCTTCTTAGTAACAAGCACAACAGAATGACGACTTTTAAGGTGAGCAATTGCGAAATGATGCATTTGGGAAAGAGGAACCCAAACCATAATTACGCGATGCAAGACTCCACATTAGGAGTCATTGCCCAGAAAAAGATCTAGGTGTCATCGATGATATAATGAAACCCTCTGCTCAATGTGCAGTGGCAGCTAAGAAAGCAAATAGAATGTTAGGAATTATTAAGAAAAGAATGGAAAACAAAAATGAGAATGTTCTAATGCCTTTGTATCACTCCATGGTGCGACTACACCTTAAATACTGTTTACAGTTCTGGTCACTGCATCTCAAAAAAGATATAGTGGAATTAGAAAAGGTGCAGAGAAGGGCAACGAAAATGATAAAGAGGATGGGACGACTTCCTTATGACGAAAGACTAAAGCGGCTAGGGCTCTTCAGTTTGGAGAAAAGGTGGCTGAGGAGAGATATGATAGAGGTCTATAAAATAATGAGTGGAGTTGAACGGGTAGATGTGAAGCATCTGTTTACGCTTTCCAAAAATACTAGGACTAGGGGGCACGCGATGAAGCTACAATGTAGTAAATTTAAAACGAATCGGAGAAAATTTTTCTTCACTCAACGTGTAATTAAACTCTGGAATTCGTTGCCAGAGAATATGGTAAAGGAGGTTAGCTTAGCGGAGTTTTAAAAAGGTTTGGACGGCTTCCTAAAGGAAAAGTCCACAGACTGTTATTAAATGGACTTGGGGAAAATCCACTATTTCTGGGATAAGCAGTATAAAATGTTTTGTACTTTTTGGGATCTTGCCAGGTATTTGTGATCTGGATTGGCCACTGTTGGAAACAGGATGCTGGGCTTGATGGACTGGTCTTTCCCAGTATGGCAATACTTATGTACTTCCCTGTGAGGAAAGGCTAATGCAGCTAGGGCTCTTCAGCTTGGAGAAGAAATGGCTGAGGAGACATTTGATAGAGGTATATAAAATAACAAGTGGAGTGGAACAGGTAGATGTGAATCGATTGTTTACTCTTTCTAAAAATACTAGGACTAGGGGGCACACAAAGAAGCTACCAAGTAGTAAATTTAAAACGAATCAGAGAAAATAATTCTTCACTCAATGAGTAACTCAACTGAGGAATTTGTTGCCAGAGAATGTGGTAAAAGCAGTTAGCTTAGCAGGGTTCCTCAGGCATCTTTACCTTCTTCGAATTTCCCTCCACCGTGAGCCACATTGCAAAGGGGAAAAGCCATCTGTACCGAATCCCCTTAGCTTGCATGAATCCTGTAACTTCCCTCAAAGAAATGTGTTTTTGCAGCGTAACCCCAGCATAACCCCAGCCAAGTCTTGGTACACTCCAATCTTATAGTTTTTCTGTTGAATCACCTTCTGTTGTCTTGCTTTTGACAAGATCTTTTCTTCAGTAGGGAAATCCAGAAAATAAGCAATTATGTCTCTCGGGGCAGAGTCGCGCTGTGGCCCCGCACTGCGATGTACTCTCTGAAGACGGATGTCCTCCTGCACACTCTCCTCTTCCACACTCAAAATATATTGGCACAGTTCTTTAATCACTGCCTCACAGTTATTAAAAATGGCCAGCTCCAGAACTCCTTTAAACCGCAGATTGTTGCGGCGCGATCTATTTTCCAGATCCTCCACTTGTTCCTTTAACTGCTGAATCTCTATCGCTGCCAACTGCTTCTTTGCCTGTTTGTTTTTCATTTCTGCTTGGACCATTTCCATCTTCTCCTCCACACGAGACCCCAGATCTCTGATGTCCACCCGGATCTCTGAGAGAGCTTTGAATATCTCTCCGGACTCCTTCTATTTCTGACTTCAGTTCCTTGAACCATCCTACTACCTCCGCTTTTGTGATGTCTTCAGTAATCTCCAGGACCTCCTTCTGGGGTTCCTCCTCTGAATCGGAGGGGGTCGCCTCCATTCTGTCAGTTCTCTGACTTGGTCCCGACGCCTCTGGCTGCGCCTTTCCCATCTGTTCTGTCGTATACCAGAATCTTTCCAAATTCCTTTTTGGAGGCATCCTGCAGTGCTCCTATCCTCCTCCTTGCATACTCAACAGTCCAATTTGTCTTTGGGGTTCAACCCTCTTATTATTCACCCCCACGTATCTGCACCACAAAACTTCCCTCTCAGATAATGACTTCCTGTCCTCGTTTTTATATCTTCCTTCTTCCAGAACTACCCTGAGGCAACGCCAAATGCCGCCGTCTCAGTAGCCCAGCTACTCGTAGCAGACATCCATCCCAGTCAAAGACTCCTCGCTGCTACGGTCACTGCCCGGCCTCCCGACCACACATTTCCTGTGAAGCTCTTCACTGGCTGCACTCCCGCTTCCTCTTCCCTTTGATTCCGTCTCTCCCTCCAGTACCTCCCCGGCCACTTCACTGCCGGTATGACAATCCACTACCCTCCACCATGCTCCGGTCAAACTACCTCGCTGCCGTCCGCTTCCTGCATCTGCACTCTCTATCTCATGCACAGCTTACTCGTGGTTGCCAGTGTGGGGGACGGGAAATCCGCAGTGGCCACCCTCAGCAGCTCCCATCGACCTCTCCGGTCCTCATCCGCCTCTCAGCTCCTGCCCTAGCTGTTGGTGTGATTTTCACTCCGCATGATGTAGTCTGGAGTCCTCGGGTCTGGTGGCCTTGTTCGGGGCTCTGCGGAGCTCACTCCATCGCGACCATCTTAACCCACGGCTCCACCAGAAGTCCCCAGTGTATGATTCTTATAAATTATCTTGTGGGCATGGGGAAGTTTTCTTTAAATATTTAAGGGGCCAGTCTACAATTCCCTGAGAGTACAGGAATTACCAGCAGATTAAACGCTTCTATCTTATTCGGTGATGTTAAAACAGTTTTCAGTATCAATTTTAATCTTACTGGTCTTTTCTCTCAGTAATTTGTGCTGGATTGTTGCTCCTTCCTCTACTCCAAATATTTACATACACCTTTCCGACACAGTCATCACTCAGAGAGATGTTTTAAATTTGGCTCAATCTTCCTCTATGGACGGTTGCATTAGCACATTTATCCAAGCCAAATGTCATCTTGATATCATTGGAAAGTTATTTTACTACACAAAGTTGTTCTGCTAAAGTGTTGATGACCGAGACTAAAAAGCTTCAAGCCATCTACAAACAGTAAGAGTGATGTTACCACTGGACTGTTACCTTCTTTAGGACTAAGGCTAAATCTGTAGCCTAAAAAGTTAAAACAGTACTCCGTGGATGAAGTACTATACAAAATAAGAGTGGCAACAAGGAGTCCCCATGAAATATTCCTCACTGGATGTTAGGAATAGCAAATGGTCCATCTTCATACAACCGATGCAGTGGGTTTACCACATTTTCATGGTGAACTTTATGTATTCTATCAATCTGTGGTTCATTTTGCATATTTCAAGGCAATTTATTATCCAAGATTAATGGATACTATCAAAGGCTTTCTTAGTCAATCCATGCTATACTGAGATTTCTGTTTTCTTAGCTCTGGCCATGATATTTTATTAGCATTAAGTGGTCTTTACTTCCATATGCTCCTTTCCTATTGCCCTTCTGTTCTATTGCTATGATTTTATTGTAATTTTTATATATTCTATTGCAGCGAACAACTTAGATTATAGGTAGACAAGTTATTGGTCTATAATTTTTGGGAATATTACTTGGATTTGGAAGGAGATCTTTTTAGTTTACAAAGTCTTGGTGGAGGGATGTTAACTGTTTGAGCCAGAAAGGGAAAATTAGGTTCTTACCTTGGTAATTTTCTTTCCTTTAGTCACAGCAGATGAAAGCATTAACTGATGGGTTGTATCCGCCCACCAGCAGGTGGAGATAGAGAACACTGAAAAACCACAGTGACCCTTAGATGGCTAGCCCCAACTGCCTTCAATATTTGAGATTTCCAAAGAAGAGTGAACCATAAAGGTAGAATAACAAACTTTTCTCACAGCAAATGAACGCCCCAGAACAGGAGCAATAACTATACAAAGGAGGGACGATTTCAACTTCCCATAGTAGAACATCATGTAGAAATTCTGAGAACTGGTTTCCAACTTCTCCCAATGAGATTTATATCTGCATGAAAGATCTGAACAAAAAAAGTCAGACAGGGAGGGATCATGGATTCATCTGCTGTGACTAAAGGAAAGAAAATTACCAAGGTAAGAACCTAATTTTCCCTTCCTTGTCATCAGCAGCAGATGAATCCATTAACTGATGGGATGTACAAAAGCCATCCCTACTTAGGGTGGGAACAGGCCACACCGCGAGCCAGCACTTGTGCTCCAAAAATCGCGTCCTGCTTCGCTGCAACATCCAGCCTGTAATGCCGGACAAATGAGAGCTGAGAAGCCCAAGTAGCCGCATTACAGATCTCTTGAAGAGAGAGTGCACCGGTTTTAACCCACGAGAGGGACATCGCCCTCATGGAATGTGCCTTAAACGCTTCAGGCGGAGACCGACCTGAAAGCAGAAACGCAGAAAAAATTACTTCCTTGAGCCAACAAGCTATAGTGGCCTTAGATGCCGGACACCCGCGTCGAGGACCTGTCAATACAAAAAGATGATCAGAAGTCTTGAAGTCATTTGACATCTGTAGATACTGCAACAGCGCCCTGCAGACATCCAAAAGATGTAACTGCCCAAAGGAGTCTGGGAAATCTTCCCCTAGAAAAGGATGGAAGAAAAATGGGCTGGTTCAGGTGAAACGCTGAAACCACTTTAGGCAGGAAGGAAGGCACAGTCCGTACCGTTATTCTGGACTCCGGGAATTGCAGAAAAGGGTCCCGACAGGACAGCGCCTGCAGCTCAGACACGCGTCAAGCTGATGTCATGGCCACCAAAAAGATTGTCTTGAGAGTCACATCCTTCTCCAAAGCTCGCTTAAGCAGCTCGAAGGGCGAACACTGGAGAGCCTTCAACACCAGCCCCAGGTTCCAGGCCAGACACGGCAACCACACAGGAGGACGGCGCCTAAGCACCCCTCTGAGGAATCAGGCAACGTCCGGATGAGCAGCAAGGGACAAGCCAGAGACCTTCCCTCGATAGCATGCCAATGCTGCCACTTGAACCCGCAGGGAATTGTAAGCCAGGCCTTTTTGTAAGCCCTCCTGCAAAAAGTCCAGCACCGGCGAGACAGAAGCCCATGTGGGAGTGATTGCCTTTGAAACACACCACGCCTCAAACTTGTGCCAGATCCGAGCATAAGGTATGGAGGTGGACTGCTTGCGGGCCTGCAAGAGAGTGGAAATGACCTTGTTAGAATAGCCCTTGTCTTTCAATTGTGCCCTCTCAAGAGGCAGGCCATAAGACCAAATCGGCAGGGATCCTCCATAGACACCGGACCCTGAACTAACAGGTTCGGTACCAGAGGCAAATGAAATGGAGGCTCCACCATCATCCAACGGAGATTCGCATACCACGGACGCCTTGGCCAATCCGGAGCGATAAGAATCACCAATCCCCAGTGTAGTCGAATCCAAAGTAGGCCTCGCCCTATCAAGGGCCAAGGCGGGAACACATACAGGAGGCCTGAGGGCCAGGGTTGAGCCAGAGCATCCAACCCTGCCGAGTGAGGATCTCTCCTTCTGCTGAAAAAGCGAGGCACTTTGGCGTTTGCACTGGATGCCATTAGATCCATTCCAGGTGTCCCCCATTTGGCACAAATCTGAAGAAAAACTTCTTCTGCCAGTTCCCATTCCGCCGGGTCGATTTGATGCCTCCTGAGAAAATCGGCTTGCACGTTGCTCTGACCTGCTATGTGAGCTGCTGAAAGAAGCTGCAGGTGGAGCTCGGCCCAGTGGCAAATCTGAGCGGCCTCCGCGGCCAGGGCCCTGCACTGAGTGCCGCCCTGACGATTTATGTAGGCCACCGCTGTTGTGTTGTCTGACAGGACCCGGACAGCAAGCCCCTTCAGAGTCTTTTGAAAGGCCAGAAGAGCCTGGAATATCGCTCTCAGTTCCAAGCGATTGATGGACACCCCGCTTCCATAGTTGTCCACTGACCCTGAGCATAGCTTCCCTGGCAATGCGCTCCCTAGCCCAAAAGGCTGGCATCTGTTATCACCAGACACCAAGAAGGAAGCGCAAGCGGCATTCCTTGGCACAGCATCCTGTCGGAGAGCCACCACTCCATACTGAGCCGGGCCGCAGGGAGCCACACTAGTCTACTTTGATATTCCTTGGAAATCGGAGACCATTGTTGAAGCAGGGCAATCTGCAGAGGCCTCATATGGCTCTCGCCCAAGGAACCACCTCCAAGGTGGCCGCCATTGATCCCAGCGCTGGACAAAGTCCCAAGCTCGTGGGCGAGGCATCCGCAGGAGCAGACGGACCTGATTCTGAAGCTTGCACCGCCTTTGGTCGGGGAGAAAGACAAACCCCAAGGCTATGTCGAACCGGACCCCCAAATACTCGAGAGACTGAGGGGGTCAGGTGACTTTTGGGTATATTGACCACCCAGCCTAACGCCTGCAGGACTGCCACCACTCTGGCTGTGGCAAGACGACTTTCGGTTGCCGAATCCGCTCTGATGAGCCAGTCGTCAAGATAAGGGTGAACTTTGATACCCTCTCACCTGACACAGGCAGCTACGACCACCATTACCTTGGAAAAGGTACGGGGAGCTGTGGCTAGGCCGGAAGGCAAGGCCCGAAACTGGAAATGTTGTCCCAACACCGCAAACCGGAGAAACCGCTGATGCGGGGGCCAGATAGGAATGTGCAAATACGCTTCTTTTAGGTCCAGAGACGTGAGAAACTCTCCTGGCTGTACTGCCACAATGACGGACTGCAGGGTTTCCATGCAAAAGTGTCATACTCTGAGGGCCTCGTTGACTCTCCGTAAGTCGAGGATCGGTCTGAAAGAACCGCCTTTTCGAGGCACGACAAAATAAATGGAATAGTGGCCGCAGCCGCGTTCGGCGGAAGGCACCGGGATCACCGCTCCGAGGTGCAGCGAGACTTGTCAGGTCTCCTGTACCGCTGCCTATTTTACGGCAGTGCCGCATCGGGACTCCACAAACACGTCTCTCACCGGGGCACCGAATTCCAGTCGGTAACCTTCTCTGATCAGGTCCAGGACCTACTGATCCGAGGTAATCTTGGTCCACTCCTCTAGAAAGAGGAAAAGATGTCCTCCTACTGCAAGAATCGAGGAGTGGACTGGCGTCCCATCATTGTGGAGGACGCCCCTGAACTCCTGGCCTTGAACTGGCCCCTGCGGAACATTTGTCCGAGAGAAAGGAGTTCCTCTGCTGAAAACGGGCACGTTGAGAAAACCCAGCAGAGCGCCCCAGGCGATACCTGCGAGCTTCACGGAAGCGAAATCTGGAAGAGGAGGGAAACACAGGACCCTTGGAAGAAGGCCTCGGCCTATCCTCAGGTAACCGCTGGGGCTTAGAGTACCCCAGGTCTTTCACAATCTTCTCCAATTCCTCTTCAAATAACAGGCCCGAAAGGGTAACCTCACCAGCCTTTGCTTAGAGGCCATGCCAGCCTCCCAATGCTGCAGCCAAAGAAGGCGGCAGGCAGACACCGCCACAGACATCTGTTTAGCCGAAGCTCTGACCAGATCATACAGGGCGTCAGCCAAAAATGACAGGGCCGACTCCATCCGCAGGGTAACCTCCGAGAGGGACCCCGCACCATCTGCAGGCTGTTCCACCGCCTGTTGCAACCAGGAAAGACATGCCCGGGCTGCATAGGAACTGCAAATAGACGCTCTTAAGGCGAGGCCCGCAATTTCAAAGGACCACTTCAGCACGGATTCCAGCCACTGGTCCTGCATGTCTTTCAAAGCAACCCCTCCCTCTACCGGGAGAGTGGTCTTTTTAGTCACTGCCATGACCAACGCATCCACTTTAGGCATCCCCAAAAGTGCTCCTCAGTCAGAGGGTAAAGCTGACCCATAGGCCTGGGCACTTTCAAAGGCCCATCGGGGTCAGGCCATTGAGCTGTAATAAGCTCTTGGATGGAGTCATGCACCGGAAAGGCCCGAGAAGGCTTCTTAGTACTCGCCATCCTAAGATTAACAGAGGAGGCCTCGCCTTCAGCAGGATCATCAATCGAGAGGGCCTGCAAGGCGTCAGTAATGAGAGCTGGCAGCTCGTCGTGGTGGAAAATCCGAACCACATTGGGATCATCCAAATCCAGTGCCGGAAAGCGTATTTGAAGCAGGCGAGTCGGAGAAACTAAACAAATTCTCGGTAAACTTGGAGGATGTAATGGGTCAGTTCTGCAAACTGAAGAGTAGTAAATCACCAGGACCTGATGGTATTCATCCCAGAGTATTAAAAGAACTGAAAAATGAACTTGTAGAGCTACTGTTAGTAATATGCAATCTATCCCTTAAATCGAGTGTGGTACCGGAAGACTGGAGGGTAGCCAATGTTACGCCGATTTTTTAAAAAGGTTCCAGAGGAGATCCGGGAAATTATAGACCGGTGAGTCTGACGTCGGTACCGGGCAAAATGGTAGAGGCTATTAAGAATAAAATTACAGAGCACATACAAAAACATGGGCTGATGAGACAAAGTCAGCACAGATTTAGTGAAGGGAAGTCTTGCCTCACCAATCTACTGCATTTTTTTGAGGGGGTGAACAAACATGTGGACAATGGGGAGCCGGTGGATACTGTGTATCTGGATTTTCAAAAGGCGTTTGACAAAGTGCCTCATGAAAGACTCCTGAGGAAACTGGAGAGTCATGGGATTGGAGGTAGGGTATTACTATGGATTAAGAACTGGTTGAAAGATAGGAAGCAAAGAGAAAGGTTGAATGGTCAGTATTCTTAGTGGAGAAGGGTAGCTAGTGGGGTCCTGCAGGGGTCTGTGCTGGGACCGCTGCTTTTTAACATATTTATAAAATGACCTAGAGATGGGAGTAACTAGTGAGGTAATTAAATTCGCAGATGACACAAAGTTATTCAGGGTCGTCAAGTCGCAGGAGGAGTGTGAAAGATTACAGGAGGACCTCGCGAGACTGGGGGATTGGGTGTCCAAGTGGCAGATGGAGGTCAATGTTGACAAGTGCAAAGTGAAGCATGTGGGTAAGAGGAACCCGAATTACAGCTATGTCATGCAAGGTTCCGTGTTAGGAGTCACGGACGGGAGTCATCGTTGATAAGACTTTAAAAACTTCTGCTCAGTGTGCTGCGGTGGCTAAGAAAGCGCACAGAACGTTGAGTATTATTAGGAAAAGGATGGAAAGCAAACACGAGGATGATATGCCATTGTAGTGCTCCATGGTGTGACCACACCTCGAGTATTGTGTCCAATTCTGGTCGCCGCTGCATATCAAAAAAGATATAAAGGAATTAGAGAAGGTGCAGAGAAGGGTGACGAAAATGATAAAGGGAATGGAACGACTTCTCTATGAGGAAAGGCTGAGAAGGTTAGGGCTCTTCAGCTTGGAGAAAAGGCGGCTGAGGGGTGATATGATAGAAGTCTACAAGATCATGAGCGGATTACAGCGGTCAGATGTGAAGCATTTGTTTACACTTTCAAACAACAACAAAACCAGGGGACACAAGATGAAGCTAGAATATGGTAGATTTAAAACAAATAGGAGAAAGTTTTTCTTTACTCAGCGTGTAGTTAGACTCTGGAACTCGTTGCCGGAGAATGTAGTGACAGCAGCTGGCCTTACGGAATTTAAAGGGGGTTTGGACAGATTCGTGAGGGAAAAGTCTATTGAACATTATTTAAAAAATTTGGGGGGGGGGGGGGGGGTTTGCCGGGTTCTTGAAGCGTGGATTGGCTGGGCTTGATGGACCCTTGCTCTTTTCCCAGTATGGCAGTGCTTATTAAATACAGTGGCAAACAGGCACCCTCATCTGGATCATCTGTCCCCGAGGGCCTGCCAGATCCCTCAGACTCCCCACAGCCCGACCACCGGGGGGGGGGGGGGGGGGGGGGGAGCATATGCGCCACTTTCGGATGGGTAAATTTACCCGTCTAAGTTTAGCGTGTTTCCAACGCTCGGGGGAAGAAATAACATCTGAAGCCATCCCCGGGGCATCAACACCTGGAGGGAAACCAGGATGCAACGCAGTGTCAGGCACCTGCGGCAGAGCTCTTTCTAGCATGAAGGCTTTATGCATTAAAAGCACAAACTCAGGGCAGAAAAACTCACCCTGGCCCTCTGTCCCCGAATTAGGAGAAACGGAGGTTGGAGTTCCTCTGGCAGCCTCAAAACGAGGCGTCCCCCTGCACTCAGACTCCTCTGCAACAGCGAGGGCCGAGACATGCGGCGTTTCCAAAATGGCGCCTGCTGCCAGCTCCATCGAGCAGGAAGAATCATCACTAGCGCGAGCATCTAAGGAACACGTTTTGCACAGCCTCGCTGCTGATCTGCGTTTAAATGGGAGCAGCGCTTAACTCCCTCAGCAGCCATCGCCCGACTGGACGGAAATATAGCAATAAAATGGCGGCTTCGCACCAAAACTTACCCCGATCGGAATGGTGTCCACGGGATCTCCCCGGAGGAGCTGGGCACCACTCTCACCTCAGAAGACCGAGTCAACGAGCTCCGGTCAAGCTGCACTGAACCAGAATCAATAGAAAAAGCCTCAGAACAGCCACGCAGTAAAACGTGCTCTTTTGTTTTTTTTTAACGCTGTGAGGAAAGTTGGAGGCAGGCAGCAACAGAGGGACTCCGGGAGGATGGGGGAATGGGTAAGGCAGGGAAAGGGCAAACCTATATGCCTTTAAAGTGGGCACCACCAGCCACAACACCCCTGCTCAACTGACAAAGCACAGGAGCTACCCTAGGCAGAAATCCAGGAGCTGATCAAGCTACGTCCACACCTGCTGGGAGACAGAGAAATACTGAAGGCAGTTGGGGCTAGCCGTCCAAGGGTCACTGTGGTTTTTCAGTGTTCTCTATCTCCACCTGCTGGTGGGCGGATACAACCCAGTTAATGGATTCACCTGCTGCTGATGACAAGGAATTGTTCTCTTCATCAGGGACAGAGGTCTAGTGAATGAAATTTATTTGAGTGGAGAGCACAAGGTTGAAGGTCTGTCTGGGCCACCCGATGCCCTCCTGTGGGAGGGGCCTGAATAATGTAGTTTAGTCTGGCCTATATTCTCTTTTCATTCTTCTACTAAAGTGAAAGTCCTGAGCTTTAGGACTGCCAACTCTCTTAAGATAAGGGGGTAATTTAGGAAGGCACTAATAAAATAAGTGGCTCTAGGTAAAGCAAGAATGGACTGGTGTGAGCATGATCACCCACTCACAGTATATTCCATACAAGCTTCCGAAGCTGATGAAAGACTGCTTTAACAGTGAGTATAATACAGTCAACAACTGGCACAGAATCAATAAAAAAATCCAATATTGCAATTAATAAGTGTGAGCTTAAAATCAAGGGTTCGGGTAGATTTGGAGACCAGGAAATCTTTGCAGCAAACTCAATAAGTCTGTCACCATAAAATATATATCTATATCTATCTATCTATCTATCTATCTATATAGATTCACACACACATACACACTTTGGAAGAAAGGCAAGAGAGGGGAGATAAGATGTAGACATGTATCTCCATTATATAAAGGCATAGGAGGCCTCTTTCAATTGAAAGGAAGTTCTCGAATAGGGCTCATAGGATGAAGATGAAAAGGGGTAGAATGAGGAGTAATTTAAGGAAATGTCTGTACAGAAAGGGTGATAGATGTGTGGAAGAGCCTCACAGTGGAAATGGGGGCAGTATGCAAATTCAAGAACGTGTGAGACAGCTGGCAGAATTTATTTACATTGAATAGTCCACTTTCAATAAAAAAAAAAAAAAAAAATCAGACTGCTTGAATGCTAACCAAAAGAAATGCAATCCTCCTTACAAACTCTATTAAAAACATACATACCCACATTTCTTCACTCAGCCTGCTAACTGTAGACACCATTAGTACAAAACAGAACAGATGTCTAGAATTTTTTTTAATTATTAGATTGCTGATATACCATCTTTCTGTGGTACATCTAAAGTGGCTTACACACACATACATATATATATATATATATATATATATATATATACACACACACACACTGATAGTAGTGGGTTATCATGTTGTGGTTTTCCACAAAGAAATTTCTGCCTCCACACACACACACAGTGCAATCCACTTAAGTGCAAGGGTCAGGAACCAAAGAAATGCATGCAGTTAACCGGAGCGTTCACGTAACCGTTGTGACCCAAAGAAGCTTGACATCTGATAAACATATGTACACCGAGGAAGATTTGGGTGGGATACTGGTGCCAGAAATGGTATTTGAAGCTGACGAGTCGGAGAAACTTAATGAATGAATTCTCTGTAAACCTGGAGGATGTAATGGGGCAGTTCTACAAACTGAAGAGTAGCAAATTTTCTGCACCGGATGGTATTCATCCCAGAGTACTGATAGAACTGAAAAATGAGCTTGCGGAGCTATTGTTAGAAATATGTAATTTATCCTTAAAATCGAGCATGGTACTGGAAGATTGGAGGGTGGCCAATGTAACACCGATTTTTAAAAAAGGTTCCAGAGGCGATCCGGGAAATTATAGACCGGTGAGTCTGACGTCGGTGCCGGGCAAAATGGTAGAGACTATTATTAAGACCAAATTACAGAGCAGATTCAAAAGCATGGATTAATGAGACAAAGTCAACATGGATTTAGTGAAGGGAAATCTTGCCTCACCAATCTACTACATTTCTTTGAAGGGATGAATAAACATGTGGATAAAGGGGAGCCAGTTGATATTGTGTATCTGGATTTTCAGAAGGCATTTGACAAAGTACCTCATGAAAGACTCCAGAGGAAATTGGAGAGTCATGGGATAGGAGGTAGTGTTCTATTGTGGATTAAAAACTGGTTAAAAAATAGAAACAGAGAGTAGGGTTAAATGGTCAGTATTCTCAATGGAGGGGCTCTGTACTGGTACCGCTGCTTTTTAACATATTTATAAATGACCTAGAGATGGGAGTAACTAGTGAGGTAATTAAATTTGCAGATGACACAACATTATTCAAAGTCGTTAAATCGCAGGAGGGTTGTGAAAAATTACAAGAGGGCTTTACGAGACTGGGAGACTGGGTGTCTAAATGGCAGATGACGTTTAATGTGAGCAAGTGCAAAGTGATGCATGTGGGAAAGAGGAACCAGAATTATAGCTATGTCATGCAAGGTTCCATGTTAGGAGTCACGGACCAAGAAAGGGATCTAGGTGTCGTCATTAAGTTGAAACCTTCTGCTCAGTGTGCTGCTGCGGCTAAGAAAGCAAATAGAATGTTAGGTATTATTAGGAAAGGAATGGAAAACAAAAATGAGGATGTTATAATGCCTTTGTATCGCTCCATGGTGCGACCGCACCTCAAATATTCTGTTCAATTCTGGTCGCCGCATCTCAAAAAAGATATAGTGGAATTAGAAAAGGTGCAGAGAAGGGCGACGGAAATGATAAAGGGGATGGGACGACTTCCCTATGAGGAAAGGCTAAAGCGGCTAAGGCTCTTCAGCTTGGAGAAAAGGCGGCTGAGGGGAGATATGATAGAGGTCTATAAAATAATGAGTGGAGCTGAACGGGTAGATGTGAAGCGTCTGTTCACGCTTAACTAGGGGGCATGCGATGAAGCAACAATGTAGTAAATTTAAAACGAATCGGAGAAAACATTTCTTCACTCAACGTGTAATTAAACTCTGGAATTCGTTGCCAGAGAATGTGGTAAAGGCGGTTAGCTTAGCGGAGTTTAAAAAAGGTTTGGACGGCTTCCTAAAGGAAAAGTCCATAGACCGTTATTAAATGGACTTGGGGAAAATTCACTATTTCTGGGATAAGCAGTATAAAATGTTTTGTACTTTTTTGGGATCTTGCCGGGTATTTGTGACCTGGATTGGCCACTGTTGGAAACAGGATGCTGGGCTCGATGGACCTTTGGTCTTTCCCAGTATGGCAATACTTATGCACTTATGTACAGTATACAGTCTCCATTAACTGACATTAGGCTTACTTGAAGTAATCAGTTATAGTCCTCTGTACTATTGGGTCTGTGAGTTCCATAGACTACGTCTGCCAGACGGTAAAAACTTTCATAGCACTGACATCCAGTGGCCTCCAGATAGGCCCGCACGGTGTTGAGACTCTCCAGCGCTCTTGCAAAAGTGACAGGAGGAGGTTGTTGAATTTCGTCAGCACGTGCCTCGCTGCTCATTTCATCATCTGTTTCATCATCAGCCGTTGTTGCCTGTGTGTAGGCGCATATCTCAACATCAGTGCTGTCGTCAGCTGTTTGTAGATTGGAGTCATTTAAATTGCTGAGACGCTCACAGAGGGTCCTGTGCTGGACTCATGATTCCTAAGGGAAATGTTCCTCCTGAAGAAGGAGTGTTCGAAATGCGGTCTCGCATCGAGGAACAAAAGAGAGAAGGTGTGAAGAGTTAGAAGGTGCTTAAAGTCTGGAAACAGTATGTAAATTCCAGGAAGCCCTTGACACACTGCACTGATTCACTCTGCTGAACTAACACTACTCCAAGAAGAGTGCTGGAGAGACTTTGTTGTGAACACTGTGCTCCTGCTTGATGTGATTTAGAAGATTTTTATGATTTAAAAGGACTATAATTTGAACCTTTAAGGACGATATCTAAGACACAAGTGGAAGATTTGAAATTGAGGAAACAACAATTGGGGAGCATGTACACAGATTATGGATATATAGAAATGTGCCCACACAAGGTTTATGTGAATGGGTGGTGAAGTGAAGGGTGTGACTGGGCAAGTTCCGGAACTTACACAGCATAAGTGGTTTTATGTGATATATGTATTGTAATAAAAGAAATTAAATATTTTAAAGGAAGAACATTTTTTGTGATGTAGATTGTAATCAACAGCTACGTAGCGATGAAACTTCAGTAACACCGGCTGGGATGTCAATAACCTGTTAATCTGACGCATTTGCAACAGCTGCATCTGTTTCGTCCCTCTCCACATCCTTAACAAAGCTTGCCCGCTTGTAGCAGTTCACAATGGTTGCCTGTGTAACATGATTCCAGGCTTCTTTCTGCATATGTAGGGAATCCAACAGTGATAGATTACGAGCCAGTTCAACAGCACGTTTATCCTTGCCAGTCTAGTCATCCATAACGCTTATCAGACAATGTAACACAAGAGCCCGATAATGATGTTTGAAATTGGCTATTATGCCCTGATTCATATGTTGGATCAGAGAGGTAGTGTTTGGTGGCAGGAAGACCACCTTGACGTTAGACAGCCTGACATCATCTCTGTGTGCAGCACAATTAATCACAAAGCAACAAAATCTGACGCTTTTGTGCCTGCATTCTAGTGTCTAACTTCTTTAGCCACTGCTTCCAAATTTCCCCAGTCATCCATGAATCTGTGTTAGCTTCGTATGACACAGGAAGTCGCTTAACTTTCTTAAAGCAACAGGGCTGTTTGCTCTTTCCAATGACGAGGGGTTCCAACTTTTCACTCCCATCCATATTGCAGCAAAGTAGGATCGTCAGTCGGTCCTTCAGTGTTTTACCTCCAGTAGTTTCGGCATGTTTGAATGCAAGTGTTCCATCAGGAATCGCTTGCCACTAGAGACCGTTTTCGTCAGCATTGAAAATGTCAAGAGGTGCAAACTCGTTCAAGATGGTAGGAAGAACTGAAACAACCCAATTTTCAGCACCAAAGTCATCAGCGTCTTGTTTTTCACCATGCTGTTTCTTGAATTTTATGTTGTTCCTCTCCTTCCATCTTTCCAACCATCCAACAGTGGCTTTGAATTCAGTTAGTCCAAGACTTTCAGCTAGCTGGTTAGCTTTCTCCATAAGCAGTGGACTTGAGAAAAATCCACAATTCCAGGAATAACATGTATAGAATGTTTGTACGTTTGGGAAGCTTGCCATGGCCGCTGTCGTGGACAGGATGCTGGGCTCGATGGACCCTTGGTCTTTTCCCAGTGTGGTATTACTTATGTACTTATATGACAGGAAACTGTCTGCTCCTGACTCAAGAAAACCACCGAAGAAGAGCATCTTCTACCTCCTCAGCTTTTCCCGCCCGTTTTCGTTGTCGATTTGTATTGTTTTGCCAGTTTTCCAGAAGCTGGTCTTTCTGCTTCAAGACACGTGAAATTTGACTGGGATTGACACCATATTCTTTAGCAATAGATGCTTGACTTTGTTTGTTTTCTAATTTTTTAAGAACTTCTATTCATTCAGCCAGTGTTAAAGTCTTACAGTTGCGCGACGACGACCCCAGTGTACACTCTAACAACATTCTTTTGCTTATTCTGCCTGTGGCAGTTAAAGGGGTGGTAAATTTGAAATCTCGTTGGTTGTCACACGCCAATCGGCTTCCATATTCCGTGCGCGTGCTTATGCAGAGTCTTTCCTGCAGAGGAGCAGTCTTAAACCATGCATATAAGCGAATCTTGCACTTATTAGTGGTGTGCTAAACCGAAGTTTGTCCCCATAAAAATTGATGGTGCCAAAAACAGGACCGGAATACGGCATGCAGTCAAACAGAGCATGCGCATATCCGACATGCTCTTAAATGGAGTGCAGTATATATATATATATATATATATATATATATACAGTGGGGGAAATAAGTATTTGATCCCTTGCTGATTTTGTAAGTGTGCCCACTGACAAAGACATGAGCAGCCCATAATTGAAGGGTAGGTTATTGGTAACAGTGAGAGATAGCACATGTTAATATATGGCCTAGCTTTAAGGCTACCACTGGAATAGTGATGGCCAAAGCTATGCAGCCTAAAAACAACTGAAAAAGTACTGACTAGGTCAAACAACAAGTAAATGATTTAATATTTGAGAATCTGCAAAAAGCAGGTCTGAATAATGACTTCTGACACAAATTGGTACAATTTTTAAATCAAATATAGCACCTGTAATGAAAGATCAGATGAATAAAATGGAGCTTATTAGTTTTGGTATACAATGATACAGAGGTAATACAGAGTTCATGAGAAAGGTATGAAAAGTATTGCAGCCGGAAGATGTGAAACTGTTATCTCAACGCTTCCCAAAACATGTTGATAATTAGCAGTAGCTGAGAACGGAAGGAGGTGGGTACATCAGATAGCAGATCGCATGGGAAAGTATGATCTCAGAAATTGCGAAATATTAGGAGCTAGGTATCTCACCATTCACTTCTATGGAGAGGATAGAGTATAAAAGATGGGAGATTTTGGCTTAGTTTGAGAGTCTTCTCCGAAGCTTCTGTCAGACGGCGAAGCCCTGTGCGGCTGAAACCAGAATCTGATGTCTGTATTTGTATCAACTTGAAGACCTGTGTTTGGGTAAGAAATAAAATGTATCTATCTATCTAAACCTATCTCTGTCTTTTATTTTATTGATTCTATCTTCTCTTTACCTTACATTTAGCCTACAAGGTAGATCATATACAAGTGACACTCAGTCTTTGCAGAAACTTAGACAGATGTTTAATAAGATTTATGTGGGAACATAAATGGCCCAGAGTATATCTAGATCCAGAAAACAAACAGAAAGCAGTAATTATGGGAATTAGTTTTCAATTACGGCTCCTAATGCCACCCCAGAATAGACCTTGTGATTGGGTGACAATGGAGGTCAGAGAAACTATACAGAATCTGTTATATGAAATAAGTACCTTTAGTCCCCCGTGTGACGGAGTCAGAAAGAGGTCTATAAGAAGAGGTAATTAAAAACAGTGGTGAGCCCCGAACGCTGACAGTACTCTCTATCCTTCTTTATCTTCTTTTGAACGCAAGAGGGGATACTTAATTTTGTGCGTTCAAAGGTTCTATGTTTTCTTTCTCTTATCTTTCCCTGCTGTTATTCCTTCATTTTGTTCCTCTTCCTTTTTCTCCTTCTCCCTATCACGGACACTGCCCACTTTAGGGGTATTGGGCACTATTGTTCTGTCCAATTTTCTTGTTCTTACCCCTGTCTTTTATCTACTTTTCTATTTTTCTGTCTCCTTTCTGTTCTTTGCAGGTTCCCTTCTTTAGCGCTAAACTTGCACACTTTTTCTGACCCCTATCTTACATACTCTTCTATCTTCTTGCTGTCTTACTGCCCTGCGCTGAACTAAATATTTGCGTTTCTATCTTTCAATATTTTGTTCTGTTTTTCTCACCCTTTTTTCTTTCTCCTATCCTGTCCATCTCTTTGATTTGCGTGATGTGCGCAAGAGTGTGCTTGTTGTGTGAATGAAGCATAACAACGAATCCAGGCGACTGCGATTTGGGTTTTGCTGTAAGTTTATTTCAATGTTCAAAATCTTTGGATTGGTCTTTATGCTAGCAATTCTCGCTTAACAATCCTTAGAGATTGCGCATTTTTCTGTTTCACATCCCACCCTGTGTTCTGTCTTAATCCCTCCTTTTCAAATCCCTGTCCCCTTGTTCTCCCTATGTATTCTGTTCTTTCTTCTTCTGTCGACCTTACTTTCCTCCCCAATACCTTTTCCTGTTCTCCTTCATCCTAACTTCTTCTACCTATTTCTCCTATTAGTCCCCTGGGTCTTATTCCTGCTCTTTTCTTTTCTGTACAGTTTCTTTGATGTTCCCGTATCGAGGGAATTTCCTTTACTCTAGGAGAACAGCACGCTTTCAGATTGCTCTCTCCCTTAAAATCCTTTTGAATTCTCTGTTCTTATAACCACTCTTCAAAACTGACAGACAGCCCCCACCTTTTCACATCTGTTATTGCCTTCACTCTGTGTGTGCGACTCTATTCCTCCTCATTCTTTCTATTGGACTTCCTACAACTTTCTTTTTTGCTGAAAACAGTAATTACGGTGTTCAACTTTGTAGCTGATTGCCGTCGTCCAATTGCTGTTTTTCCCCTTATCTCTCTAAGTATTCTTTCAGTCTTCTGAACTATGCTTTCTCTCTAACCACTCAGCCCAGACACACCCCCCCCTTCCTGTCCACACTTTTCTCGGCTCTTTTTCATAGTGCAGCATGAATAACTGCGTAGTATCTCCTATTCCGTTCCTTTTCCTTTTGTATCTTTGTGTGTGTCTTTGCACTCTGTCTGAATTGTATTTTTGTGCGAACTATACTGTTCCGTCTCTGCTTTTCTTATTTCTCATTTCCACCTGTCAAAATCTTTATTATTTACTGCGTAGTTCAACTGATTGTTCTTTTTCACAGCTGTTCAATCCTGTGCTCTCACCCCACCCCCATAGTCATTTTTCCTTCCTTAAGTCCAATCTGAATCCCTTCCTCCACAACATTTTGTTCTTGTCCCCCTTTTTCTGCCACAATAATCCTCCCTGCCCTCCTCTCTGATGCTCTACCGACTCCTACACCATATGTCTGTGGTCCGTGTAAAATTTATAAGGGTGTGGCCCGCACGGTACCAATTGGGGTAACTTAATACCTTACATACACCTTTTTGGCTTCTTGTGCAAACCAGAAATCATTTTTTTTTATTATTATTTTTTGATTTCCTAGAAAACTTTTCTTTTTCCTTCTCAGTCCCATGTGCTGTGAGGTTTGATTCTCTTTCCGGAACAAAGCTTATTACATTATTAGTAAATATATACTCCCTCTTGGGCTTCGAATCTGCCTTTGTAAATCTATTTAAACTCGCTCGAAGAGGTGTAAGTTCTAAACCCCTTTTTCTCACATTTTTTTTAACATCCTTATCCAGACTTCCGAAACTGCCATTTCTTTCGGTAGCTTTTAAAGGTTTTCCCTAACAAGTGCTGTAGTTCACTATCTCAAGGACATGAGAGTCTGGGAAGCTTGCCCACTTTAGCTGCCTTATCAGTCCAGCACTGCTTTGGCAGAGGAGGCTCTACAGTTCACTTTTAAAAGCTAAGAAAGTGATTTTTTTTCTCCTCTCCCCCTTTTCCGTTCGTTTTTTTGTCCCTGTTCTATGCTGAAGTGGTACAAGTTAAACAGTCATTTACACAGGTATTCTTTTTAACCTCTCACTGCCTATCCTCTGTCAACTGTATTGCTCCTAAATCCATCTAACTAACTCCCTCTCATATCTTTTTCATATCATTCAACTCCGGTTTCCCCTCGAAATTAGTACAACTTTTTCTTCAACATATTCTCGACTTATGTAAGGGTCCTTCCCTTAACGCCGATGAGATTATCTGATTCTCTGGTATGGTTCCTTAAGCAGGCACCATAATTGTAAAATGACTTATCTTTTCATGCCTCATGCTGCCAAGTCCGTTGTACGTGCACTTCTGAGCATGTAAGAATGTACAGATGTATTTCTTGGCTTTCACTGTATCTTAGTCTTACTCTGCATTCTCCTTTTATCAGGGCATACTTTTTTTCTCCTCTTTTGTGTCATTTTATTAGGACGTTATCTCCCACTCCCCAATATTCACTGCTCATACTGCTTCGACTTTTGGGTGTTGCTCTCTATTTCATTCCATCTCCCTTAAACAAAGGCTTTCTCATTCTGTCTCTGAGTCATGATTTTAACCCCGAGACAGGTTTTTTTGTGCTGCAATTAACAGCTTGATAGACCTTATTGTGCTACACCATGTGCTTACAAAGTATTAAAAGGGTATCTTTCCTTCAAACATACATTACTTGACTTTACCCTTTAAAAACCGGCTCTTTCCTTCTTTGTCCTAGTGGCCCCCCCCCCCCATGACTTATACTGTAAATGGTATTACTCACTTCCTAGATATATGTCTTAATAGTCCACTATAATGTATTTCTTGCTGAATGCTTAACCAGCAATATTTTAGGAAGGCTGTTGCATATCTTGTTTTATTGTTCTATTTAAATGATATCATATTGTGCTTGTGTTCTATGACACAGGGGTATAGCGTGGTTTCCAAGGCATATTAGATACAGACTTTTTCTTGTAAAAATATTCGTGCTCAAATCTTCATACCTTTTACTTCCGCGATGGCTGCGCTGGTCCGCTGCTCATCTATAATCTTTACATGTTTTTAACACTAATCTTATCAGCCATACAAGAAAACAGTAAGCTACGTATACCTTCCTGTTCTGCTCTACCACCTTCAAGCTTTCCTTTCATAGTTTGCTGTGTGGCAACCTTAGTATACCCGGTAAAGTTAAGGTGCCTCACCCAAAGAACGTACATGTTTTTTTCCCCTTAAAATAATTTGTTTGCTTGCTACTTCTGGATTAGATTTCAGAGGTTCTTTCCTTTTCCCTTTTTTTCCTTTATTTCTTAATATTTCTGTCTATTTTATTCTACTAGTGTCATGCAATTAACTTTGATACCGATGTCTGGGACTTACATGCATTGAAGGGGATCCTTCAATGGATGACGGCATCTTATTTATTAGGGGCAGACTTCCATTCCATTTTCGGAATGGCCTGCGGTTTCGGCATTATTGCCCACCTATGGGTAACCTGTATAGATGATCGCTGTGGCAATACAGGGACGCCTAAGACATTAGTTGAGATTGTATACAGGTTGACTAGGGCATTCAATATTTTTGAACGGCTAGTTGTAACAGAGAAAATTCATAGTCTTTCAATGTTTTAGTTGGGTTAGTGGCAACAGAGAAAATTCCTCACCATAAATTTTTCAGTGTTTTGTTGTAAACGAGAAACATTCCAAACCACTGTAGGTCTATTAGAGGGATTAGTGGTAAAAGAGAAGATTCCTAATCTGCGGAAATCTATTGGACCGCTGCTCTTCAACTCATAGGACCTTATTCGCTGGTTTTTTTGAGTTTTTTGGGAGTGTTTGCAATGTCCCTTTTTGGGGGCTCTATCATGGGCTGGAGCTCATGGCCAATTGTAACCGGAATAATTCTTGGCAGGCAGTAGAAACCGAGATTTATTCCTGTCTTTAGAAGCACACTCTGGGGAGTACTTTTTATTAATTTGGGATAGAGTAGTATAAATATATAAGAGCTGACACTAATCACCTTCTGCTCTATTTTTCTTACACTCTCTTTGCACTTTTGCGACCTTCAATTGTCTGTTTACTTAACCTGCGGCAAAAGCATAGGGCTTTCCGCCAATTAGTAATTTATATTCTAGGTTCCGCCACTGGGACGCTCTTGAAGACACGTGAGTATAAAGGTGTTTTCTATACGCATGATGCATGTTTTCCTTTGAATGATCTTCCTTTGCACGTTTTTATATATATATATTTATAGAGGTACCTATTATAATTCTTTGAACTAGGATCCAACTTGAGATTTAATTTGCCATTTTACACTGCACACCTCCACCTATGTGGATTGCTTTCCCCTTATTCCTAATTCCATTATGTCCACTCAGTCCTCCACTAGCCCCCTGGAAAGAGTTCTCAACTTTTTTCCTGCTGATAAAAAAGAACTGTCCCGTTTATGTCAGACCTGGCATACCGTTTGGTCCGCCAAAGACCCGGGACTGGAATGGCCAACAAAGGGCTCATTTGATCAGGGCAAGCTCCAAGCCTTGGTCTGCTATAATGAATCCAACAAAACAGGAAAATCTAGGGAGAAGCATTTAGCTGCTATTAATAAATTTATACTTATTGCACAACACCAGCATGACAGAGCCCTAACGAAGTCTGATTGCGATCAAGCCCCTTACCAAGAGGCAATAACACCTACTGCCCCACCACCCTATGATACTGCTACCGCTACAGGTACTACCAAGCTCCTACCATGTGCAGTGGGATATACACCAATACCCCCAGGATATTGTGATAAACCTCAGCTACAGATTTCTCAGGGATCTCAGACACAGATCCCCTTATCTCAAGGATCCCAGACAGCGATACCCTCGCTGCCTGCGATATCTCCCGCGCCTATAAAATTTGACCTACCTACTACCGTACACATTGCCGGTGTAGTTGATCTATCTCTTCCCTCATCACAAAAGGACTCAATTTCTATATCTCATGGGTCGGTACAAACTCAGACGCCTTTAACCCCTTCAACAATCCCAGTGGCCCAACCAGTAGCCCTGACTTCGGCCCAATTACCCACTGTTACCTCTGCTCCAACGATGCAAGCAACAACCCAGACGCTAACCCCACCACCGCCTCATGTATATCGTTCTATTGGAGGCTATGAGATTGAGATACCCCCACCCATTATTGAGCAATATCCTTGTGTCCCGAACCCATCGGTTCCGGCCACCATCCAGCACCCTACTAACAGTCAAATTGACGTGGCTGCCCAGACCTCCATTTATCCTGGGCTAGGATCAGAATTGACCTCACACATGACCACCCAAACTTCTACCTACCCATATATGGAGCACACAACTCAGACATCACCTCCACCACTACATTTGGACTCTTCTGTCCAAACTGGTCCCTTGCCCACTGAATCCCTACAGTACCCTATCCTGTCCCAATTACGACAGATGGGTTTCGTTCCATGTAGTCCCGCCACACAGGCACGGGCTATTTGTCAGGAACTCTATGATCGGGGTTTCCTTAAAGCACCCCCCGTTCCAGTGAACTTTTCCATGCCTACTCTAGAACCTGAGTGTTCTACTCCTCCTAGATGGGAGCAATTGGGTGCACGCCCCAAGGGTAAAATTCCCCAATTAGCAGAGGAACTGGCTCTTCTCCGCCGTCCTCTCATACTTCCAGCCAAACCAGGTACTGGGGATCTACCAAAAATAATATCTTCCCCATTAGAAGAAGCATGGGAAATTTTAAAACAACAACTTCCAATTAAAACAGATTTGATGGATATTCGAAACGAACCTCCCCCAGTACTAAGTTTCTCCTCCTCGATGGAAGGAGATTCTTCTCACCTTGACCTACCCAAGCCCCTCCCCCTTGACACGCCAGTCCCTTCAGGTGCAGGCTGTCTACCATCACCCGGCCTCACCTTAGCCACTATAGGAGATGATCTCGTATACGTTTCAGAAGGACTTCGTTCCCTACGTAAGTCCATGTCGGCACCCCCTGACACTATTGCATCCGCTACATCAAAATCCGAAATACCCCAGATACCCCAACAACATGATGTTATTTCTCATCATACTAGACAGCGCGATCCTCACGGTTATCTTACTGATGAAGGATCTAGCCGCTGCCTTGCAGTTATTGACAGTTCCCCACACCCTACAAGTCTGAATATCAGTACAGTACCCATCATATCTGGTCCGCCTAGCACACCTGCCCAATATGTGGCATTACATGAGAATTCATTGCATTATGTTCACCCATGGGTTGATGACCTTGCAGGATGGTCTGAGGCGCTCCAGCCCCAGTCCGCCCTCTTCCCACGTGAAGGATCTTTACGATCAGACAAGCTTTCACTTGTTAGAGATCTTATTTATGACCACCCCGACCCCCATTGGGATCAGAAAACAACCCTCTATTTAATCCAAGGTCTTCAGGTTTGGAAAAAGTATGAGAATCAGTTTCCCCCAACCACCTCGATTGATCTCCTTAAATCAGTGAAACTTTTTCCCCTGCTGAATAAAATGTCAGGTGGTGTTCCTCATACGGAATACACCCCACTTTCAGCTGTTGAATTGAATAGCCTCATACTACAGCTCCCGGATATTGCACAGGGAGGTAACCGCTGGTTAAAGAAATTACAGGACATAACCCTGGGGACTACTCTATCAGTCGGCGATATGAAAGCGCTCCTGGGCAGAACCCCACACGCTAGTATCACTGACATATTCACTCAATCGGGCTATGCAAAATTTGCCACCGATACTCAGTATGATGGCAACCCTTTGACAGAAATTCAGGCCAAAGTATTTCAGGAAATTCGGACCATGTATCCGACCCTTAAAGACTTTTCAGTCATCACTTCCCAAAGATGGGAAATGGATTCAGAGCCTATTGAAGCTTATTTACTCAGACTCCAAGACCTATATAAAGAACAGACAGAGGAAAAATTTGACTCTGATAATGCCCTCCCAGTATTCTACCATTTACTGAAGGGAACCTTACCCTCAGAAATTAAATTAAAATTGGAGAATACAGTGGGTCTCCAATTAGAAAAATGGCCTAAAATTCGTGAACATATCCTTCATCATTGCAGAAGGCTTATTAAAAGCAAGCAAGATGAAGCCCAACATCGTAAGACAGTGCACACCAACTTGGAAATGCTACAGACTGAAGATCTCAAAGAGAAAAGAGCCTCTAAGAGCTCTGACACTGATACTAATACCACTGACATTTCTCCCCCTGTTATTGTTATGTATGCTGACCAACGCTATGACAATAACGGCCGAAATCAGGGCCTACGGCCCTACCGCCCAGACCGTAGAAATGATTACCCAGAAGAAAGAGGCCGTCGCCCGCAACCTCAGCGAGGTCCCTTACGGGACCCTCTTGGTGATAATAGACGCCCTAGAGACTTCCGTTCCCGACTTAGTCCTAATCGCTTTCCAGATGTCCTGTGTTTCCGTTGTCAGCAATATGGCCATTATGCACGTGAATGTCCACAACCATTACAAAACAGACCCAGACATATAGTCCGGCAAGAACGACAAGAACGACAGTCTTTCCCTCTATGGAACCCGGATCAACGCCGCCCACAGTGACTAGGCGTAGTCCGCACTGCTGCAGGATTGGATGATCCAATGATCACCCTGCTTATCTGTGAAGTTCCTGTCCCCTTCTTAATTGACACAGGCGCTTCTCGCTCTGTGTTGGCCCACGTCCCACACAAACTGCAGAAACTTCTTAAAATTTCCCCAAACAATATTACCACCACAGGATTTGATGGTATTTCTACAGACACACCACTGCTTGAACCCCTGCCAATTAAATATGCGGATCAACAACTATCTGCTCCCTTTTTATATGCTCCGCTATGCCCTGTAAATTTACTCGGAAGAGATCTATTGACACTGTTCCATTTTGAAATTCATTTTGATCCTTCCCCTAGTGAAACCACTTCACTTTTGATGGCTGTCACCTCTATGGTTGAAAAACAAATAGAGGTAGCATTGAATAACCTACCGGGTTTTCTTTGGGCCACTCCTGAGAAACCCTATGGTAAGGTTGCAGGCCCTCCCCATCTTATTCAGTTGTTACCTGGTTGTAAAGGTCCTAAAATTGCCCAGTACCCTTTGAAACCTGAAGTCATTGCTGGAGCTCAAGAACAAATTGATTCCCTATTACAGCAAGGTATTATTGAAAAATGTAATTCACCATACAATACTCCATTATTCCCAGTTCCAAAAAAGGAACCTGGCGCCTTCCGTATAGTACAGGACTTACGCGCGCTAAATGACCTCACTTACGCGGTATTCCCGAACGTGGAAAACCCAACCACACTCCTCAATAGTATCTCCTTGCAGACATATCATTCCACCATTGATTTGTCCAATGCCTTCTTTTCCATTACCCTTGACCCCGTAAGCCGCCCGCTAACGGCTTTCCAATTCAATAACACAACATATCAGTGGACTCGTCTCCCTCAGGGATTTACTGACAGTCCTACAGTCTTTTCCCAGACCTTAGCAGCACATATACAAGAATTCAAACAGTACAGATATAGCCTCCCACCACAAACTTCCATTGTTCAGTATGTAGACGACATGCTCATCACCTGCCCCGATTTTGACACATGTGTTCAGGTCACCTGTGACTTCCTTGGCTTTCTTGCTACAAAAGGTTACAAGGTTAACAGAAAGAAATTAAAAGTTGCTCAGACACATGTTACCTTCCTTGGCCATCACACTGGCCCCCGTCAGAAGGGCCTAGGTCCCGACACTTTGCAACATGTCTCCTCCTTGCGTTTGCCCACCACCATTTCTGATCTCAGAGGTGTCCTTGGCATGTTAAATTTTTGTCGCCTGTGGATACCAAATTATTCAGCTCGGACTCAGCCTTTTTATATGAAACTACAAGGCAAACAAAGAGCAAAACATGAACCCGTTCTTTTTACACCTCAAGAAACAGCTGATCTTATGGCCCTTGTAAAGGATGTTATGCTTTCCTCACCATTGGCAACCATTGATGTCTCTCAGGATGTGCACCTTTGGGTCGTGCATACTGAGAATACCTGGTCTTGCCTGATCACTCAAGAACATGATGACCTTGCTTGTGGTTATCTTTCGGGTACTTTTTCACCTGTCGAAAGAGCTTTTGCTACTTGTGAGAAAGGCCTTGTTGCCGCCTGCACAGCTGTTACAAAATTATACAGCTACATTCCTCACCTTCCGGTGATTCTTCACACATCCCATGATGTTAAATATCTGTTGGATAAACAGATCAGTCACATGACTGTCTGCCGGTTACAAAAGTATCAAGTACTTTTGTTCAGTGTAGTGCACTCTATTCACCCATTAACTTTAACTGATCTTCAACGCCTGGATCCATTACTCACTGTAACAGAGACAGCACAGAATGCTATTTTTCCCCATGAGTGCACTACCCGATTATCTGTTCCTGACTCACTCCATCTGTATTCAGAAATCTTGCAAAGTGGCGAGGTTTGGTTTACAGATGGTTCTCAGCAAAACGGAGTTGCCGGTTTTGCCGCCCTCCGTTATACACCAGAAGAAGATATTCTGGATCCTATACAATTCAGGTTACCTGATTCATTCACAGCCCAAACCGCAGAACTTGCAGCGGTTTTGTATGTCTTGCTGTTTAAAGCACTACACTCAGATCTGAGCATTGTCACCGACTCGGACTATGTATTCACTTCCTTGCATTCCCATGTTCGCAAATGGAACCAGAGGGGTATGATCTCCTCTACCGGGCAACCCCTAAGTCACTTACCTTTGTGGACTGCACTTTTTGAAGCACTGGAGAAGCGCCATCAAAAAGGCCTTCGCACCAGTATCTCCTGGATTAAAGCACATCAAGAGACAGTTTTCTCTTTTGCCATTAATGGTAACCACGCTGCAGATGAACTAGCCCGTGAAGTCACTTCCTTTTCCAATCTTCCTACTATATCCACTTGCAATGTTACACTTCCTGTACTCGCGTCCGAAGCGCTTCCCTTTGAGACGCCCCCTTCTACTCCCACGGATTCATCACCCTCTGAATCCTCCTCCCCTGACATCCCACCTATTTTTAAAACCCCTCCTGTCATCACCTCCTTGCTATCTCCTGAATCTGAGCCCCCTGTAACGTCCCCTCCCTCAGACTCCTTAACGTCAGACTTCTCTACTACCCTCACTTCCTCCCTTTCACAAGCAGAACTCACTTTGTGGAAGCAGGC
Organism: Microcaecilia unicolor; assembly: GCF_901765095.1. Taxonomy (NCBI): domain Eukaryota; kingdom Metazoa; phylum Chordata; class Amphibia; order Gymnophiona; family Siphonopidae; genus Microcaecilia; species Microcaecilia unicolor. Next base: position 170,857,980 of record NC_044034.1, on the reverse strand, counting down.
AGGATGTTTCCTAAATCCGAATGGAATTTGGACCCATCCCAATGGGCAATTATGTGTTTCACAGCATGTTTTATCTCTTCTTTTGCATGCCCTCCACTACCCCTTACATTTAAATGCTACTACACTGTATGATCAATTGTCTTCCAGATTATGGGCTCCCCAAATGATGCCCATGTGTCACACCGTAGTTCATAATTGTTACAAATGTTTTCTGTACACACCTAAACGAGGACCTGTTATTCCTTCAGGTCATTTACCTGTTGTCCAGGGACCTGGCCAACATTGGTACATCGATTTCACAGATATGCAGACGCCCGTTCGTGGTAAACGGTATCTGCTTGTCTGCGTGGACGCTTTCTCGAAGTGGGTGGAAGCTTTCCCTTGCTCTAGAGAAACCGCCCAAACTATGGCACAATCACTGTGCACTGAAATTATTCCTCGATTTGGGATTCCTGGCAAAATTACCACAGATAATGGTACACACTTTGTAAATGAACTGTTGCAGAACCTTCTTCCTGCCCTCGGCATTACTCACAGAACTGTCTGTGTTTACAAACCCACCAGTAATGGTCTGGTTGAACGATACAATGGATTGCTCAAAACAAAAATGCGTCAGCTTATGGCAAATGGGATAAAGAATTGGCTTGATGCCCTTCCTTTGGCACTATTATCTCTCCGTGCCACTCCATCCTCTTCCCTTAAACTGACGCCGTTCCAATTATGTACAGGTCGCCAGATGCGACTCATACCTGGCAATCCAGACACTCAAGTACCCAATCAATACTCAGTATATTGGGATATCTTGCAGACTATTGTAAGTTCTCTGTCCTCAATTCCACAGGCCATTTCGGACAGAAGAGGGGATTGTGATGCCGATAGATCCCCCCCTTATAAAGTGGGCGATCTGGTGCACCGGCGTTATTACACGCACAAGACCTGGCGAGATCCGATCTACGTTGGGCCCTTCAAGATAGAAGCCCTGTCAGCCACAGCTGCAAAGCTGGAGGACCACACATCCTGGGTCCATCTGAAAGATATACGAGCTTATCCAAATACCCCATCAGGTCTCCTGGATGTTTCCATTGATGTTCCCACGAACCCAATCTCCACCGCCATTGTTTCCAGCACAGCAGTCACTGGAGAGAGCAGTCCCAGCACGAACTCCATCACCACCGCCATTGAGCCCGAGACCACCGACCCCACATCCAACACTTTTGAATCATCTTGATCAACTTGACCAAAGACTTAACCACCTTACCCCCTCTCCTGAATCACACCTCCTTGATCTGGCTGACATTATTATCCAAGCCTTCGCAGAATCTCCAGAGTCACCATCTGAACAACCACCTGTATCTGAACCAGTATTTGAGTTGCCTTCTTCACCTCCTCCTCCCACAGTTCCTGTTCTTCCACTTCCCTACGTGGATCTTCGCATCCGCCTCATCAGAATCCGCAATCTGGCAGACGATCTCCTCCAAGTCCGCAACCTAGCAGGACAGTTGACCCCGGAGGACCGAGAGTCCATTGTGTTTTCAACAGTAAACATTTTGCACAGCAACACCTGTGAGCTGCTCGACATTCTACATCGGTACTTCCCAAATCAAGCCAGATAAATGCCACAGCAAGTTCCGCCGCTGTGCACTTCAGAAGTATTCATCCCCTTACAGACTGTTTCTCTACATAAGTGTGACTCTGAACAGGTATCTGATACAAATTCCCATCGGTCCAAAGACTTGGATGACAATTATCTGGAAGCCGACACCATTTCTGACGACAAGGCCGGAACCAGCGCTCGTCCAAGTGTTGCCTCTGCTGTAACGGTGTTACATCAGTACACCCTCTTCTTCTGCTTCCCATCTGCCAGACTGTTTGCTGTTGGACTCGTGTGCATGATCATACTGTGTATAGGTTTGATTTTGTTTCTCACTACCTTGTTTCCCTATACTGCTGACAGCAACCTCTTGGACCTTTGGATCACACTTACAGCCTTTCCCACTGGCAACGTTACCTTGCCAACCGGAAACGCTACGGTACTTGCAACTACTTCTGTACTTGCAATTACCCCAGCAGTACTTGCAACTGCTTCTGTACTTGCATCTACTCCTGCTCCACCACCTACTACAGCATCTTACACAAAACTCCAACAGTACACCACATTCACACGCCCGTTTGGATATAGATCCCCCCAGACGATCTCAAAGATCAGCCCCATTGCCACCAGTCATCCCACCCCCTGGGCAGACACATCTGCCACGACAGACTTTTCAACTGGCAATCCTCCAGATCCTATTGAAACCTCTGCAACTACTCCTTTCCTCACTGATCCTCCTGTTTTGTATTCTACAACTGTTCCCAATCCTATCAGTAGCTCGGTCCATATTGTCCCCAATCGTACAACTACTTTTGAGGAGTCAGAAAGAGGTCTATAAGAAGAGGTAATTAAAAACACACATCACAAATTAAATCCGGAAAATCACATTGTGGAAAGTATATGAATTTATTTGCATTCTGCAGAGGGAAATAAGTATTTGATCCCTCTGGCAAACAAGACCTAATACTTGGTGGCAAAACCCTTGTTGGCAAGCACAGCGGTCAGACGTCTTCTGTAGTTGATGATGAGGTTTGCACACATGTCAGGAGGAATTTTGGTCCACTCCTCTTTGCAGATCATCTCTAAATCATTAAGAGTTCTGGGCTGTCGCTTGGCAACTCGCAGCTTCAGCTCCCTCCATAAGTTTTCAATGGGATTAAGGTCTGGTGACTGGCTAGGCCACTCCATGACCCTAATGTGCTTCTTCCTGAGCCACTCCTTTGTTGCCTTGGCTGTATGTTTTGGGTCATTGTCGTGCTGGAAGACCCAGCCACGACCCATTTTTAAGGCCCTGGCGGAGGGAAGGAGGTTGTCACTCAGAATTGTACGGTACATGGCCCCATCCATTCTCCCATTGATGCGGTGAAGTAGTCCTGTGCCCTTAGCAGAGAAACACCCCCAAAACATAACATTTCCACCTCCATGCTTGACAGTGGGGACGGTGTTCTTTGGGTCATAGGCAGCATTTCTCTTCCTCCAAACACGGCGAGTTGAGTTCATGCCAAACAGCTCAATTTTTGTCTCATCTGACCACAGCACCTTCTCCCAATCACTCTCGGCATCATCCAGGTGTTCACTGGCAAACTTCAGACGGGCCGTCACATGTGCCTTCCGGAGCAGGGGGACCTTGCGGGCACTGCAGGATTGCAATCCGTTATGTCGTAATGTGTTACCAATGGTTTTCGTGGTGACAGTGGTCCCAGCTGCCTTGAGATCATTGACAAGTTTCCCCCTTGTAGTTGTAGGCTGATTTCTAACCTTCCTCATGATCAAGGATACCCCACGAGGTGAGATTTTGCGTGGAGCCCCAGATCTTTGTCGATTGACAGTCATTTTGTACTTCTTCCATTTTCTTACTATGGCACCAACAGTTGTCTCCTTCTCGCCCAGCGTCTTACTGATGGTTTTGTAGCCCATTCCAGCCTTGTGCAGGTGTATGATCTTGTCCCTGACATCCTTAGACAGCTCCTTGCTCTTGGCCATTTTGTAGAGGTTAGAGTCTGACTGATTCACTGAGTCTGTGGACAGGTGTCTTTCATACAGGTGACCATTGCCGACAGCTGTCTGTCATGCAGGTAACGAGTTGATTTGGAGCATCTACCTGGTCTGTAGGGGCCAGATCTCTTACTGGTTGGTGGGGGATCAAATACTTATTTCCCTCTGCAGAATGCAAATAAATTCATATACTTTCCACAATGTGATTTTCCGGATTTAATTTGTGATGTGCTATCTCTCACTGTTACCAATAACCTACCCTTCAATTATGGGCTGCTCATGTCTTTGTCAGTGGGCACACTTACAAAATCAGCAAGGGATCAAATACTTATTTCCCCCACTGTATATATATATATATATATACAGTTAGCAGGTTGAGTGAAAAAGTGTGGGTATGTACATTTTTAAGTGTGTGAGTGTGTGTGTATGTATATATATATATATATATATATATATATATATATATATAATGCGTGTGTGTAAACCACTTTGGCTGTACCACAGAAAGGTGGTATATCAAGAATCTAATAATTAAAAAAATTATTGTATTTTGTACTAATTGTGCCTGCAGTTAGCAGGTTGTGTGAAAAAGTGTGGGTATGTACATTTTTAATAGAGTTTAAAAGTAGGAATTTTTTTTTTTTTTGCTATAGAGGGCTTTCAAAGTAGGTACCTCAGGCAATACATGGTGAAGTGACTTGCTCAAGATTACAAGCAGTATCAGTGGGTGGGATTTGAACCCTGGCTTCCCTGGTTTGCAGCCTCTGACTTTAACCACTAGGCTAGGACAACCTTCAGGAAGTGTAACTGTATAGGGCACTGCCTTGCTGGCCACCCCCCCTCCCCCTTTCCACATCAAGTGGGCAGAAGGAGAGAGAGAAGAGGTTGAAGGACAATGGTGCAGGCCAGCTAGAGAGAAAGAATATGGTATTGTAGCTAGAGCAGAGGTGGGTAACCTGTGGCCTACCACTGAATTTTATGCGGCCTATGAGAACATGGGAAGTATACACAGAAAACGTCATTAACCAGAATTCTGGTGATTTTTAATTCTGTATTTTGCAATTATTTTCAGAATATCCACTCTAGCAATTTGTTTCCATCACTTTTAGTTACATTTTTACTTTAATATTTATTTATAACAGAAGGTCTACAGAGCTCTATGCATTTCTGGTTCTGATATCACGTAATGTTTCAGCCTGCCAGGATAGTATTGACATTCATGTGGCCTTCTGTTTATAAAGATTGCCCATTCCTGAGCTAGAAAGAAGAAGGGTATACCCTGGATTCTATATAGGTCACCCAAAGTTGGGCACAGATCCCAGATCCTCACAAACTAATTAGTTAATATAAGCCATTAACGATCAATAATTGGAGTTAATTGGCAGTCATTTTACAAACTACCCCACTGCCATACATACCCCGGAACACACACTTCCAATCTCAGATAATCTGAAAATCCTCGGCATTATTATTGACAACAACCTAAAGCTAAAGAACCAAGCCACCGCCATTACAAAGAAAATGTTCCACACAATGTGGAAACTCAAACGGGTAAAATAATTCATCCCGAGGGAAACTTTTCGCAACATGATTTAAACAATGGTATTAACACATGTCGATTACTGCAATGGAGTATATACGGGTTGCACGGAACAAATCCTAAGGAAACTACAGACTGCTCAGAATATGGCAGGGCTTATCTATGGAAAATCTAAATTTGAAAGCACAAAACCCCTCTGGGAAAAACTACACTGGCTACCAATCAAGGAACGCATTGCTTTCAAGATTTGTACCTTTGTTCACAGAATAATACATGGTCTAGCTCTGAGCTATATGTCTGAACTAATCGACTTACCAATTAGAAACACAATTGAATCAGTCGGAACGTACTTAACTCTTCACTTCCCAAGTAGTAAAAGCCTGAAGTATAAATCAACATACACGTCAAGTTTCTCTTACATATGCACACAGCTCTGGAATTCTCTACCAAAACGCCTGAAATCTACGAATAATCATCTAGAATTCCGAAAAAAAAAAAACTCACCAGTTCAAGAAGGCATACCCCATAGTATCTGACATAAACACCAAACAATGAAATATGGCATTTTAATCAGGAAACGGACAATTTTCAACCTCGACGCATGATCGCACCCTAACATTTTGTCTGAATCACCCCAACCTATTTACCGATACTTCTTTACTGTACTTGTCACAGTAATAGTACCCCTATACTGTATTTGTTCACACTGGAGTCTGTAACCACCTCTCCGGAACTATGTAAGCCACCTTGAGCCTACTAATAAGTGGGAAAAGGTGGGATAGAAATGTAACAAACAAACAATAAACAAATAAATAATCACATCAATGCCAGGCTTCCCAGAACAATTCTCTGAAAGTGCATAAATTAGAAAGCATACATTGAAATATTAATCTTTATATAATGAAGGTAATTACCAAAAGCCATTTGTCTGGGTAAATGGGCTTCTTGGAAATCCCCACTCTCCTTGTGCCTAAAGTACAGGCTTTAAGTTCTTTTGGCTTTCCTTATAACTTTGCCTTGGCTGCAGCTGATCATTGCTGCTTCCCCCAAGAAACATAGTAGATGACGGCAGAAAAAGACCTGCACGGTCCATCCAGTCTGCCCAACAAGATAAACCCATATGTGCTACTTTTTGTGTATAACCTACTTTGATTTGTACCTGTACCTGTCCTCTTCAGGGCACAGACCATATACGTCTGCCCAGCACTATCCCCGCCTCCCACCACCGGCTCTGGCCACTATATTTATTTATTTATTTATTGCATTTGTATCCCACATTTTCCCACCTATTTGCGGGTTCAGTGTGGCTTACAATACATTGAGGCATATTTTCAAAGCACTTTGGGAGGCTAAGTTCCATAGGTTTCTATGGAACTTTGGGAGGCTAAGTGCTTTGAAAATATGCCTCATTGTGAATGATGGAAATACAATTTGTTACAACTTGGTTATGGATTACATTGTGAGGAGTTATGCGAAGACAAAGTCAAAGTATCGTTAAGGGAATAGAACAATGGAAAGAAACAACGGGAAACTGATGGGGCAACAAAACAATAGTAGGAGAACATTCGGTATAACATTTTTCTGTGAGTAAAGGTATATAGGCAACTGTTGAGTCTTTTCTAATGGTTGGGCCATTCCTGACTTTCTGACCTGCAGTACTGATAAGTGTAAGCTGAATCCCTGAAGGTTGTAACATGAACAGCTGAAAATCAAATGCATGCTCAGCTGGACATAATGGTGAGAAGAGAACAAATACAGATTCCTTTTAATTATTATTTAACATGATTACATTTTGAAATGCTGGGGGGGGGGGGGGGGGGGGGGGGGGTTGGGTATTATAGGAACCATAGGTTTTGCTTTTCCTGTTTCAGGCTATTTGTTTGGTGTTTGGCTTGGGCAGGTACAATGACTATTTGTATTCTGTCAGGGACTCTTCTGTGTAAGGTGAGAATGTGTAAAAGTTTGGCTTCCTTCTGTTCCCTTTTAAAGATCTATTTTTATAGCTACATGGTAATTAAGTTCACGCCAGGGGCGGACCTGGATGGGCCCAGGCCCAGCCACTTTCCCTCCAGGCCCGCCCATCCAACATCCTTCGCTTGCTGTTGCTGCCTTTTCTCCCGCGACTCTGGGTACGGCCATCCGGGAGGCAGCGTTCAGCGTTGCCTGCTTACCTGCCCTGAAATAATTCTTCTCCCCAGGCTCCGCTGCATAGGTCCCTGCATTCTCTTTTTCGCCCGTCGCGCAGCGCTACCATTCACACAGGCAGCTCCGCTCCCCTTTGTCCATCCGGCCCTCTCTGATGCACTTCCTGTTTACGTAGGGCCAGATGGACGCGGCAGAGGGGAGCGGAGCTGCCTGTGTGAATGGCAGCGCTGCACGACGGACGAAAAACAGAATGCAGGGACCGATGCAGCGAAGCCTGGGGAGAATTATTTCAGGGCAGGTAAGCAGGCAACGCTGAACGCTGCCTCCTGGATGGCCGTACCCAGAGCCGCAGGAGAAAAGGCAGCGACAGCGAGCGAAGGATATTGGATGGGCTGGCCTGGAGGGGAAGTGGCTGAGAGCTGCTGGACATGGGAGGGAGAGGAGGAAGGGGCTGGAGAGCTGCTGGACAAGGGAGGAAGAGGAAGAAGGGACTGGAAAGAATGGGCAGAGCTACTGGACATGGGAGGGAGAGGAGGAAGGGGCTGGAGAGCTGCTGGACAAGGGAGGAGGAGGAGGGGACTGGATGGAAGGGAGAGAGCTGCTGGACATGGGAGGGAGAGGAGGAAGGAGCTGGAGAGCTGCTGGACAAGGGAGGACGAGGAAGAAGGGACTGGAGTGAAGGGAGACAGCTGCTGGACATGGGAGGGAGGAGGGGACTGGATGGAAGGGAGAAAGCTGCTGGACATGGGAGGGAGAGGAGGAAGGGGCTGGAGAAAGAGGAAGAGGAGGAGGGGACTGGATGGAAGGCAGAGAGCTGCTGGAGGAAGAGGAGGAGGGGATCTGGGTGGAAGGGAGAGAGCTGCTGGACGTGGAGGAAGAGGGGAAGCAGAACTGGAGGGAAGGGAAATAACTGCTGGTACAGCACAAGGAGGGAGGGAGGGAAGGGAAGGGAAAATTGTGTCTTACCTGATAATTTTCTTTCCTTTAACGCAGCAAATGAATCCAGGAACTAGTGGGTTAAGTCCGCCTACCAGCAGGTGGAGATAAAGATAAACAAACTAAAGGCAGTGATGCCAGACGGCCAGCTCCTTCCTCAGTTAGTATGTCATTCGTAAGCATTTGCCAAGGCCAAAAATATGAAACCAATAACAACCAGAAACCATCCTCACTATGAAAAACAGAGAACCAAATAAGAACTACGAAATAACTGCAACTTGAACCAGAAATCGGAATCCTTTCTGTGTTCCCATATCTGTCTGAACTCTGCAAAAGAGAACCCGGAAGGAAAAAATAGCCACACTGCGCGGAAAATGAAAAAAAAAAACACGTCGGCTGAACTAGGGAGGTATCCTGGATTCATCTGCTGCGTTAAAGGAAAGAAATGATCAGGTAAGACATAATTTTACCTTCCTTGTCACTTGCAGCAGATGAATCCAGGAACTAGTGGGATGTACCAAAGTATTCCTTAAGTAGGGTGGGAAGTCCCCAAAACTCGCATACTCCCAAGCAGACACGTCTAGCCTGTAATGCTTCGCAAAAGTATGGCGGGACGCCCAAGTAGCCGCCCGACAAATCTCTTCCAGAGATAAGGCCTCCGCCCAAGAAGCCGCCTGTGCCCAAGTAGAATGCACCTTCAGGGCCACTGGAGACGCCCACTAGCAGATACACCGCTCCAATGGCTTCCCTAATCCAGCAAGCAATGGAAGCCTTAGAAGTTTCCTCACCTCTTTTCGATCCCGACAAGAACACAAAGAGATGATCAGAGTGTCGAAACTCGTTAGAGATCTGCAAGTACCGAAACAAGGCTCTCCGCACGTCCAGGAAACGTAGCGAGGCAAACTCCCCCAGATAATCCTCTCTTCGAAAAGTCGGAAGATAAACCGCCTGATTGACATGGAAAGCCGAAACCACTTTAGGTAGAAACGATGGCACCGTCCGGATCGACACCCCTGCTTCAGAAAACTGCAAAAAAGGATCTCTGGAAGACAAAGCCTGAATTTCAGAAATGCTCCTAGCTGAAGCAATGGCCACCAAAAACACTGTCTTAAGTGTTAGATCCTTCTCAGAAACCTTATTCAACGGCTCAAACGGTGGGGCATGGAGGGCTCGCAGTACCACATTCAAATGCCACGCCAGGCATGGCTGCTGCAGGAGGCCGAAGCCAAAGAGCCCCGCGTAGGAAACGGACCACATCAGAGTGAGCTGCTAAAGAGGAACCGTCCAGTTTGCCCCTAAAACAAGCTAGCGCGGCCACCTGTACTTGAAGGGAATTATATGCCAATCCCTTTTGAAGACCATCCTGAAGGAACTCCAGAATAACTGGAATGTCCGCCCGAAAAGGTGATTCAGCACGCAAAGCACACCATGCCGAGAAAGCTTTCCACACTCGCGCACACGCTGCTGAAGTAGACTGCTTCCGTGCCCCCAAAAGAGTGCAAATGACTGGTCCTGAAAATCCCTTCTTCCTCAGCTGCCACCTCTCAATAGCCAGGCTGTCCAAAGCGGGAGGGATTTTCCATCTGAGCTGGCCCTTGATGCAGCAGATCAGAAGTCACCGGAAGTCGCAATGGTGGCTCTGAGATCCACATACCACGGCCGTCGGGGCCAGTCTGGGGCCACTAGAACGACCGGCCCCCGATGCTGCCCTATGTGGCAAAGACATCTCCCTATAAGAGACCACGGAGGAAATACATACAGTAGCTGTTGTTCTGGCCATGGCTGGAGAAGAGCGTCCAATCCTGCGGATCCTGGCTGCTGTTTGCGGCTGAAGAACCGAGGAACTCTGGCATTGCAAGCCATGGCCATGACATCCTTTACTGGTCTTCCCCAATGTTGACAGATCAGCCGAAAAGCCGAGTCCGACAGTGTCCATTCTGCTGCGTCCAAAAGAGTCCGGCTGAGAAAATCCGCTTGAACATTGTCTTGACCCGCAATGTGCAATGCTGACAGACTCTGAACATGCGCTTCCGCCCATACTAGAAGACGAGACGCTTCCACTGCCAAGGGAAGACTGCGAGTGCCCCCCTGCCGATTGATGTAGGCCACCGTCGTGGTGCTGTCCGAGAATATATGAACAGCCTGCCCCTGCAGAAGGTCCTGAAAACTCCGCATTCACGACTGCTCGCAATTCCAGATGATTTATCGGCCAAGTCGCTTCGAGAGGGGTCCACGATCCCTGGGCTACTCAATGAAGACAATGGGCTCCCCAGCCCGCAAGGCTGGCATCTGTCATGACTACCACCCAACTGGGAGACGCCAGAGAAACACCTGATCTCTGCAACATAAAACTAAAATACGGAATGGACATAACACAATTTTTCTGTTATATGATTCCCTTATGTGGCTGTACCACATGAACTTTATCTTGTCTCAACATCACTCTGTATTTGTTTACACTGGAGTCTGCAAACACATCTCCGGTACTACGTAAGCCACATTGAGACTGCAAATAGGTGGGAAAATGTGGGATACAAATGTAACAAATAAATAAATAAATTATTCACGAGTCTTCTGTGGGGGACCGTATCAAAGGCTTTGCTGAAGTCCAAGTAGATTACATCTAGCGCACGTCCCTCATCCAGTTCTTTGGTCACCCTGTCAAAAAAAAGTCAATAAGATTAGTTTGGCAAGATTTTTCTTTGGTAAAGCCATGCTGCCCAGAGAAACACCTGATCTCTGCAACATAAAACTAAAATACGGAATGGACATAACACAATTTTTCCGTTATACGATTCCCTTATGTGGCTGTACCATATGAACTTTATCTTGTCTCAACATCACTCTGTATTTCTTTACACCAGAGTCTGCAAACGCATCTCCGGTACTACGTAAGCCACATTGAGACTGCAAATAGGTGGGAAAATGTGGGATACAAATGTAACAAATAAATAAATAAATAAATTATTCACGAGTCTTCTGTGGGGGACCGTATCAAAGGCTTTGCTGAAGTCCAAGTAGATTACATCTAGCGCACGTCCCTCATCCAGTTCTTTGGTCACCCAGTCAAAAAAAAGTCAATAAGATTAGTTTGGCAAGATTTTCCTTTGGTAAAGCCATGCTGCCGACTTCCGGTGACGTCATGACCAAGAGAGGTTGAGCTCAATGATCTCTCCGGCTCCTTTCCTCTCTCCGAAGCCCCTAAACTGCAAAATCCAGACCCCAACCCACAAAACCGGCACCCAGGAGAGCCCGTGGATCGCCGATTCACCTTCCAAGCTCCCCAGACATGCGATGGCGGCAAAAAGTGTCCAAAAAGACAGACTCTGCGCCAGAGGAGGGGAGGAGAAAATGGCGCCACCCACGAGCCCGCCCAGCCCGACGGTCTCCTTGACGTGGATCGCGGCGATCACTGCAGAGATGTCCGCGGTGATGGATGGCCTGCTAGATCGGCGGTTGACCCCGATAGATGATAAATTGGAGCGGCTGCAGAACCAGCTTGCCGACATCTCCAAAGATTGTGCAGCAATACAAACGAGGGTAAGCATGGTCGAGGACCGAGTTGGGGAGATCGAGGGCACGCAGAACTCTTTACAAGAAAAGGTGCAGGCGCTAGAAGAAAAAGTTGAGGACCTTGAGAATAGGTCCAGGAGAAACAATATTCGGATGGTGGGCCTGCCAGAGAGCATACCAGAACGGGGCCTGAGACCTTTCTAGCCAAATGGTTTTCTAAAGAACTACAACTCTCAGAGGCCCTGGGGCCTCTGCGCATTGAGCAGCCTCACCGGCTGGGGCAAAGAGTTTCAGGTGCCAACAGGCCCAGAATAGTCATCTTGCGCTTTTTAAACTATGCACAGAAACAAGAAATCTTACAAAAGTTGAGAGCCGGGAAATCCCTGGACTTTGAAGGAACACCAGTCCGGTGTTTCCAGGATTACTCCGCAGGAGTGGCAGCTAAACGACGCAAGTTCTCAGAGATTTGTTCCCGTTTATTTCAAAAAAAGATTCGCTTTGCGCTGCAATACCCGGCAAAGCTACGTGTCACGTACAATTAGTCAGAATCTATGACACGGCAAGCGCAGCCCAAGAATTTTTGCAGCAAATGGATGCAGCTACCCCAGAGGACCGTTGAGGCGAGAATATGAACATCATTCACAGGGGAAAGCTCGGAAACTGGACAGCAAGTGAGCTGGAGATATGATATCAGTGAATGATTTTGGACTGTGATGGCGGTGCCATGGAAGTTAAGTTGCGGGAAGCAACAAAGCGAACAGACTGCTATCAAGTTTTAGGTTACTGTTTAAGAAGTTCATGGGGCCCATAGGGGCCTTTTGGTAAAGTGGATTTGGAGTTTGCATGTATTTGCTTAGATATTGATGTGGATTTTGTAAAGGGTTCAGGAGGGAGGAGGGAGGGATGTAGGAAGTGATGGTCCCAATTTGTGGACCCGGATACGAGGGGGAGAAGTTGGGGGAGGGGACATTCCCGGGAAGGGCAAGTGGTAACAAATGGAACCAAGGTTGTAGGGGTATAAGTAAAGAGAGACAAGAGAACAAAAGCAGTTGGAGGATAGGAGCTGGGAAATCGTGGGAAGATTTGCAGACGGGAGGCGGGTGGATAGGCAGGCAGGTACAGGTTCACAGAACCATAACAGAAGGGAGAGAACGAATTGAGAGGGGACAGTGGCTGGGATGTCCCCCTCCATCACTAACACATTCACTTGGGACAATGGACACCTCTTCAAACACAGTACCATGGTAAATATCATGGAATGTAGGTGGTGTGAACTCACCCATAAAAAGGTCTAAGATTTTGCAACAATTGAATAGACAGAAAGCTGATATCGCTCTATTGCAGGAGACACACCTGTCTCAGGTAGAGCATGTCAAACTCAGCACCTGGTGGGTAGGAGATTGCATAGCGGCGCATGCGCAGGGGAAAAAGGGAGGTGTAGCAATACTGTTTCGCAAAGGCATTGCCACGGCGATAAATCCACTTCTAGTGGATGATGCTGGACGATATGTTATTCTGGAGGCCGTGGTGGGTAGACAAAAACTGTTAATATGTAACATCTATGCTCCCAATAATTATGATAGAAACTTTTTTCAAACTGTGATAAATTTTCTTCTTAAGCAATCACATGCGGAGATAATAGTAGGAGGAGATTTTAATGCAGTTTGGGACCCCTCCCTAGATAAGTCGGCCCCGGGTACCTCGTCGACATACTATAACAACAAGGGCCTGCTACAGTTGATCCAGCTACTAGATTTGGCGGATGTATGGCGGGTGCTTCACCTGGGAGTGAAAGACTACACCCACCTCTCGAGGGCTCACTCAATACAATCTCGCATCGACTACGTCTTAATTTCACGCCAGATATTTGGAGAACTTACAGCGGCGGAGATTGGGCCCTATGTGGTGTCTGATCACGCATGGGTAAGGGTGGAGTGGCAGCCACGGGGCCAGGTTAGAAAGGGCACTAGGTGGCAATTTCCTGTAGAGCTATACACAGACCCAATATTAAAGGCTCGCTTGTAAGCCAACTGGGAGTCATACGTAGAACATAACCATGAACATCAGAACAACCCGGTACTGTTCTGGGAGACAGCTAAGGTGGTACTCCGCGGGGAAATAATTAGTCATGCGCATTACGTGCGGGTTTCGCGTGACAGGGATATTCTACAACTGAGCAAACAACTTTGTCACGCGCGAAAACGTTTTGGGGAGACACATGCAGCAAGCCATAAACAACAGGTGTTAGAGTTGCAGTCAGCGCTAAATGAGCTCTTACATGGGCGTGCTTGAAAATCTCAAAGCTATTACCGATATATGCTTTATAAACACGGCAACAAAGCGGGCAAATTAATGGCCAAATTAATTAAACCTAAGGGAGGGAGTAGACATATTCGTACACTTTGGGGACAGGGAGGAGGCATTCAAACTTCAGATAAAGACATCTGTGATATATTCCAGGCCTTTTACAAAGATTTATATGCCCCCCCAGAAGATTTAGGCCTCCCTAATCAGATGTACCTAAATAACCTCAATTTACCAAGACTCTCACAGAGGGAGTGGGACCGCATCAACCAACCGATCACAGAAGATGAAGTGACTATGGTAATAACCCAGAGTCCACTGTTGAAGGCCCTAGGACCGGACGGTCTGCGCGTTGAATTTTACAAAATGATGGGGACGGGCATCATACCAGCCATAACTAAGTTCCTCAATCAATTGATAGAATTAAAGGCAATGCCACCCGAGCTGAATAAGGCACAAATAATAGTATTGCTTAAACCAGGGCGAGACCCATTAGACCCGAAATCGTACCACCCCATATCTCTGTTAAATTATGACACCAAGTTGATAGCAAAAATTTTGGCTACTAGATTGGCAAGACTATTGCCCCGTTTAATCCATGAAAGTCAGGTTGGATTTGTGGGAGGAAGAGCAGTAAGTAAAAACCTGAGGGCGATCTTAACATCCCTAGAACACAGTTCATGCGGTGGGAAGCCGTCATTGCTAATCAGTTTCGATGCTGAAAAAACCTTTGACAATGTGCACTGGTCATTTCTTTTCGATACCTTGGAAAGCTATGGTTTTTCCGGCAGATTTGTTGCGGCAATTCAAACTCTGTATGCCAACCCTAGAGCAACGATGTGGGTTAATGGGTGGGAATCGAGTTTTCCTATTAAGAAGGGACTAGACAGGGCTGCCCCTTATCTCCACTACTTTTCGTTTTGGTGCTCGACCCACTAATTAGAGAAATTATGGACAACCCCCTGATACATGGAGCAAGCCTGGGCACGCAAACATTTAAGATTGCCGCCTTCGCGGATGATCTCTTGGTGCACCTTACGAACCCGAAATTATCATTAGAGACGTTGTTGGAGACGTTTCAAGAATATGGAGATTATGCGGGTTTTCACATCAACCTGGACAAATCCGAGGCCCTAGCTTCATCAATAAGGGACAGGGAGACGACTTTCCTTTACGGTGGGCACAACAGTCCTTTAAATACCTCGGGATCAGGCTTACAATGAACACTTCGGAATTGCACTCACTAAATGTTAAGATCCTTTTAGAATACACCAAACAAAAGCTAGAAACCTGGAGGGGGTTACCATTGTCTTTAATGGGGCGAATCCATCTCATACAGATGGTGATTTTCCCGCGCTGGTTATATGCTCTACAGACCCTGCCCATTCGTTTGCTGAAGAAAGACTTTCAATATCTAACTCGAATGTGCTGTCAGTTTTGCTGGGGAGGGAAACGGGCAAAACTAAATCAGAATTTGTTGGTAGGCGGAAGGAAGCAGGGAGGAATAGGATTCCCGGACATATTTTTATATAATCAAGCATGCTTACTTAGACATGTGAGGGATTGGCTCCATGCAACACACTATTACACGCCAACAATGTTTGAAAGAGCCTTTTTTGCCCCACATGACACGACTGCCCTTTTGCATCTGCCAAGAAATAAGGTACCCTCTAACTTCAAACAGAGCATACTACTTCAACCCCTCCGGGCAACGTGGCAATGGTGGGTCGGTCAATTGGGAGGTCACCCGAATGTCTCAGATCAAATCCCGATAGTGGGTAATGCAGTATTTGAACCCGGAAATGACGATCCAATATTTGGAGGCTGGGGGAAGCAGGGGGGTGTAATACATGGGATTGAAGGTCAGCTGGGGATGGAATGAGTGGAATGTTTTGGCTGTAATTATGTGTTGATATTCTCTGTTATGGGAAACAGGCTAGTTGTTTAAGGGATGCCAGCACCTCTGGGAAAGGCACCTTCAACCTGTGCAAGTCTGGGGGAGTTATTCTCTGTAATGGGAAACAGGCTGGTTGTTTAAGGGATGCCAGCTTGTTCAAGTCTGGGAAAGGCACCTTTGTTTCACACTATAAAAGAGGGGGGAGCACGAACCTTCTTTAGAAGCTTGCCTGGACATAGGGACGCCTTGTTCAGTGAAGGGTATTTCCCTGCAATCTCTGAGGAAGAGCTAGTGCTTCCCTGGTGGTCTTCCCAGATGCTGACTGAATTGCGGGTGCTGTAAGTATCTTGGTGTATGTGTTCACATATGTATCACCAATAAAAGCGATATACCGCATACTGTGTCTGGTGGCTTTTGTGTTGTCATAAGCACAGTGCCCCCTAGTGTTACAATTTGGCGTAGTCGGTAGGATATCGCATTGTTGTTACGGTGATTACATTTGTGAATATATACTTGTTTTATTGTTTTGTGAATATGTTGAAGAAAGGGAAGAAGAGCAAATCTCATCAGGAGGCTGTGCAGGCACAGCTTCCGCAGCTGTTTGCAATTCCTGGATGGGATAAATACCCATATCAGGCATTGGCAACAGAATGGGCGACAGATACGGGGTTGAGTGAGAATTGGGAGGTATGTTTAGGAGAGGGAACGTGTGAGGATGTGTTGAAATGTTTACAAAATGCTCCTGTGGTTAAAGGGAAAGAGTTAAGAACAGTGGGTCGGAGAGGGTGGATTTTGTTGTCGGCATATCGCCTGATGCACCAGCAGAATCTGTTATTACAACAGAAGCTGTTGGAATCACAGGCTGAGATTCTGACATTGGTAATGTCACAGTGTCAGGGCAAATTGATGATGGATAAGTGTACGGGGTACCAGCAAATTGCTGAGCAGGCGGCGGTGCGAGTAGCGCAGTATAAGTATCAGAAAAGGAGAGGGTGTGTGAGTAAGGTAAAGGTTGCAAAGGTGATGGCTACTGCCACACAGAATCCTAACGGATGGGATCCTGAGAAGTGGGATGGGGATATCTGGTCTTCCACACCCGAGAGTGAGTCAGGGGGTGAGGAAAGTCCTGCTCCGGAAATGAAGCCGATAATTCGGCGACGAGCACAGTTGGGTGGGGCAGCACCAGTGCGCATGGATTTAGCAGAAGACTATACGCAACAATAAATTCTCAATATCATGCAGCAATTCCAGCAGCGTCCAAATGAATCCCTTATTGCTTGGTGTCTAAGGCTGCATGATACTGGGGCAATGGGGATACGGATGGACAATGAGGACTGTTTGAAATTTATACCTTTATCTCGAGATGCTATAAATCAAAGTGCATTTCGGGAACATAGTTTAACAATGCCTGATGGGAATGGGTCAGAGGCTACTACTCTGATTGAGTTAGTGGGAACAGGATGTCGTTGAAAGTACCCTTTAGAATCAGATTGGCCTGGGGATGACAAGCCTTGGTATACTTTGAAAGATTGTATCCAGCGATTAAAGGAAGAGGCAATGAAAGTGTGTATTGTCACAGGACAGATGGATACACTTACCCAAGTGCCTATGTCAGCGGCAATTAGAAACAAAGTAATTAAAGGGTCTCCTCCAATGTATAAACAAGTTATTTTGACTCTGTTGATGAATGAAACAGATAACCCGTTGGAGGGTATTATGGTTAAAATCGAGCAATTAGGAGATTTGGGGGATTGGAGTCTGAAGCTAACAGATAGGAAAAATAATGAGGGGCAGAGAATTGGGGAAGGGCCAAAGGGGCAAGGTTCAGAGGTAGAGCGAGTATCTCGTAAGGATATGTTTGCCGCTCTACTACAAGCGGGGGTGGCTCGGGAGAAAATAGATGGAATTCCCACTGGAGAGTTATGGCAGCAATATAAAAAATTAGGATTGGATAAGAGAGGGATGAAACCGGTTCGGAAAACCCGGACAGTGGGAAAAGAAAAACTTCCTTCAGCCCCACCTGTGGAGGGTCCGGACTATTCAGATTTGTATCATGAGGTCCGTACTCTCCTGCAGAGAATGACACCTCCATCTACTACTACTCTGCCCCCATCTAAAGCAGAAACCAATCCGTTTAGAGAGGATTGACTAGTACGGGGAAGCAATGTAAAAATTGATCCGCGTCCCTATATTGATGTTGTAATACAATGGAGTCCGGGAAATTTTCAACAAGTACGAGCTTTGATAGATACCGGAGCAGATGCAACAATTATAGCTGGTAACCCTTCTAAGTTTAAAGGACCAAAGTGTAATATTGTTGGACTAGGGGGGGAAGAGTATTCCTGTCAGGTTCTCAGGTTCAGAGCCCGCGGGGCCGGGCTCTGGAGCAAACGTGAGCCCTTGGGCTGCTGCCGAGGAGCGACAGCAGCAGGCAAAACCCACCAACCAACACTGGGTAAGCACACCGGCAGGGACTGCAGGCACTGCCCAGCGAACCGGAACACATGGACTGGAATTCCCCGGACTGGAGGACACAGGACTGGAACACTGGACTGCAATCCCCCGGACTGGAACACACACCGGACCGGAACACACTGGACCGGAGCACACTGGACTGGTCCCCCGGACTGGAGGACACAGGACTGGAGCACACTGGACTGGTCCACACAGCTTCACCTGCACTTAGCTACTAAGCCCCCCAGAAGTTGAGCTCCTGGGTTCGAGTAGCCGACAGGACTTACTGGATACCGGATGACATAGGGACCAGGACTGGAAACAGAAGTGCTCCTAAACCTAAACTGATCTACGGGCTCCCAATCCCTAAACCAGCAGGAGTGTTCCTAACAGTAAACTGACAAAAAGGACTTCCTAAGCCCTATACTAAACAGGAGCTCCTAATCCCTGCTCAAGAAAGGGACTTCCTCAGCCCTAGACTAACAGAGCAGGGAACTAAACACAAAGCTAACACAGGTGCTACTAAGCACCAAGCTACAAGCAGAGCTTTACACTAATAAGCTAAACACAGCACTAACCAGCTACCTAAGCACTGCTCTAGCAAGCTAGATACAACTAACAAGGTGCTTCCTAAGCACTACTCTGGCAAGCAACCAGAAGAGCTCCTAGCACTAAAAGGGAAGACAGGGGAGCCACAAGGAAAAAGCAGTGAAGCTAACACATAAGCCAAAAGTGATTCTAAATCACCAAACACCAACAGCAAAGACTGCAATGCTCCCAATAGCACAAACACCAGAAGTACTTCTAACAGCAAACTCTGCAGTGTTCCTAACAACATGTTTTAAATGGACCTCTTTTAGACCCCTTCTGGACTTTTCCAAATGGGGAGGGGAACATTGTTTGACCTCGTTTTTGTCCTCCTTGGGCTATTCCATATGGAGGATTGAACGTACTAAGTTCATCCAGAAGATTCTGAATTGTTTCTCTTACTTCCATTGTCACCCAGTCCCATGGGGGTCTGGTCTGGGCAGGCATCAACAGCCGCAATTCGAAACTAATTCCCATAACTACTGCTTTCTGTCTTTCTGGATCTAGGTATATTCTGGGCCATTTATGTTCCCACATATAGTCTGTTAGAATCTATCAGTATTTTATGCACCAAATGAGTGTCTGGTGTGGGTTTAGTTTAGTTTGTAAAATAAGTGACAGGTAAGGAATACTTGAAAATGAAGACAGAGATAGGTTTCAGATAGAAGGCATTTATTCTTACCAAAGTTTCAAAGTAGTACAGACATCGGACAGATTCTGGGTTCAATGGCACAGCGCTCTGCCGTCTGAGATGCGTTGGGGACGACTCCGACCTTAAGCCAAAATCACCCTTCTTTTATACTCTCATCTCTCTATTGAAGTCTATGGCAGCACCTATTTTGGGACCTGTTTTTTTCAAATATTTCTCAATTTCTGCGGTTAAACTGTCGCGTACTGCCATCTGTGCATTTTGTACCCAGCTCTTCCGTTCCATGTATTTCACAGGGTTGCAACATTTTCCGGTAATATCAACATGTTTTTTGGAACAAACTGTTTTTGCGGTTACTAACATTTTTTTCTGTTGAGATACCAGTTTCACATATTTCATCAACACCTTCTGATCTCTGTATCAGTATCATTTTATACAAAAATATACTAAAATAGGCCCCATTTTGAGAACCACATTTTATTCATTTTATCCATCATTCTTTCATTTCAGGTGCTATATATTATTTGAATATTGTACCTGTACCTGTTTGTGTCAAGACTCATTGTTCAGACCTGCTTTCTGCAGATTCTCAAATATTAATTCATTTGTTACTTGTTTGGCCTAATCAGTACTTTTTCAGATGTTTTTGGCTCTGTGGCTTTGTCCATCACAATTCCAGTGGCAGATCTAAAACCAGGCCATATATTAACATTCCCCTCTTCACCCTATCCCATAGGGTGACACCAGGGTAAATATACCATGGTACCATCCATTCCAGAAGGTATCCTATAAGGCCATAAAATTTTCTGAGTCTCAGTGCGAACTGGCACAGTCTGAGTTATTTGGTTTCTGATTACCATCCTGGCACCACTTCAATTATTTCAATCATTTCTACTTATCAATATCTATGGTTATACAAAAACTACTATACTTCTACCCTTTAACATGCAAATTCTATCTTATTCTTACCTATTTAATCATTAATTCTTTGGTTATATACTGATTATATCTTATCTTATAAAGCTTGATATGGTTATATTGTATCCCTGTGTGTGCTATTACCTGATTATACGGATGCAGACATCTCTCTAGTGTCTCTAGCAGTTGCATAGCGATTGGTCCTTCTCAGAGGGAGATAGTCCAATGTGTCATCTCCTGTGGTGTTGGGAAGGAGATTTTCGTACAGGACATATTGTCCTGCTGTTGTCTTTTTCGTGATTGCGGTTTCAATTAAGCGTTCTACTAAGCCTCTAGCACAAGGGATTATGCAACACCCTACTAGCACAAAAATTGCTACCACTATGATTATAGTTGTGGCTGCTGAAATGATAAATGTCTTCCATTTACCAAAAGCTTTATCCATCCAACCAGTCCAGGATGTATCAACGCCAGAGTTTTCTGCCAATTCTTGTGACAGCGAGGTTAAGCCTTCCAAAGCTCTGGTGATTGATCCATCTGGAGCTGTATTGTTGGGGATAAAGGTGCAACACTGTGTACCTATCTTTTGGCACACCCCGCCATCCGCTGCTAGAAGTTGGTCAAGAACTAATCTATTTTCCAACGTCATCCTGCTGGTGGCGTCTAATTGTGTTGCAATTCCTTTAACAGCGTCCCTAGTGTAGTTCACAAATCTCTGCTGGTTGTAATATATATAATTAATCCAGTCTACGTTCTTATTGATAGTAGCCCACCAAAAGAAGGTAGATTCGAATCCCGCAGCTATCTGGTTTCTGGCTTTGAACTCATCAGGAACCCCTCTTGGAACACCAATAGCATCTATATAGACCCGATCATCAAAAGATCCAGGCATTGCATTTCTCTTCACTCGTGAGGAAGAGCTGCTGTGAGGAGGGAGTAAGGACGCTATTATGATTGGAATTACCAATTTTACTAAGGCACATCTGCCTTTCCAACGTATGTGAAGTGTATGGTGGATAGTATGGGCTCCACAGTACCACCATATGTCTGCTCTAGCTTGTGAAAAGTTTGTGAGATTAAGATTTCGCAGACTCCCTTTTCCTAAGGTTGTGTTACAATTAGTCAAATTTCCTAAAAACCGTGTATTTTTCCCCTCATATCGTTCTATACATGTATGATATCTGGTAGCAGGATCTGGAATCCTGAATGCAGGTGGAACCCTCATCCGAGGGGGCAAGTAGGGGTGGTGCTTGTCAAGATGCTGACAAGACTGATTAACTTCATCTTTTACCTGCAATAATTCTAACATACACCAAAAACCATCTGGATCATTGTGGAGATCTAAAGGGAAAGGAACTACCATTGGTTCTGCTCTTGCATGGGAACAAAAATAACAATTAGAGACATTCAAGCTCTTTGTAGTATAATGTGCCCATTCGAGCCATAGGTTTGTTTCTCCAAATCCTGTTTCTAAGGCTATTAAATCTTTGGAATTATTAATTGGCACGATCTGGTAAGGAATTTTTACTTCTGGGATCTTTGTTGGCACCAAAGGATTGGTCGCTGTAGGTTGGGCTGGGGGTGGAATAATCTTGAACGTTCCAACTGGATCTCTACCTGTGGCATCAATTCCTATGGAATAAGTTCTGTATGTGGTGGCTGTTACTCCTCTGAAAGTGATAGCCACTTGATTACATTTGGTCATTGGACAGAGGCCATTCACTCGCACTTTCATGATAGAAATGCTCTTCTTGAGATCTGGAATCTCACTACCTGAGTAGGGGACCCACGAACCTGTATACCACCATACTTGTGCCCAACTTCCGCAATTGGAGAAGGGACACAGGTATACCTCAAAAGCTGACAAGTATTGCTGTACAGGATGTGCCCCACACATTGTGTAAGCACAGACATCAAGGGTTATTGTGGTTGTGTCCGTGGTGGTGGGTAATGCTATTTCGTAAATGGTAATGAATTGTTTTAGAAAACTTTCTAGTTGCTGTGTTCCTTGTATCATGGGTATGGTGTGCACACACAACAGGAGGAAGACTAAGGACTTCATGTTGGTAGTTTTCATGGTTAAATGTAAGATCTGGATTGTACCAAAGGTAATTGGCGGTTAATGAAAATGAGTAACACAATAAATCCTAGGGTCTTAACCAGAACTGTAATTGCTATAATTAATATTCCTAGGTATACCAAAGCTTGATATATCATTAGGAAGAATTTGGGTTGGGTTGGTAAATTCTAATAACTGGGTAGGGTGGGTAAATTCTAACCGCTCCTCTTTCAGGAGTGTCGGGGATAACAAAAAGACTGTATACTTCCAAAGGTCCCAATCCAACCTCTCTAATGAACACAAAGGGTATCCAATCAGTGCCCAGTACGGCGTATGTGATAATCCAAAAATCTACAACGTCACCAGTTCCTGGTCTTATTAGGAGGTCGTCGGTTTGTTCTATTTGTAAACCTAAGGTTCCTCCAAACAGTATCACAGTGTCTGTAACCGTTCGGCTAGGACCTAGTGTCCAATTCTCAAACAAAGGTTCACACAATGTCAGATATCGGGTGAAGGGGTCCCAATTGGGATCGTCTTCTGGAGCTGGGTCCCAATGAGGATGTATTAACTCTCTTAAATCAAAAAGGTACTCTGGGGGTTCAGGGATTAAGTGTACACCTATACTAAAAGGCGATGGTGGGGGAGAATCAGGTGGAGAGGGCGGGTTATCTGGTAAATTCTGGGACATATATTGATGGTTACTTAAGGATGATGAGCTATCTGGGAGGTCGAGTGGCTGGGACGGTGATGTTTGGAGTGGCTAAAGTAGTATTCGTGGGAGGAGGAGCGTCACTAGGAGGAACCAGAGAATAAGGAGGAGGGGTGGGTCGTAATTCAAGCAAGGTAATATTATCCTCAAAAGTAGTTGTAAGATTGGGGACAATATGGACCGAGCTACTGATATTATTGGGAACAGTTGTAGAATGCAAAACAGGAGAATCAGTGAGGACAGGAGTAGTCGCAGAGGTTTCAATAGGCTCTGGAGGATAGCCAGTTGAAAAGTCTGTCGTGGCAGATGTGTCTGCCCAGGGGGTGGGATGACTGGTGGCAATGGGACCTATCTTTGAGGTCGTCTGGGGGGATCTGTATCCAAACAGGCGTGTAAATGCGGTGTATTGTTGGGGCTCTGTGTAGGCTGCTGTAGCAAGTGGTGGAGCAGGAGTAGATGTAAGTACCGAAGTAGTTACAAGTACTGCTGGAGTAGTTGCAAGCACAGAAGTAGTTGCAAGTACTGTGGCGTTTCCGGCTGGCAAGGTAACGTTGCCAGTGGGAAAGGCAGTAAGTGTGATCCAAAGATCCAGGAGGTTACTGTCAGCAGTATAGGTAAACAGGGTAGTGAAAAACAAAACCAAACCTATACAAAGTAGGATGATGCACACGAGTCCAACAGCAAACAATCGAGCAGATGGAAAGCAGAAGAAGAGGGTGTATTGATGTAACACCGTCACTGCTGCTGAGACAACACTTGGGCGGGTACTGGTTCCGTCCGTGTCGTCAGGATTGGTGTCGCCTTCCAAATAAGTGTCGTCGAAGTCGTTCGACCAATGGGAATTGGTTTCAGATACCTGCTCAGAGTTACACTTATCAACAGGGTAAAGTCCAATGTCCAGTGGGTCTGGTGGATCAGGTTCCTTGATATTGTCGAGGGCTGCAAGGTTCTCAGCAGTTGGTTCCCTGCGGAGACTCTTACCAGCGGGGGAGGGTGGTGGTATCAACACTTTCACAGGAGTGGTTGGGAAAGGTGGTATTGGAATAGGAACTTTATGTAGAGAAATAGTCTGTAAGGGAATGAGTTCTTCTGGAGTGAAAATCGGCGGAAATTGCTGTGGCATTTATCTGGCTTGATTCGGGAAGTACAAATGTAGAATGTCAAGCAGCTCACAGATGTTGCTGTGCAGATTCTGTACTGTGGAAACCGCAACAGACTCTCGTTCTTCCGGATTCAATTGTCCTGCTAAGTTGCGGATTTGGGTGAGATCTTCTGCAAGGTTACGGATTCGGATGAGACGGATGTGAAGATCTACGTATGGAAGTGGGAGTGCTGGAACAGTTGGAGGAAGAGGTGAGGACGGCAACTCAAAAGCAGGTTCCAATACAGGTGGTTGTTCAGATGGTGATTCTGGAGAATCAGCGAAGGTTTGGATGACAACGTCAGCCAGATCAAGGAGGTGGGATTCAGGAGATGGATGGTCTAAGTTGATTAAGTGGTGAAGTCTTTGGTCGAGTTGGTCAAGATGGTTCAAGAGTGTTGGATGTGGGGTCGGTGGTCTTGGGCTCAGTGGTGGTGGAGATGGAGTTTGTGGTGGGACTGGTCTCTCCAGTGACTGTTGTGCTGGAAACATCAATGGAAACATCCAGGAGGCCTGATTGGGTATTTGGATAGGCGCGGATATCTTTCAGATGGACCCAGGATGTGTGGTCCTCAAGCTTGGCAGCTGTGGCTGACAGAGCTTCTATCTTGAAGGGCCCAACGTAGATGGGATCTCGCCAGGTCTTGTGCGTGTAATAACGCCGGTGCACTAGATCGCCCACTTTATAAGGGGGGGATCTATTGGCATCACAATCCCCTCTTCTGTCCGAAATGGCCTGTGGAATTGAGGACAGAGAACTTACAATAGTCTGCAAGATATCCCAATATACTGAGTATTGATCGGGTACTTGAGTGTCTGGATTGCCAGGTAGGAGTCGCATCTGGCGACCTGTACATAATTGGAACGGCGTCAGTTTAAGGGAAGAGGATGGAGTGGCACGGAGAGATAACAGTGCCAACGGGAGGGCATCAAGCCAATTCTTTATCCCATTTGCCATAAGCTGACGCATTTTTGTTTTGAGCAACCCATTGTATCTTTCAACCAAACCATTACTGGTGGGTTTGTAAACACAGACAGTTCTATGTGTAATGCCAAGTGCTGGAAGGAGGTTCTGCAACAGTTCATTCACAAAGTGTGTACCATTATCTGTGGTAATTTTGCCAGGAATACCAAATCGAGGAATAATTTCGTTACACAGTGACTGTGCCATGGTTTGTGCGGTTTCTCTAGTGCAAGGGAAAGCTTCCACCCACTTAGAGAAACTGTCCACACAGACAAGCAGATACCGTTTACCACGCACAGGTGTCTGCATATCTGTGAAATCAATATACCAGTGTTGGCCAGGTCCCTGGACAACAGGCAAATGACCGGCAGGGATGACAGGTCCTCGTTTAGGTGTATACAGAAAACATTTGTAGCAATTATGAACTACGGTGTGACACATGGGCATAATTTGAGGAGCCCATAACTTGGAAGACAATTGATCATACAGTGTATTAGCATTCAAATGTAAAGGATAATGGAGGGCATGCAAAAGAAGGGATAAAACATGCTGTGAAACACATAATTGACCATTAGGATGGGTCCAAATACCATTTGGATTTAGAAAACATCCAGCTTGCTTCCACAAAGTGAGTTCTGCTTGTGAAAGAGAGGAAGTGAGGGTGGTAGAGAAGTCTGAGGTTAGGGATTCAGGGGGAGGGGACGTAACAGGGGGCTCTGATTCAGGAGATAGTAAGGAGGTTATGACAGGAGGTACAGGGAAAATAGGTGGGGTGTTTGGAGAGGAGGATTCAGAGTGTGTGGAGTCTGAAGGAGTAGAAGGAGGTGTGTCAAGGGGAGGCACTTCGGTTGCAATTACCGGAAGCGCCACATCAGTAGGGGACTCGGAAGGAAGGCTGGAAAAGGAAGTGACCTCACGGGCTAGTTCATCAGCAGCATGGTTCCCATTAATGGCGAAAGAAAAAACTGTCTCCTGATGAGCTTTAATCCAGGAGATACTGGTGCGGAGGCCTTTTTGATGGCGCTTCTCCAACGCATCAAAAAGTGCAGTCCACAAAGGTAAGTGACTGAGAGGTTGTCCCGTAGAGGAAATCATACCCCTCTGGTTCCATTTGCGAACATGGGAATGCAAGGAAGCAAAAACATAGTCTGAGTCGGTGACAATGCTCAAATCAGAGTGTAGTGCTTTATACAGTAGAACGTACAAAACCGCTGCTAGCTTCTGCGGTTTGGGCTGTAAATGCATCTGGTAACCTGAATTGTATAGGATCCAGAATGTGTTCTTCCGGTGTATAATGGAGGGCGGCAAAACCAGCAACTCCGTTTTGCTGAGAACCATCTGTAAACCAAACCTCACCACTCTGCAAGATTTCTGAATGCAGATGGAGGGATTCGGGAACAGACAATTGGGTAGTGCACTCATGGGGAAAGATAGCATTCTGTGCTGTCTCTGTTACAGTGAGTAATGGATCTAGGCGTTGAAGGTCAGTTAACGTTAATGGGTGAATAGAGTGCACTACACTGAACAAAAGTACTTGATATTTTTGTAATCGGCAGACAGTCATGTGACTAATCTGTTTGTCCAACAGATATTTTACATCATGGGACGTGTGAAGAATCACCGGAAGGTGAGGAATGTAGCTGTATAATTTCGTGACAGCTGTACTGGCGGCAACAAGGCCTTTCTCACAAGTGGCAAAGGCTCTTTCAACAGGGGAAAAAGTACCTGAAAGGTAACCACAGGCAAGATCATCATGTTCTTGAGTGATTAGGCAAGACCAAGTAGTCTCAGTATGCACGACCCAAAGGTGTACATCCTGAGAAACATCAATAGTTGCCAATGGGGAGGAAAGCATAACATCTTTTACAAGAGCCATAAGATCAGTTGTTTCTTGAGTTGTGAAGTTTAAGGGTTCTCGTTTGACTTTCTGTTTACCCTGTAGTTTCATATAAAATGGCTGTGTTCGAGCAGAATAATTGGGTATCCAAAGGCGACAAAAATTCAACATGCCAAGGACACCCCTGAGATCAGAAACGGTAGTGGGCATTCGCAAGGAGGATACATGTTGGAGAGTATCGGGACCTAGGCCCTTCTGACGGGGGCCTATGTGGTGTCCAAGGAAGGTAACATGTGTCTGAGCTACTTTTAATTTCTTTCTGTTAACTTTATAGCCTTTCGTAGCAAGGAAGCCAAGGAAGTCACAAGTGACCTGGACGCATGTGTCAAAGTCAGGGCAGGTAATGAGCATGTCATCTACATATTGTACAATAGAGGTTTGTGGTGGGAGATCGTATCTGTACTGTTTGAATTCCTGTATGTGTCCTGCCAAAGTTTGAGAAAAGACTGTTGGACTGTCAGTAAATCCCTGGGGGAGACGGGTCCACTGATATGTTGTGTTATTGAATTGGAAAGCCGTTAACGGGCGGCTTACAGGGTCAAGGGTGATGGAAAAGAAGGCATTGGATAGGTCAATGGTGGAATGATATGTCTGCAAGGAAATACTGTTGAGGAGTGTAGTTGGGTTTTCCACGTTTGGAAATACCGCGTAAGTGAGGTCATTTAACGCGCGTAAGTCCTGTACTATACGGAAGGCACCAGGTTCCTTCTTTGGAACTGGGAATAAAGGAGTATTGTATGGTGAATTACATTTTTCAATGATACCCTGCAGCAATAAAGAATCAATTTGTTCCTGAGCTCCAGCAATAACTTCAGGTTTTAGCGGATACTGGGCAATTTTAGGGCCTTTGCAACCCGGTAGCAGCTGAATACGATGGGGAGGGCCTTTAACCTCACCATAGGGTTCCTCAGGTGTGGCCCAAAGAAAACTTGGTAGGTCATTCAGAGCGACCTCTATTTGTTTCTCAACCATAGAGGTGACAGCCATCATGAGTGAAGTGGTTTCATTAGGGGAAGGATCAAAATGAATTTCAAAGTGAAACAATGTCAACAGGTCTCTCCCTAGTAAGTTGACAGGGCACAACGGAGCATACAAAAAGGGAGCAGATAGCTGTTGATCCGCATAGGTAATTGGCAAAGGCTCAAGCAGGGGTGTGTCTGTAGGGACACCATCAAATCCTGTGGTGGTAACATTGTTAGGGGAAACTTTAAGAAGTTTCTGCAATTTGTGCGGGACATGGGCTAGCACAGAGCGAGAGGCGCCCGTATCTATTAAAAAGGGAACGGGGACATCACAGATTAACAAGGTGATCATGGGATCATCCAATCCTGCAGCAGTGTGGACCACGCCTAGTCACTGTGGGCGGCGTTGGTCTGGGTTCCATAAAGGGAATGACTGGCGTTCTTGTCGTTCTTGCCGGACTATATGTCTAGGTCTGTTTTGTAATGGTTGATGGACAATTCACGTGCATAATGGCCGTATTCCTGACAGCGGAAGCACAGGACATCTGGAAAGCGATCAGGACTAGGCCAGGAACGGTAGTCTCTGGGTCGTCTATTGGAATCAGGGGGCCCCCGTGGGGGACCTCGCTGAGGTTGAGAGCGGCGACCACGTTCTTCAGGGTACTCAGTTCTACGGTCTGGGCGGTAGGGCCGTGGGCCCTGAGTGCGGGTGTTATTGTCATAGCGTTGGTCAGCATACATAACAATAACAGGGGGAGAGGTCTCCGGGGCATTGGGATCTGCGTCAGAGCTCTTAGAGGCTCTCTTTTCTTTGAGATCTTCAGTTTGTAGCACTTCCAGGTTAGTGTGTACTGTCTTACGATGTTGGGCTTCATCTTGCTTGCTTTTAATAAGCTTTCTGCAATGATGAAGGATGTGCTCACGAATCTTTGGCCATTTTTCAAGTTGGAGACCAACTGTGTCCTCTAGTTTGGTTTTAATCTGTGAAGGTAGGGTTCCCTTAAGTAAATGATAGAACACCGGAAGAGCATTATCGGAGTCAAATTTTTCCTCCGTCTCTTCTTTATAGAGATCTTGGAGTCTGAGTAAGTAAGCCTCAATAGGCTCTGAATCCATTTCCCATCTCTGAGAAGTGATAACTGAAAAGTCTTTTAGAGCCGGATACATGGTCCGGATTTCCTGGAATACTTTGGTCTGAATCTCTGTTAAAGGATTGCCATCATACTCGGTATCTGTTACAAATTTGGCATAGCCCGATTGAGTGAATATGTCAGTGACACTGGCGTGTGGGGTTCTGCCCAAAAGCGCTTTCATGTCTCCAACTGACAGGGTGGTCCCTAGTGTAATGTCCTGTAATTTCTTCAACCATCGGTTGCCTCCTAATGCAATATCCGGGAGTTGCAGTATGAGGCTATTTAATTCAACTGCTGAAAGTGGAGTGTACTCCGTATGAGGAACACCACCTGACATCTTATTTAACAAGGGAAAAAGTTTTACTTTTTCAAAGGGTTTAATCAATGAAGATGTAAGGAGATCAATTGATGCGGTTGGGGGAAATTGATTCTCGTACTTTTTCCAAACCTGGAGACCTTGGATTAGGTAGAGGGTCGTTTTCTGATCCCAATGGGGGTCAGGGTGGTCATAAATAAGATCTCTCACTAGTGAGAGCTTATCAGACCGCAAGGATCCTTCACGTGGGAAGAGGGCGGACTGAGGCTGAAGCGCCTCAGACCATCCTGCAAGATTATCAATCCATGGTTGAACATAATACCATGAATTTTCATGTAATGCCACATATTGGGCGGGTGTGCTAGGTGGACCAGATAAGCCAGGTTCTGTATCAATGTTCAGACCTGTAGGGTGACGGGGACCGTCAATGACTGCAAGGCAGCGGCTAGATCCCTCGTCAGTAAGATAACTTTGAGGGTGGCGTTGTCTGGTATGATGTGAAATAACATCATGTTGTTGGGGCATTTTGGATTTTGATGCAGCAGATGCAATAGTATCCGGGAGTTCTGAAATGGACTTACGTAAGGAACGAAGTCCTTCTGAAACGAATGCGAGGTCATTTCCCATACTGGCCAATGTGGCGCCATGTTGTGGCATACAACCTGCCCCTAAAGGAATGTGTGTGTCAGGGGGACGGGTCTTGGGTAGTTCCAGGTGCGATGAATCTCCTTCCACCGAGGAGGAGAAATTTAGCACAGGGGGAGGTTCATTTCGAATATCCTCCAGGTCAGATTTAGCTGGGAGTTGTTGTTGTAAAACTTCCCATGCTGCGTCTAATGGGGAGGATATTATTTTTGGTAGATCCCCAGTACCTGGTTTGGCTGGAAGTATGAGAGGACGGCGGAGACGAGCCAGTTCCTCAGCTAATTGGGGAATTTTACCCTTGGGGCGTGCACCCAATTGCTCCCATCTAGGAGGAGTAGAACACTCAGGTTCTAGAGTCGGCATGGAAGGGTTCATTGGAACAGGGGGCGCTGTAATAAAGCCCCGATCACAGAGTTCCTGACAAATAGCCCGTGTCTGTGTAGCAGGACTACATGGAATGAAGCCCATCTGTCGTAACTGAGACAAGATAGGGTAATGTAGGGATGTGGGAGGCAAGAAACCAGTTTGGACAGAGGAGTCCAAATGTGGCGGTGGAGGTGATGTCTGAGTTGAATGTCCCATGTATGGGTAGGTAACCGTTTGAGTAGTCATGTGTGAGGACACTCCTGATCCTGGCACAGGACCGGTGGAGGTCTGGGCAGCCGCATCAATCTGACTGGTAGCCGGGTGGTGAATGGAGACCGGAACCAAAGGGTCCTGGACACAAGGGTAATGTTCAATAATGGGGGGGGGTATGTCAATCTCATAACCTCCAAGAGCACGATAGACATGAGGTTGTGGAGTTAGCGTTTGGGTAGTTGCTTGCATCGTTGGGGCAGTCGTGACCGTGGGCGACTGAACAACAGTCTGAGCCACTGGCATTGTTGAAGGGGTTAAGGGCGTCTGAGTTTGTACTGACCCCTGAGATATTGGGCTGATTGAGTTTTGTTGTGATGAGGGAAGAGATAGATCAACAACACCGGCAATGCGCACGGTAGTGGGTGGGTCAAATATCATAGGAGCGGGAGATACCGCAGGCAGCGGGGGTGTTACTGTCTGAGATCCTTGAGAATTCTGCAGCAGAGGACTCGTGACCGGTTTATCACAATATCCTGGGGGTATCGGGGTATATCCCACTGCACATGGTAGAAGCTTTGTCGTACCTGCAGCGGTAGCAGCATCATAAGGCGGTGGGGCAGTAGGTATTACTGCCTCCTGGTAGGGGACTTGGTCGCAATCGGACTTACCTAAACTCCTATCGTTCTGGTTTTGTGCAATAAGTATGAATTTATTAATGGCAGCTAAATGTTTATCCCTAGATTTTCCTGTTTTGTGGGACTCATTGTAGCAGACCAAAGCTTGGAGTTTGCCCTGATCAAATGAGCCCTTTGATGGCCATTCCAGTCCTTGATCCTTAGCGGACCAACCGGTATGCCAGGTTTGACATAAGCGGGTAAGTTCTTTTCTATCAGCGGGAAAGAAATTAAGGACTCTGTCCAGGGGACTAGGGGATGAGGAGGAGGACATAGTGGGATCTGAAATAGGGGGAAGACAATCCACATAGGAACTCATAGAAGAGTGTATTCTATATAATGCAATATCTTTAAGTAAGACGGTTCAAGTCAAAATTCTGAGGTCTATAACAGGGGCAACTAAACAAAACCATGCAAAGGAAAATTATCTAAACAAAAAACATGCATCATGCGTACAAAAAAAAAACACTTATACTCACGCGTCTTCAAGAGCGTCCCGGTGGCGGAACCTAGAACAGAAATTACTAATTGGCGGAAAGCTCAATGCTTTAGCCGCAAGTTAAATGAACAGACGCATGAAAGTCACAAAGATGAACAGAGTATTTAAGAAAATAGTGTCAGTGTGCATACTACTCTACCCCCAATTTAATGAAAACTACTCCCCAGAGTGTGCTTCTAAAGACAGGAATAAATCTCGGTTGCTACTGCCTGCCAAGAAATATTCCGGTTACAATTGGCCATGAGCTCCAGCCCATGATAGAGCCCCCAAAAAGGGACATTGCAACCACTCCCAAAAAGAACCCATAGGACCCGCGAAAAAGGTCTTCTGAGTCGAAGAGCAGCGGTCCACTGGATTTCCGCAGATTAGGAATCTTCTCTTTTACAACTAACCTCTCCGATGGACCTACAGTGGTTTGGAATGTTTCTCGTTTACAACAAAACACTGAGAAATTTTAAGGTGAGGAATTTTCTCTGTTACCACAAACCCAACTAAAGCATTGAAAGACTAGGAATTTTTCTCCGTTACCACTAACCATTCAAAAATATTGAATGCCCGAGTCAACCTGTACACAATCGCAACGAAAGTCGTTAGACGTCTCTGTATTAACCCCGCGGTCATCTGTACAAGTAACTCATAGGTGGGCAATAATGCCGAGACCGCAGGCCACTCTGAAAATTGAATGGAGATCTGCTTTAAATCTGGAATTTATGATACCGTCATCCATTGAAGGTTTTGTGGCCCTCAAATGGGTGTGAGTCGCAGACATCAGACATCGGTATCTAGTCCAATAGTTATAGCGTGACACTGGTATATAAGGGGAGAAAAAACAAAAAATTTTTTAAAGTAGACTAAAAGGTATAGCCCATCCCAGGGAAGAGCCTCTGTAACAACTGCAAAAATAGTCGAAATAAAATAAATCTTATTAAAAGAAAATGGAAGATAAATTTAACACTAAACACATATAAGCTCTTGGGGGAAGGTACCATAAAAGAGTAACAAGACAATAGATTTGCTTATTAAATAATTCATAAAAAGGGACTCAAAAGCATTAAAATAGGACAGGCAACGGTGAACAGAGTTAAATTTGCAGAGAAGTGAATATATGATTGGACTAAGAACATTGCCGTACACTATCTATTTATAGAACGCAGGCACAGTATCGTAAGCTTAAACCACTTGTATGCAGGAAAGTTACGGGCAAGCAGTTTTACAAGAAATGAGTGCATATTAATCATGCCAAGCAGAAATCATGGCAGAAGCTAAGTCCCCAAAGCTCATGCAGCAGTGGCCAATAAAAACAAAGCAAGTGTTTGAAAAGGACCGTAGAAAAAGGTTGACTACTAAATATGTTTAAGTTAGGCTCCAAGGTCAAACAAATGCAGGTCTAAAATTCTTAGTATGTAAACTGTGGCGTACGATAGCAATTAGAGAATAGCATTGTCCATTTCAAATACAATAATAGCCAGGTGGCAGGCAATGCTCCAAACGGGAGTATTAGCAGAAAAGATAAAAATAATTAACAGCACGGAAGACGGTAGCAGTCTGTCAAAAGTGATGACACACAATCTCTACAACGTACGAAATTATTTTTAAAAAAAAAAAAATGTTACAAGAGATGCCCAAGCTAAAGATTAACAGAGTCAAGAGGGAGAGAAGAAGGAGGAAGTGGCCACCGCCCAAAAAGGAGAAGTGGAGCATCTACGCACTTTTAGTGTGAAAGGAAAAAGGAGAGAAAAACAGAAAGACGGGACTTATAAGGACTTATGAGGACCAGGTTCCATCCGGAAAGAATGAATAATATGTAGAAATGTCCGATGTTAGACAAAGAGAGAGGGAAACAAAAATTTTAAAGCAAAGTAAGCATATGTAAGCTCTTCGGATCCGATACGTTCACTATACAATACAGACTATAATAGCTTAAGAGGAAGCAGGTGTTTCCTACAGTCATACAGTTATGGCGTACTGAGATGAGACATAAGAAATACAGAGGAGAAGAAAGGAAATAGGCTATAGATTAGTGTTATATTATGATTTTAAAACCCTAAAAGGCTGTGCCGTAATCCTAAAAGTGAAAGCAAGAAAATACTTCCGTACATTGCTACATGCACAGAAGTGCACACATACTGAACTCGGCAACATGAGCCATCGAAAGATAAGTAATTTTACTACTTTGATACTTGCAGAGAAAAAAGTACCTAACATTCAGATGAGGCAAGCAAAGAGTTAGTTCAACAGGAAATAACTATATATCAATTATGACTGCAACTAGGAATGTATTAAGCGAAGTTCCGGAAGCACAAAAACTGTGTTACATGGGGCTGCAAAAAGAATAGCTTTGCAGGGCATCAAAATTGAAAGGTGATACTAATGTCTTTTAAGCTTGCAAAGGAACAAAGCAGTTTTGAAAAAGAGGTCAGTAGGACAACGTCTTAAAGAAGGAACAGGAAATGTGCTTTATAGTGAGAAAACAAGCAATGTAAGGATGCTGTAAGAAATAAGAAAAACAGAGGTGAACCCGTAGGCTCACCGAATAGGGAAAAAAAGTTGATTAGACGGACATAAGAGACGTGGAACATATAAAAAAAACCAACGGGAGGGCGCACGCCCACAGACGAGAAGATGAGAACAGAAGGTAAAGACCAGGGAATGGGCGTAAAAGCAGAAAAGATAGCAAACAATCATACAGTTTGAAAGAAGGGGAAAACCCAAATCACAGGTTTCAGCGAAGCCGAAGTATTTTTAGATGACAGGCAAGGGCAACAAAAAGTAAAGAAACAGAAGTGTTTGGGCAGGAAGGGGGGGGGGCCATGGGCTGTCAGAAGTGGCGGAAGATAGGACATAAAATACACAGGGGTTCAGGGAAAAAGAAGGAGGAAAACAAATGTTGGACAGAGACTTAAGACACGAAATGTCAAGGCGTTAGGCAAAGAATAGCCCGCATAAGACCGCTTACTGACAATCGTGCTGAAAAAGAAAATACAGTCACCATCTGCTAAGTATGGTCTCCCAAAACTCAGAATCGAGATGGCATACATATTCTTTCATACAGCAAACACTCAAAAGGAACAGTATATAGGTGATGAATACAAGATAAAGTATACGGACAGTCAGAAAGAAGGACCAAGATACAGATGTATTAGTTCAGTATAGGAAGTCAGCAAAATAGGAGAAAATGGGGAGAGAGGTGAGAGGTGGGAAAGGAACGGACAGAATAATAGTGCCCAATACCCCTCAAGTGGGCAATGTCCGTGAGAGGCAGGAGTAGGGAGGGAAATAAAGGAATGACAGAAAAGGGACATTATAGAGACTATGGCCACGGGGAGATAGGTCAGAAAAGTTTGAGAAAGAAACAGAAAGAAAAGTAAGGTGGCAGAAAGAAAGCATAGAACATTGAACGCACAGATTAAATATCCCCTCTTGCGTTCAAATGGGGGGGAAGGAAGGTCAGCGAGTACGCTCAGCGACCGGGGCTCACCACTGTTTTAAATGGACCTCTTTTAGACCCCTTCTGGACTTTTCCAAATGGGGAGGGGAACATTGTTTGACCTCGTTTTTGTCCTCCTTGGGCTATTCCATATGGAGGATTGAACGTACTAAGTTCATCCAGAAGATTCTGAATTGTTTCTCTTACTTCCATTGTCACCCAGTCCCATGGGGGTCTGGTCTGGGCAGGCATCAACAGCCGCAATTCGAAACTAATTCCCATAACTACTGCTTTCTGTCTTTCTGGATCTAGGTATATTCTGGGCCATTTATGTTCCCACATATAGTCTGTTAGAATCTATCAGTATTTTATGCACCAAATGAGTGTCTGGTGTGGGTTTAGTTTAGTTTGTAAAATAAGTGACAGGTAAGGAATACTTGAAAATGAAGACAGAGATAGGTTTCAGATAGAAGGCATTTATTCTTACCAAAGTTTCAAAGTAGTACAGACATCGGACAGATTCTGGGTTCAATGGCACAGCGCTCTGCCGTCTGAGATGCGTTGGGGACGACTCCGAAATTAAGCCCAAATCACCCTTCTTTTATACTCTCATCTCTCTATTGAAGTCTATGGCAACACCTATTTTGGGACCTGTTTTTTTCAAATATTTCTCAATTTCTGCGGTTAAACTGTCGCGTTACTGCCATCTGTGCATTTTGTACCCAGCTCTTCCGTTCCATGTATTTCACAAGGTTGCAACATTTTCCGGTAATATCAACATGTTTTTTGGAACAAACTGTTTTTGCGGTTACTAACATTTTTTTTCTGTTGAGATACCAGTTTCACATATTTCATCAACCTTCACAACACCTTCTGATCTCTGTATCAGTATCATTTTATACAATAATATACTAAAATAGGCCCCATTTTGAGAACCACATTTTATTCATTTTATCCATCATTCTTTCATTTCAGGTGCTATATATTATTTGAATGTTGTACCTGTACCTGTTTGTGTCAAGACTCATTGTTCAGACCTGCTTTCTGCAGATTCTCAAATATTAATTCATTTGTTACTTGTTTGGCCTAATCAGTACTTTTTCAGATGTTTTTGGCTCTGTGGCTTTGTCCATCACAATTCCAGTGGCAGATCTAAAACCAGGCCATATATTAACAAACACCAAACCCAGGAGTACTTCTAATAGCAACAGAGCTTCCAAAGCCCTACACATAGCAATGCTTCCAAAACCAAGAGGGAAAAGCAGGGGAACCAAAGGGAAAAGCAGGAAAGCTAAACACATAGACACCAGTGCACACTGCACTAACACTAACCTGGACCTTAGCAAAAGCAAGCAGGGACCCTAGACACAATGTCAGAAGTGCACACTGCACCACCCTACCTAAAGCAAACACAACTGTTGCAAAGGCCCTGAAGGAAACAACACCACTTCCTTATCAAGGCCCTCCCTGATGATGTCACACTCCCTAGACCTAGGCAAAAGCACACTGACCCAGAGAGGCCCAACCCACACCAATGCAAAACCGTGAAACACTTGAAGCCAGTACACCCAAAGAGAGTTAGAGCAACTCAGGCAACACA
The DNA here is from genome assembly GCF_901765095.1 of Microcaecilia unicolor. NCBI lineage: Eukaryota > Metazoa > Chordata > Amphibia > Gymnophiona > Siphonopidae > Microcaecilia > Microcaecilia unicolor. The sequence goes on along the minus strand of NC_044034.1, from coordinate 170,820,845 downwards.
CACACAGCTGTAGTGAAGTGAGACAATTAACCCCATGCTGCTGGAAGCTGCCAGCACAGAGAGACAGAGCCAGCTCAGAAAGGAAAGAGAAAAGAAACAGAAGCCAGCTAAGAAGCTGACCCCCAGGAAAGAGGCAAGTTTGAGAGGGGTTCAGACCCCAATCATAACAATTCCTGCAGTGGAAACACAATTGGCTATGCAAATTGGGGATTTACAGCTCCAAAAGTATGCTGTAATGATTACGCCAGTGCCAGAATATATAATTGGTATGGATATTCTGAGAGGTTTAAAACTTACTATTGAAGGGGGAAGTTGGCAATTTGGAACGTCTCCCGCAGTTCCCCGGCATTTGAAGTATATTTCCACTTATAATATTCACGCAGTATTAGTGGGAAAAATTGTTGATGAGCCTCTCACCATACCAGCCGCCACTCAATTAGTTGCACAAAAGCAATATCGGATTCCTGGTGGTATTGCAGAAATTACGCGAATACAGGAATTACAAGAGGTAGGGGTTATTGTCCCAGTTACTACCAAATGGAATAATCCAGTATGGCCAGTGAAGAAATCTGATGGATCCTGGCGGATGACAGTAGATTACCGTCAATTGAATAAGGTTACACCCCTGTTGCATGCTGCAGTCCCCGACATTGTGTCTTTAATTGAGAACATACAAAATAGAAAAGGAAAATGGTATGCAGTGATAGATTTAGCAAATGCCTTCTTTACAATAGCCTTAAAAGAGGAATTTTGGGAGCAATTTGCATTTACGTGGCAGGGAAGGCAGTACACTTTTACACGGTTGCCACAGGGATGGTTGCATAGTCCTACAATTTGTCATAGGGTGGTAGCGCAACATCTAGATGCACTAGTGTTGCCACCAGGTCTAGAGTTAACCCACTATATTGATGACATACTAATCCAAGGGGATACAGAGGAGTTAGTGGCCTCTGGGCTAGAACAACTAGTACAACACATGAAGAATAAGGGTTGGGAAATTAACCCAGCAAAAATCCAGGGACCCGCCCAGACAGTGAAGTTTCTGGGAATTAATTGGAATAAGGGACACCAGGAAATTAGTGAGAAAGCACTAAACAAAATAGCAGAATTTCCGATACCGGTTACCAAACAGCAAACACAGAAATTTATTGGGTTGTTTGGATTTTGGCGTAAACATATCCCACACTTGGGGCAGGTGTTACAGCCATTATAGAGTAACACGAAAGAAATGTGTATTTCAGTGGGGTGCTACAGAGCAACAGGCTTTTGACCAAGCCAAGTTAGTAGTACAACAAAGTGTCAGTCTGTGGCCAATACGTGCCAATGATCCAATTGAATTACAAGTATCAGCGCATGCAGAGTATGCCAATTGAAGCATGTGGCAGAAACAAGATGGGAAACGTTGTCCGTTAGGATTTTGGACACGTAGATTACCCGATGCAGCTCAACGATATATACCCTTTGAGAAACAATTGTTGGCTTGTTATTGGGCTCTTGTGGAAAGTGAACAACTAACTTTGGGGCATGAAGTAATTTTGAGACCAGAAATTCCAATTTTAACTTGGATTAATAGTGAACCACATACCCATAAAATTGGCCATGCACAGGAGGCATCTATTATAAAGTGGAAGTGGTACATCCAAAATAGGCAGACTAAAAGTGGTCCCAATGGGGTCTCGCAATTACATGAACAAATTGCTCAGATTCCCGTAGGTGAGGGGGAGGAAGTATTAGTGTCTGGGGGTGGTAGTGGTAGTGCCACCCATCGTGTTGTTAAATGGGAAGTACCTTACGACCAATTAACTATTGACCAACGTCAGTATGCCTGGTTTACTGATGGTACAGCCAAGTATACTGATGGTAAGCGGGCATGGAAAAGTGTGGCCTACAATCCTCATACACAACAGATATTGCAGAGCACGGGCCCAGATGGGTGTAGTCAATATGCAGTCTTATCTGGTACTTAAACAAAATGCGCCAGAGGCATACATATATACTGATTCATGGGCTGTGGCAAATGGATTAACAACCTGGTTACCTACATGGAAACAGAATGATTGGTATATTCATACTAAACTGGTTTGGGGATCACAGTTATGGCAAGAAATTAGTGAATTTCTGCAATCTACTTCTGCCTATGTCTATCATGTTGATGCACATGTTTCCCCTATAACCTCTGATCATATTTTTAATCAGACAGCAGATTCCTTAGCTACTATTCACACGAATGTCATCACTGGAACAGATGATTCTACTATTCATCGGGGTGAAGAAGAGACTGGTATTGCAAGCTGGGCACATCAAAAATGTGGACATCTCTGAGAGCAAGCCACCTATCACTGGGCGCGGCAGCGTGGGTTAGCATTGTCTCTTTCTACCATTAAAAATATTATTGCTCACTGTCCTGTTTGTCAACATTTGACTAAACGCCCTATACCACACCCAGTCAAAGGTACACTTGCTCAAGGTAAGTTACCTGGCCAAATTTGGCAACTAGATTATATTGGCCCTTTACCAATTTTGCAGGGATGTCAATATGTCTGTGTTGCCGTGGATACTTATTCCGGATTTTTGCTAGTCCACCCTTGTCGTAGAGCTACAGCTCAGCAGACTATTGTTCTTTTGGAATCCATATGTAGACATTATGGCGTTCCACTGCAAATTCAAAGTGATAATGAGGCTTATTTTCAAAGCACTTAGCCTCCCAAAGTTCCATAGAAACCTATGGAACTTAGCCTCCCAAAGTGCTTTGAAAATATGCCTCTATGGCTCTCATTTCAAAAATCATCCTGTTACTGCCTTTTGCGCCCAATTTAACATTGAATGGGTTTTCCATGAATGGTCTGTTGAAAACACAGATCCGGAAATTAACTCCTACTCACACTCTTGCGCAATGGCGCAAATATTTGTACCCAGCAGTTACTATCCTCAATAATCGTCCAATAGGGGAGAGTGAAACACCATTGATGCGTATGTTGACTCCCCATCTTCAAGTCTTGCCCAGTACACATGTCACCCTGGGAGTTAAGCTCTTACATCCGAAAGCTGTTATACCGCTCCATCATACGATTGACGCTGCTGGTTTTGATCTTGTAGCCCTCTTTGACACCCTTTGTGCGTCCCGAGTGGTGACAAAATTTCCAGCCGGGTTTGCTTTATCTCTCCCAGCTGGCCATTATGCTCAGATTGCGGCCCATTCCAGTTGGGCTCTTCGTGGCTTACTTCCTGTGGGAGGTGTCATTGACAGAGATTATCAGGGGGAGGTCATAGTCCTTCTGATGAATCACACTGAGGAGGATGTAATGGTGCAGGCTGGGGATAGGATAGCACAATTGTTGATAATTCCTGTCAATTCCTCCTCTTTTACTCAAATTTCTGATTTTGTGGGAGTCACTGAGCGAGGTACACAGGGGTTTGGGTCTACTGGGAGGGGTGTGGGTGGTCGGGTATGGCATCAGGACCCTGCACACCCAGGTCCTCCTCAACCTGCTGAAATTATAGCCCCAGGGGAGGACAATACTGTTACAGTAGTTCAGCCAGGACAACAGAGTTGGACGAATGTTCCTGCTGATCATTGTTATTTAAGGTAATAGGATTTATATGTGTTTCTCCATTTCTTTTTGTTTCAGGGCATACTGTTTCTCTGTTTGAGTTGGGAACTCGATGCCCGTACTCCCGTCGAGCGGGTGCTGGGAGTGACCTCGCGTGTCCACTATTGGTGAAGCAACAAAAATAACTCGACCTTACAGCAAGATAATTATACGTCATACTGCATGTCCGGTATTGAACGTAACTGCTTCCCAAGCTGTGTTTCATAAAACTGAACAGCGCTTTGTAGTTGTTTCATCCAGTTTTGTGAATGTGACTATTGATAATGCTACGTCCTGGGTTATGTGCATCCAGCCTATGGGATTCCAAGACCAGATATGGAGACTATGGAATCGGACACGCAAAATGCAGTTCCTCCAAACTTGTAACAGTTCTATAGTAAATATTACTTTGAATCGAACTGCTGAATGGATTTTCACTAATGCTACACCAATTGCAAACCGTTTTACACCCTGGATGGACTTCTTGCATGTGTTGCTTGCTGTTAGTAATATGACTAATCCTGCTCCACTGTCACGCATTCCCAATACATGCAAAAACATGTCTATGCAGTATAGAAAGACAGTATTAACTTACAATGTTACATTTCCACACTTGCCTCGCTGTACTAGGGTACGGCAAGCATGGTATGATACTATTTTGGGGGGTGCGGGAACTGGACTGGGAATTCTGAATACTGTAGATACAGATACTCTGTTTAGTAAACTACACTATCTAGGTAAGGACTTGCATACTGAACTGAATATTTTAGCCAATTGGTTACCTGCCATTCCAGGAACAGGACAATTAATGGTGCCTGCGATAGCAGACATTAATAATTTATTAGCCCAAACTTTTAAGTTTGAAAATTATACTGACACTACTTTGACAAAAGCATTGAATTATACTTGGTGCTCATTACAGACGTTGTACGCTTTGCATCAGCGGGACAGAGTCCAGATGGCTCTACAATTGGGGATGCATACCCAGTTGCAGACCCTTTCGCTGGATATATTCCGGTTGATGAGTGGTTGTTCCCACATTCAGAGAGTACAGTCTGTACTGATCGATTCTGTACAGGGGTTTTATCTTCATATAAGATTTTCCATACTCATATAGTATGTAAGTATTATATATCTCCAATATTAGTGAATGTTTCTAGTATCGTAACCTTTTGGGCCCCGCATATGAATTGGGAGTATATAACTGTATATAATGAGACATATAAATTGGATATGTGTAATGAGCAGGGAAATCGCATGATTTGTCCTTTCCAGCCACCACAATTTGAACCTTGCTTATCCCCACGTTTTGGGGAATGCACATTTACTGTTTTCCCTGCCAACTATGAGTTCTTTGTAGAAATTAGTCCGCGGACATTATGTATTTCCACTGCTAATTTCACAACTTTGTCAAATAATACCTTCCTGACCGATCTGTCAGGAGTCAGTTCCTGTTTTACTAGCATATCAGTATTTTGGTGGAAAGGACAAAAGTATGTATTATATCCGGATTTATTTAATTCTGCTTTCATACAGTACAATTATACCTTCTTTACGGAGCCAATTTTAGCTGTAAATTATACTAAGTTGACCCACATGTTGCATATATCCTCTCTTATTAATGAGTATATTCAAGGTGTGAATCACACCTTAAGAGTCATGCAAGTAGATGCTCAATTTGACAATCACACTGTTCGTATAGTGGCAGAAAATATTCGAAGTAAATTACATCATAATTGGTGGGATCCATTATTGGGACATTCTCCTAGTGCAGATGCTTTCCTAAAATGGATCACTCATCCTTTACTTGTAGTACTATTAGTTAGCATCCTGCTAGTGATTTGGAATTGTATTTTGACTTGTAAAATTTGGAAACGACCTATGGTGGTCCATAATACTATGTATACTTCTGTCTCCTCATAAGCAGAGAATATCAAGGGGTGGAATGTAATACATGGGATTGAAGGTCAGCTGGGGATGGAATGAGTGGAATGTTTTGGCTGTAATTAAGTGTTGATATTCTCTGTTATGGGAAACAGGCTAGTTGTTTAAGGGATGCCAGCACCTCTGGGAAAGGCACCTTCAACCTGTGCAAGTCTGGGGGAGTTATTCTCTGTAATGGGAAACAGGCTGGTTGTTTAAGGGATGCCAGCTTGTGCAAGTCTGGGAAAGGCACCTTTGTTTCACACTATAAAAGAGGGGGGAGCACGGACCTTCTTTAGAAGCTTGCCTGGACATAGGGACGCCTTGTTCAGTGAAGGGTATTTCCCTGCAATCTCTGAGGAAGAGCTAGTGCTTCCCTGGTGGTCTTCCCAGATGCTGACTGAATTGCGGGTGCTGTAAGTATCTTGGTGTATGTGTTCACATATGTATCACCAATAAAAGCGATATACCGCATATTGTGTCTGGTGGCTTTTGTGTTGTCATAAGCACAGCGCCCCCTAGTGTTACAGGGGGTCACGAAATTGGAACACCTGCTGCAAGAGAATGGAGCATTACTATCATATGAAGCCCTACAAGGCAAGATAGGGTCAGATTGGGGAAATAGGTTTGCATACATACAAATTAAACACTACCTGCAGACATTGGATCAGGCCGCTTTGGGAGGCCATTTGGGTGAAAGGATAGGGGAATTTTTCGCTGACCTAGCACTAGAGAGACACGCGATCTCTGATTTATACGGGGCCCTAGTCCGACGTAGGCCGACTAGGCAATATGAGGGTATCAAACTCAAATGGGAACAAGACCTGGGCACTTCACTAACATCTTGGGATGTGGCGGCAACACTGAGGGGCATCCAGCAGTTAGTCACAGATGAGAGATTGAGAGAATGTGAATACAGAATAATATTACGGGGGTATATGACCAAAGTACAGCTGGCTCACATACTGGACGAGGAGAGTGCTAACTGATCTAAATGTGATGGGGGCCCAGGCTCTTTTTATCACGCAATATGGCAATGCCCTAAGGTGCGCGCTTTTTGGCAACGAGTCCGAGGATTTTTGATAAGATTGGGCAATAAAATCCAAGGAACTGAAAGGCAATTTTAAACACCACCTGCAGCTCTTTTGTGTAGGAAGCTGAGTTTGGTAGCTCGTAAATGCATTATGCAATATTGGACCTCTACGGAGGCACCTGCTTACTGGCAATGGAGAAACCAGGTCCATCTCTTGGCTTCATGGGAAGCTCGTGATGCAAAAAAGTCTGCTAAACGCAAGAAACAATTTCTTCAGGTGTGGGCCCCATATCTACAAATGTTGAGCCCTAGGGGGCGAAGCCTGCTTATTAACACCTGCTAAGAACTGAAGAGAGTTGTCAGAGGCTCCCGAGGATACCCCTAATCAAGCTTGATTTGCCAAGGGAGGGTGGGGAGGAGGGGGGAATAGATTGGGGACAAGGAGGGGAGGAGGTAAGGAGGCAATACAGGTAAAGGTTGTACTGAATTGTGAGTTGAGACATTATGATGCCTATAACATTTTGTTGTATCATAAATTGATCAAACGGAAGACAAACGGTGCCTATATTTGTCAGCAAGTAATGTTAGGCAAAATATTATAATATTATCGCAAGCTGAGTGTAAACGTTTGATACGATTCCAATGTAAGGACATATCATAAACATGATTTAACAGGGGTGAGGTCTCTCGAAATCGAGCTATAAGAAACAAGGCCCTTTGAGATATTATTCTGTAATACAACAGGCTTTATGTACTATGTTCCTCTATGCTTTGATGTTAACTGTTTTTTATAAATGAAAATTTAATAAACATATTTAAACTAAAAAAAAAAAAAGCTATGCTGCCTCAGGTCCAGTAACCCATTGACTTCTAGAAAGTTAACTATCCTTTCTTTCAGCAGCGACTCCATTATTTTTCCTACCACCGACGTGAGACTTACCGGTCTGTAGTTTCCCATTTCATCCCTGTCTCCACTTTTGTGAAGGACCACATCCCCTCATCTCTAATCTCGCGTAACCTCTCCCGTCTCTAAAGATCTATTAAATAAATCTTTAAGAGGTCCCACCAGGACCTCCCTGAGCTCCTTCAGTATCCTGGGATGTATCCCATCCGGCCCCATAGGTTTGTCCACCTTTAGATTCTCCAGCTGTTTATAAACTCTTTCTTCCGTAAACGGCGCAGTATGCACTCCATTCCCAGACGTTCCCTCAGCAGCCAACCACGGTCCTCCAGGATTTTCCTCTATGAACAATGAAGAGAAATAATTGTTTAGCACGTTCGCTTCATCTTTATCACTCTCCACATAGCCACTTTCATTATCTTTCAGTCTCGTGATTGCATTCCTCTCTCTTCTCCTTTCTCCAATATATCTGAAAAAAGTCATCACCTCTCTTTACATCTTTAGCCATTTTTTCTTCTGCTCGCGCTTTCGCTAGTCATATTTCCCTCTTCGCTTCTTTCAGTTTAATCCGATAATCTTTTCCGTGATCCTCTCGTTGCGTTCTTTTGTATTTCTTGAACAAAGACTCTTTTGCTCTATTTTTTCAGCTACTTGTTTGGAGAACCATATAGGTTTCATGCTTCTCTTGTTTTTGTTTACTTTCCTCACAAAAAGATCAGTTGTCATATTATAGCACCCTTTAGCTTGGACTACTGTTTTTCCACTTCTCCTATGCCTTTCCATGCCAACAGCTCCTTCTTCAGGTATTCCCCCATTTTATCAAAATCAGTACGTCTGAAATCCAGTACTTTGAGTTTTGTGCATCCGCACTCCGCCCTTATATCAAACCATACGGTGTGATGATCACTATTACATAGGTGGGCACCCACCCGGATATCGGAAACACTACCTCCATTAGTGAGCACTAGATCCAGCATCGACCCTTCCCTCGTGGGTTCTGTCACCATTTGTCTGGGCAAGGCACTTTGACAGGCATCCACAATCTCCCTACTTCTTTCCGATTCCACAGACAGGACATTCTAATCCACGTCATACAAATTGGAATCTCCCAACAGTAGCACCTCCCCTTTCATACCAATCTTTTGAATATCTTCTATCAGATCCTTGTCTAACTTCTCCATTTGCACAGGTCTGTAGATAACTCCCATGTGGATACAGGTTCCGTCTTCTCTTTCCAGGACGATCCATAAAGCTGTTTCTTTTCCCCAGGTTCCCTGCATTTCAGCCGCTCTGATATTCTCTCTCACATACAGAGCCACTCCTCCACCTCTTCAGCCCTCTCTATCCTTCCTAAAAAAATTATAGCCCGGTACGGTCACATCCTATTCATGAGAATCGTTGAACCACGTCTCCGTAATAGCAACAATAGCAAAGTTTTCTTCAAACATCAGGGCTTGCAAGTCTTGAACCTTTTTACTTATACTACGAGCATTTGTGCACATAACTTTCCATGTGCTTAGTGAGTTTGGGTGTTTTTTTAATATTTACATGACCTTTCCCTCTGCCATCATGTTTATTCTGGGGGTAACTTTCCGAAATCCTGTTTCCTTTTGTCACCCCCACCCTCTAGTTTAAATGTCTAGAAACATACTGTCTGAATTTCTCCCATCACAGAAAGATGTAGCCCATCACTACAGGACAGCCTGTTATTTTTCCACATATTACCCCATTCTCCTATGTATCTAAAACCTTCCTCTTTATACTAAGACTCAAGCCACTTATTGAATTCCTCTGTTTTGCGTAGTCTTTCCTTTCCCCTCCCCAACGTAGGAATTACTTCAGAAAAAGCCACAGTCCGAACCAAAGATTTCAGTCCCTCCCCAAGCTTCTGGAACGCTTTCTATGCTGTAAACTTGCTATTGTTGGCCAGGGCATTTGTCCCAGGTGAATTACATCATCAGCGTTTGAACCCTCACTCTCTTCTCGAATCACTTTCAGTATCTGGTCTGTACATCTTGTAACTGAAGATCCTGGAAAACATTTCACTACGTTGGAACCCCTGAACTGTGTTCCTAAGTTAATGCCTCTGATAATGGAGTCTCCGAGCAGTAATAATTTTCTACTTTTCACAATTCTGTCATTAGTTGGGGGATGTTTCTGGGGTTGTGCTATTTTCATTGCCTCTGGTTCTACCACAGTACTTCTTTTTCGCCATCATAATGATGCAACGCTGCAAAAGAATTTGACAGGGGCAAAGCTTGGAAGGGCGAGTGTTTCTGTGTCACACATCTTAGTCTACCAGAGCCTACTGTAACCCATCTATTCCTCTGATGTTTCATTCTCTGAGGCAGTGGTGGTGGTAAATTAGCTGGGAAATGAGTAATCCTGGATGCTTCTTTAATTGTAGTTAATTCCTTCTTGAGTTTGTTGATCTCTTCTTTCAAGGCTGATATTTGGAGACAGATAGGACAAGCTGTAAGGTTCCAGACAAGTTTGCCTTAGGATTAAAGCAGAACATATATTGCACTGAATGAAGGTCATAATGATGTGATTCACAAGTGTGAAAAGGTGAACTATGAGAGGGAATAACAAGAATTAGGACTGACCGATTAACTGTAATGAAGATACTTGTCCTTGATTGCCCTATATAAAGGGAGTTTACCTAGGGGTGACACAAGTAACCTCAGTTACCAATCAAACTAAGTCTGAAAATGCCCAGCGCAGCTCCCAGCTCACTGTGAGGCATATTTTCAAAGCACTTAGCCTTCCAAAGCTCCATAGAAACCTATGGAACTTTGGAAGGCTAAGTGCTTTGAAAATATGCCTAAAATTGGTATGATAATACTCCTTTTCTGTACAAGTGTATCTTGTAAAATTCATTAAAATTACAAATAAAAAAAAAAAAAAAAGAAAATATGCCTAAAAGTAAACTTAGGTTCTACTACCCAGCTCAAAACAAAATTGCCCCTCCTCCAGAGCTATGAGTCACCAGATGCTATATAACCAAACTGGATTGATTTAAGTCTCTGGCAGTGTAGATTCAACACACAATTATAATGAAAACAGACACCAGACTCAATGTAACCAGATTACGTCACAGGTTTAAAACACAGTTCCAATGAAAACACCTTTAAGAGAATTCCAGCAGTGGCATAGCCATGGGGGGCCCACCCACTTTGGGGTCAGGCCCACCCAAAATCAGTGCTCCGTAGGCAAGGCTGGTGGGGATCCGCAAGTCCCGCCAGCCAAAGATCTCCTCCCGGCAGAAAGAGCACTTACACCCTAGTCAACCAGCAGTGTCACTGAGTTTGCATGCATACGCTGAGCCTGGCCACGTCAGCAGCTCTCTGCGACATTACCACTAGCTGCGCAGGGTGTAAGTGTTCATTCTGCTGGGAGGTGGTCTTCAGGTGGCGGGGCTTGCGGATCCCCACCAGCCCAGGTATTTCTTTTGGTTTGATTGGGGCGGGGGGGGGGGGGGGGAAATTAACACCAGTGAGGGCCGAGGGGAGAGCACCGGAGTAGGGCCGAGGAGGGTGGAGAAGAGATGAGTTTTTTGGCCCACCCTCTTTGGGCTCAGGCCCACCCTAAATTTGCCATCTGGCTACGCTCCTGAATTCCACCATAAAAAGATGAAATCACTAGCAAAGATATTCAAACACAATTCTCTAAAATCCCTTTAAGACAATACCAGCATAAAAATATAAAATCACAATGCAATATAGGCAATAGGATAGAGACAGATAAGGAACTTATAGAGGTCAGACCCACTGCAAGTGAAAGGACAGGGTTTTTTGTGTTAATAGGATAGAATAAAAAGGGGGTGAAATAGAATAAAGGGATCAATAGTTTATCAGGAAGATATTAAGAGATATTAAGAACAGGACACAAGTACCCTCAGTTACCAATCAAACCAAGTCTGAAAATGCCCCAGCGCAGTTTCCCATTTGTTTTAGAACAGGGTTCTCAACCCAGTCCTTGGGACACACCTTGCCAGTCAGGTTTTCAGGATATCCACAAAGAATATACCTGAGAGAAATTTGCATTCACCATCTCCATTGTATGCAAACTTATGTCTTGCATATTAATTGTGGCTATCCTGAAAACCTGACTAGCTGTGTCCTGAGGAGTGGGTTGAGAATCCCTGCTGAGGAGTGGCCTAGTGGTTAGGGTGATGGACTTTGGTCCTGGGGAATTGAGTTCGATTCCCGGCACAGGCAGCTCCTTGTGATTCTGGGCAAGTCATTTAACCCTCCATTGCCTGCCGCATTGAGCCTGCCATGAGTGGGAAAGCGCAGGGTACAAATGTAATAAAAAAAAATATTGAACAACTTAATTCTGCTAGACACTCATATGATGTAAGATTTGTATCAATGTGTGCCATAGACAATGTCCCTGTCTAGGCAATAAACTTGTTTAATTACAAAAATAAATGTAAATTTTTTTTTATGTTCACTTAAAAAAAAAAGTTTCTGCTTTCTGCTGTACTCAATATTCCACCCTGTGTCTTAAACTATCTCCTATTCAAATGCCTAGGATGGCAGCTTTTGGGGCGTTGCAGCAGTTGCCACACAGACTCAAAGAACCACATCATCAGCGTCTAACTAAGTTTACACTTGTCCACACTTTTACAGGATGGTTTTAGGAGTGGTATTGTATTATCACAATTGTTATGTGTAAATTAACAAAATATGGAAGGGACGAGGATGATAGAGTCAAGAATGTTAAACGATACAGGAACAATCCAGGAGAATAATCCAGTGTTAAAAAACAGCAACGCCTTTTTTTTTTTTAAAAGAATACATTTTAAATGTCCGCATCTCAACGTCTGTACAAGAAAAAGGCGAACTTTTAAAGGTATTTCGTCGTTTGCCCATTCCAATTCTACCACGCGTCTTTCCCTAGGGAACAATGAAATATATTTATAAATAACAAAACTAAGCAGCATCGCATACGTAAAGTGGCGCTGCCACCTACTACTACTACTACAAATCATTCTATAGCGCTACCAGTCGTACAACTCGGAAGTAGAGGTGCAGCACTTCTGAGCAGCCCGAAACCAAAACCCAGCACCACCAGTTTATACTGCTGCTTAAGACGTAAATACAAACATATAGTTACTTAGGGGGTCTTTTACTAAAGCTTAGCTCAAGTTATCTGCAGCAGGGCCCATAGTTATAAAATGGGCCCTGCTGCAGATAACTCAAGCTAAGCTTTCCGTTTTTTACCTTTTGCCGTAAAAGACCCCCCTTTTGACTCAAAAGTCAAAACCGGTTCAACAGGCAGCGAACGACTTGGCTCCTCCCTACGTACGACCGTGACGCCCCCCAATCTAACGGCCTCATCTCTCCCAAAGGCCCCTATCGCAGCACCTAGCCATTGCACCCCAAACTCCTGGTCGCGTTGGCGGCCTCACCCTCCCTCTAAAGCCCCGGCCCGGGCCCTGACGACCCCGAAACCCCGTCTACCAGGCTCGTGCTCGCAGCCAATCATCGTCTGCCTCAGTCTCGGTCGCTCCGCGGCACTAGGCGAGCGCAGCCAATAGGGAGGAGGGTCTTCGCTGCTGTCACGCCAACCTGTCGCCCAGCCAGCCAATAGACATCGTCTTTGTGGCCGGCGTTATGAAGGGGTGGCCTGCTCTGAGGGGAGGGGACGTTCGCTGTCTTCGACTTTAAGTTCTCCTCTCTGTGCAGAACGGTGTTGGGAGGGTTGCTGACGTGCCGGGACACATCGTAACGGTAAGCTGCCTTCTCTTCGGGACGGGCTCGCGCGGCGATCAGAGGGTTGGCGAAGAGCCAGGAAGTGCGTGTTCAGCCTCTCCCTCCTTTTCCCGGGCACAGGCTGAAACATGGTGGCGCTTCCTCCACAGGAATCGTGGGGGTTTATTGGGTGGGGAGTCGTTTAATGTGTTCAGAGGTGATTGGAGGAGGAAGGGGAGGGTGAACAGACGATAGTGGCAAGAATCCTCTCTTTAGTCCGGTGATGGAGGGAGGACGGTGAGAGGAGCTAGCGGGAATCCTCTGATGTCGTGATAGTGGCAGATGTCATTTTCTCTCTCTTGACACTGGTGGATTTGGACCATAGTAATTCCTTTATTTAAAAGGCTTTGCCATTCTATTTTAGGTGTTTTGTGACCTGTTCAAAGCTTCATTTACTGCAGCACACTTCTTTCGGATATCTCTCGAGCTTCTCCATGCGTGTAATTTCTGTCGGATTTGTGCTGGACCCATTTATGGAATATTTCTTTAACTAGTTACGCCCTTTTCCTATCTGGAAGAGCTAATCGATGTATCAGTATAAGGCATTTAATAGCAGGAAGAGTATGTTCCGGGTCCGGTGCACACATGTGTAGTGCAGGGATGCCCAGCCTCATTCATCGCGAGTGTGTCACGCTCATTTGAAAGCGCTGACGTTCTTTGAGACCCTTCTTTTACTTATTAGAGCCTCGGTGCCAGTGCACTTGATCCTGATCACAAGGTTCAGGAGAGGCAAGTCAAATGACCCACCAGAACTCAATATAACTAAGGCAATCTGAAGCAAGTAAGAAGAAATCTGAACACACTTCCCTTGGTACTGGCACCTTTTAGCCAGGGCCAACCCAAGGATATTTGACATTCTAGGTGATTCTTAAGACCTATTCCTCCAATCAAAGGGGTGTGGGCTCAAGACTAGAGAATGACAAGGGGACAGAGTTTGTTCCTGCCCTGTCCCCATGAATTCTGCCTCTGTCCCCATCCCCACCCCACAGGCCCTGTCCCATCCCCGTAGGCTCTGTCCTCATCTGCAGAAGCATTGAACACTTATGATTTTATATTTAAATCTTTTTATTAAAGTATGAAAAGGAACAACATGCTGTGCAAATAAAAAACAATAATAACAACAAGCAACTATAATAATCCTCCGCACCACCACCACCCTCAACCCTTCCAACCCCAACAATAGCTGACTTCTACTATCCCAAGGAACCCTAATCCACCCTGTTAAAATGTCCAGGGGTACAAAATACAATTCATTCTGTATGCTCTGTAAAGCACTGTTATGATTTTTTAATCTGTGGATGAATAAGAAGTCATTAACAGTCTCTGAATTCAGTCTGACTGTCCTGTCTTCCACAGTCCTTCCTGCAATAGAAGATGTCTTCTTAAAAGATGTGCAGAATGTACAGGATCCCCTGTGCAGATTTTGCTAGCTGTAGCCAGCATGTTTGCTTGTTTTTCCAAAAAAACAAAATTTCATCATCTGCATCACTCAAACATTAATAGTCCAGTTCATTAACTTGCTTCAAAGTATAAAACACGGGGCCAAAGTTTGTTTCCGTCCCCACAGGCTCTGTCCCGTCTCTGGGCTGTTTCACATTTGCTGCACGGGAATCGCTAGCGCTGTTTAGTAAAAGAGGCCCTATGTTAGCCAAATCATGCAACCCTAGTTGATCTGTATACTATCTCTCCTTTTCAAGAACCTATATTGTGGTTCAGACAACCTGTGTTACAATTATTTCAAATATACTGGAAATAAAGCAAGAAAAAGAATGGAGGAAAAAACCTCTGCAGGTCTGCGGTACTCACTCTTTCTTCAAAAAATACAGTGACCAGCAGAACCTCAATTCATCATTGGCACCTCCATCTTATATCTTCTTTATTCTTCAAATATCCACAATGTATCCATAACTTTTATAGTTTTCATAGTTTCCATGAAACAATAATTGTGCAGATTATTAAAACAACTAAGTACACATATGATCCCAACGGGGTCCCGTTTCACCTGTCAAATTTCTTGGCTTTTTCAAGGGAGTAAATGTGCCCAATATTGTGAATTAATTATACAGCAGTCATCTGAGTTGGTATTACTTTTACTACTACTACTTAACATTTCTATAGCGCTACTAGACGTACGCAGTGCTGTACACCTGCAAAATTGAAAAATTGCAACATCGCATGCTTCTGAAAGCTTCAAACATTCCACAGAATCCTTCTGTATTTCAATTCCACCCATCCATAATGGCAATACTAAACTTCACCCAGCACTTCTCA
The DNA here is from genome assembly GCF_901765095.1 of Microcaecilia unicolor. Classification (NCBI taxonomy): domain Eukaryota; kingdom Metazoa; phylum Chordata; class Amphibia; order Gymnophiona; family Siphonopidae; genus Microcaecilia; species Microcaecilia unicolor. The sequence goes on along the minus strand of NC_044034.1, from coordinate 170,805,368 downwards.
TCATGCAGCATTCTTTCTAGCTGAAATCAGTTTTGTCATAATACAGCATTTGTCTTCGCTGAAATGACCGCCAAACCTGGTGCTAAACTTGGTGCTTCCTTTTATTAAGACACTGTTGGAAAAACATGACGTTTTTCTATGGTATGCGAAGTCAACCAAAAGGCTGCTAAACCTAGGGTTGAACCCAAGAATTGGGCAAAAGTCTACAGCTCATCTGCTTTCAAAGAATGCTGCCCACTGTATTCCTGTATTCAGACCCACAGGTTCCAAGGCATTTAATTTTTTTTTTTTTTTTTTGCAAACATTAGGTTTGGCTATGGGAGCGTTTGCTCCCACTATTGCCAGTTTTGTTTATGTGCGATTATGAAAAGTGGCTAGAGGAGTCATCTTAGAATTTTTATGTGGCAGTGGTTTATTGACGATGTTTTCATGATCTGGAAAGGGGATCAAGAATTGTCAGATTTTGAAGCTTGTCTGAATAAGTGTAATTCAGCAATCCAGTTTACCTGTGAGAGCTCAAAATCCAAGATTCATTTTTTTTTATGTGGAAATATAAAGACAGACAGGAAATTTCATAATACGAATGTTTAAGAAGACTACCAACAGAAGTACCCTTCTATAACACCGAAGTTGTCATCCAAAGTCTGAGAAAGATAGTTTGCCTTATTTTCAGTTTCTGAGATGTGGGAGGATTTGTACAGATAAGACTGATTTTAAAGTTGAAGCAGAGGGGTATGGTAGCCGTGTTAGTCCACTTTTAAAGGTAATCAATAGAAATAAAACAAAATAAAACATGGAAAAGAAAATAAGATACCTTTTTTATTGGACATAATACATTTCTTTATTAGCTTTCGAAGGTTGCCCTTCTTCGTCAGGTCAGAAATAAGCAAATGTTGGTAGATGACAAAGTTAAAGCAAAAAGACTGGCAAGTGATTTGTTGAAATAGGGTTATCCTTCAGCCTATACCAGGGCTAAATATAATGATAGAGATATATTGTTGCTGGAAGATACCAATCAGAATTAAATGAAGATTTGAAGGAGATTTTTGTGCTGCGATTTGTGAGGGGTGATGAATATATGGGAAATATCATTAAAAAGAACTGGATATTGTTCGATTACATCCTTTATTCTAGCAACATAGATTACGGATTGTGTTTTCTGCAGGATGCAGTCTTAAGGAGCTTTTGAGCCCAGCACAGTTGTCTGAATAAATTGATGGAAGATCTATAACAGTGAATTCTGGACATTGTAAATGTGGAGGCTGTAGTACGTGCAACATTACTAGAGAGTGTAAAGAATTTATTAATCCTGCAGATGGTAGAAATTACAGGATTAATTTAAAGACTGATTGCACCTCGCAGTATGTGGTATATGTTTTACAATGCCCTTACAGTACTTTGCATGTAGGCAAGACCACATGACCACTGCATGTGAGAATGGTGGAGCATAAATCCTGCATTTCACAATTAAAGGTGGGTCCTCTGTTGGTAGCACACTGTATGTCCACAAAGCACACTTTTTTTCTCAGTTTTGTTGTTATGTGATTGATCACATAAAGGAGAGCATAAGAGGAGATCGGGCTCCTCGCCCTATACAGAGAGAACAATGGAGGATTTTCAAGTTAAATGCCTTGGAATCTGTGGGTCTGAATACAGGGATACAGTGGGCAGTGTTTCTTTGAAAGCAGATGAGCTGTAGAGCTCTGCCCGGTCCTTGGATTCGACCCTAGGTTTAGCAACTTTTTCGCTTGACTTCACACACCATAGGAAAGTGAAGTCATGTTTAGTGTCTTAATAAAAGCAAGCGCCATGTTTAGAGCCTGGTTTGGCGGTGATTTCAGCGAAGACAAATTCTGTGAGTACTGCAGACTTGCAGAGGTTTTTTTCCTCCTTTTTCTTGATTTATTTCCAGTACTAGCTGTTAAGCCCGTTAAAACAGGCGAGTATTGGTATGTTTTATTTTGATGTGTTACTCCCTCCTTCCCTCCTGGTTCCAAGGGCCCCTCCCTCCGTCCCTCCCTCCCAGCCAGCTCCAAGGCCCCTCTCCTTCTGAGACCTCCCATGCCCAGCATTTCTCCTGCCCTCCCCCCCCCCCCCCCCCCCCCCCGAGGTCGCCGCTACTGCTACCCCCCTCCACCTGGGCACAATCTCTTCTCCATTGAACTTACAGGGCAGAAACCGAAGCAGGCAGATCGCCTTCCATCGGCCTTCCTTCCCTGCCTGTGTCCCGCCCTTGTGTGACGTAATGTCGGCGAGGGCGGGACACAGGCAGGGAAGGAAGGCCGACGGGAGCTGATTTGCCTGCTTCGGTTTCGGTGCTGTAAGTTCAATGGAGAAGAGAGGACCCGTCCCAGGTGGAGGGGGTGTGGCAGCGACCTCGGGGGGGGGGGGGGGGTGCGGCGGTGACCCCGGGGGGGGGAGCGGTAGTGACCTCGGCGGTTCCTTCCTTAGCGCAGTTTCCCTCTCTGTTCCGTCATCATGTCTTGACATGGGGGTGGGACAGAGAGGGAAGTCTCTACTGCGCATTTGCAAGTGAGTCGGTCACTTGCCATTTATATGTTTGATATTTGAAAAAATTGTGAACACAGGGTGTCAACCACAATATAGGTTTTTGAAAACATTTTTCACTAAGTTTTTAGGGAGTGCCAGCAAAATAGTTGGCCATATCTCCGTATGTTAACACACACTGCGTGACAGCGTGCTTGCTCCAACCACCATCTTGGTAACTTGGAAGTTAAAACTACTAAACATTTCTTTCTAGTCAAGGGGTAAAAAAAAAAAGTAAACTACACTTCCACGCTTTTCCCCCTAAATTTACCAATGCATTCAAATTGGTAAGAGAAATGCTCAGAAATACTGGTAAATTTAGGGGAAAAGTGTGGAAGTGTAGTTTACTTTTTTTTTTTACCCCTTGACTAGAAAGAAATGTTTAGTAGTTGGTGACCGTGTAATGTTATTGAACTAGATAATAAAAGTATATATGCGATTTATAACAAGCAGACTATCCAATGGTTTATGTGAAGTCATAGATGCTCTTTTACTAAACTGTGTGAAACACAACGCTTGCTTCACCCTATGTTAAGGGGCTTCGTGGGTTTTTTTGCAGTTAGTGGGTAAACAAGGTGTTAAGTGCTGTGTGTGCCAAAGGGTGGGGCATGAGCTGAGAGTGTGCTTGGAAGGTGTTCAGCAGTTAACAGGTTGCACTTAACTGCTTGCTAACTGCCAAATGCAGACTTAGAGGTAGATGCACTAAACGTTTTTCATCGTTAAATGAGCCCTCAGGGAAGAATTTCCTATCCTTTCCATGCACTTAAGCCTATTTTCCGACGACAGTAGCAGCTAACGAAAACGGAATGGAGATGAGCAATTAGTGTGAAAACTCCATTGAAACGACATGCACTAACCTTTTCCGATTGCCTTTACGCAGGAAAAAGGCAGGAAAACTAACGAGAGGTCTGGACCTCTCGTTAGGACAGCTCCGTGGCAGGAAAAAGTGTTAAGTGAAAAAATAAACAAACTTTGAGCCAATCCCAGCGCATTAGCAGAGCTAAAAGCGCTGTGATTGGTCCAAAGGACCTCAGAAAACACATAAAAAAATAAAAATAAAAAAAGGATCGGGAGGGGGCAAGGGCGCTCATCAGGAGCGTCCTGTACGGACGGCCTTGCCCCCCCCCCCCCGCTGCTCCCCACTTTCCGCCGCTCCCCCCACCCCGAAAAAGCAAACTTCTAGAAGCCCCTGCCCCCCTCCCTTCCTCACTACTCTCTCACCTCAGCTCCGCCTCCCGACATCCTCCATCCGTGCCCCGCCCCCTTTTGGGGTCGTCGCCGCCATTCCCCTCCTCCATCGGGCCCCCCTTCCTCTTACCGGGCCCGTGCAGCGCCTCTCTCCTCTGTCCGAAGGCGCTGCACGGGCAAGAAGAAAGCTGAATCAGCTGATGCCTGCCTTCGCGATGGCGCGTCTTTCTCCTGCTGCGCCCGCCCCTGTCTGACGTCAGTAACCTACGTAGGTTACTGACGTCAGACAGGGGCGGGCCCAGGAGGAGAAAGACGCTCTATCGAAGCTAGGCGAAGGCAGGCATCAGCTGATTCAGCTTTCTTCTTGCCCGTGCAGCGCCTTCGGACAGAGGAGAGAGGCGCTGCACGGGCCCGGTAAGAGGAAGGGGGGCCCGATGGAGGAGGGGAATGGCGGCGACGACCCCAAAAGGGGGCAGGGCACGGACGGAGGATGTCGGGAGGCGGAGCTGAGGTGAGAGAGTAGTGAGGAAGGGAGGGGGGCAGGGGCTTCTAGAAGTTTGCTTTTTCGGGGTGGGGGGAGCGGCGGAAAGTGGGGAGGGGGCAGGGGCTGCTAGAATTTTGCTTTTTCGGGGTGGGGGAGCGGCGGAAAGTGGGGAGCAGCGGGGGGGGGGGGGCAAGGCCGTCTGTACAGGACGCTCATCAGCCCTTGCCCCCTCCCGACCCTTTTTTTGTATTTTTGTTTTTATTTGGGAGCCATGTGCTTGCGATTTGACTGTGTTTTGACTGTTTGTGGCATGCGCAGAGCAGCTAACATAACGCTTGGCTGCTCTGCGCATGATTTGGGGGCCGATTAACGATGTGTATTGTGATTCTTTGATACATTGTACGTTTCACTACCGATCTCAGCATGTGTGACTTTTTTTTTTGGTGCATTTTTCGTTATTTTAAAATCGTTAGGGACTTTAACGATTTAGATTTTTTTACGTTTGGTTGCTGCATCTGCCTCTTAATGCGGGACAAAGTATGGTCTCCTAAATAGGAGGCTCTAACCCCCAAATTCTGTATAGCATGCCTAGAGATCCGCGCTGAAATCCAAGTATATTTCTATAGCAACGTTTGTAACTTAATTGGCTTAACAAGCTAATCAGTGTTTAACAGCTGTTAAGCAGTAATGAGCACTAATTGGTAATAATTAGAATTTACACGCACAACTTGGTAAGCGCATTCTGTAATGCAGTGCGCCTAACTTCTAACATAAGCATGCAAAAAGGGACAGGGAAATGGGCGTTTCGTGGGCGTTCTGAAATTTACGTGCACAGTTATAGAATATGGCCCAGTGCGCCTGTCTACACGCCGGGATTTATGCCACATTTTCGTTGGTGTAAATGGAGGGTCATAGTTCTAGGCACTGATTATATCAACTAAGTGTATTCTATATACCGCTTCTCCATCTCGGCACTTCTTATAGAATATGCTTAGCCTGCATTGATTTCAGTGCAGATCTTTTAGGCGCCATATATAGAATCTCCCCCTAAGTGCTTCTGCTTTAACTGGGAGCAGGTACCAAGCATTAATCTGAATATTATTGCACGGCCTGGAAAGAAATGGAATGCCTCTAATAGATGCTGTTAAATTTTCAGCTACCGTGTTTTAAAATTCCGTGTTAAGCCACAGTAACTGCAAATTTTACCACAGTTTAGTAAAAGAGTTCCTTAGTCACTTGAATGAAGATCTAGAAACTAAAGATAATAGCTGTTTTTTCTCCTAGTCACGCTTATCTACCTTCCACTCGCAGCAGTGGAGTTTAGACTAATTATCTGCAGGATGTTTGGCCTTATGTAAGGTGCTTACTTAGCAGTGGCGTAGCTACTTGGGGCCAGGGGGCCTGGGCCCCTGTGGATTTGGCCCTGGACCCCCCTGCCGACAACCTGCCCGACCCCCACCCCCTCGCCGTCGCTTGTCTTTGCTGGCGGGGGGACCCCAACCCTCACCAGCTGAGGTCCTCTTCTTCTCGCAAAAGGCTTCCTTCTGTTTCTGACGTCCTGCACAGAAGGAAGCCTTTTGCGAGAAGAAGAGGACCTCGGCTGGCGGGGTTGGGGTCCCCCCCGCCAGCAAAGGTAGGCAGCGGCGGGTTGGTGGCGGGAGGGGGGGTCGAGAGGGTCGGCGGCAGGGGAGGCCTAAAATGTGCCCCCTCACCTCGGGCTCTGGACCCGCCGAAGTCTGGCTACGCCCCTGTTACTTAGTAGATGACAGCAGATAAAGACCTGTACAGTCCATCCAGTCTGCCCACCAAGATAAACTCTTACCATAAGGTATGATGTGATAATACTTATGCATGCTTGATCTTGATTTGCCCATGCCATTTTCAGGGCCCAGCCCATAGAATCTGCCCTGCATTGGCCTTGTTCTCCAGTAACAGAAGCTGAATCTATGCAGCCATGATCGGGATACAGACCATAGAAGTCTGCCCAGCACTGGCTTTGCTTCCCAATTACAGGTGTTGCCATCTAATCGCCGCTAAGCTTGTTTGGTTTGTTTTCTTATAAGTCTCTTTACCAAGCCCTCCCTAAACTCCTGCGAAACCCCGTTCCATGGTGTTATGAATCGGGGTTCTAAGGAGTGCCTCTGGTCACGGAGGTGTAGGGGGGGGGGGGTGACAGAAGGCGCAGTTCAAACCTAATTCCCATGACCACAGCTTTCTGTCTTTTAGGATCTAAGTGAATCTTTGGCCATTTGTGTTCCCACATAAAGTCTACATGAGTGAGTGATAATTTACTTGTGTGTCTTAATATTCTATGGAACAGTTTGAAGAGAAGGAAGAGATTGAGACTGAGACTGGAGAAGTTTAGTGATAGAAATAGTCTTTTATTCTCACCGAAAGATTCTGTCAGCTGTTACACACATCAGTCAAATTCTGGGTTAAACCGGCCAGAGCTTCGCTGTTGTCCGAGTCAAGTTGGGGAGGGACTCCGACTATAGCTCAGATGCACAGTCCTTATATAGCATTTACAGTCCATACAACTCATTTGGAGAGGGACTTTTTTTTTCTAATCTTTCTTCATCTATGAATCATACTTAACCGCAGGTCAGGTGCCCACCTGCCCCTCCTTTCTAAGATTTCTTCATAATGCCAATTTGCACACTTATAAAACCTCTTTCCTAATATTCAGAGATCTGTTTCTTTGTATCTTGTGACTCTGGGAGCCATCTTATAAGGACAGACTCCATCTTATGAACCAAACTTTTTACCATTTCTGCCATTAATTCCTTCATCTTAACTCTTACACTGAATTTGAAAGTTGTACCAGGTTTCAATAAGACTCACCAAGCAATCCTGTTCTTGCAGGCTCTCAGCTATAAGGCCATCATCTGATTTTCAGGCCTAGTCAGTGCTTTCCAGCTGTTTGAGCTATGTAACTTGGCCCACCACTGTTCCAGTGGATGGGTCTCAAGCTGGGACACATATTAACAGGTTCCATGCCTTCTATACAGGATTCCTTTGCATTTATCCCACACATTTTTGAATTCCATTACTGTTTTCATCTCCACTACCTCTCACAGGAGGGCATTCCAGGTTCTTCTTGATATTATTCCTAAGCTGCCCCCCCCTGCAACCTCAATTCGTGTCCTTTAGTTCTTCCACCTTCCTGACTCTGGAAAAGGTTTATTTGTAGATAAATCCTTTTTCAAATATTTGAATGTCTGTATCACATCACACCAGTCCCTCTTTTTTTCCTCCGGGGTATACATGATTTTTATTTTATTTATTTATTTATTTATTGCATTTGTATCCCACATTTTCCCACCTTTTTGCGGGCTCAGTGTGGCTTACAATACGATACGAATGATGGAAATACAGTTTGTTACAACTTGTTATGGATTACATTGTGAAGAGTTATACAAGACAATCGAAGTGTTGTTAAGGAATATAAACACTGGGACCAAACCTTGAGACATTGGAAGGAGACAGCGGGAGGTTAAAAGGGCATTATGTTTGGTATACATATTTCTGTGAGTAAGGGTATGAGTGAGGTGAGACTACGGGGGATGAGAGTTCAGAAGTGGATGTATTGATGCATTAGTGAACAGTGAGTGTGAGCTTTGTGTTTTGCTTTTTTCCGTAGATTTTTTTCAAAAAGATGGGTCTTAAATAATTTGCGGAAGGAGGTTTGCTCGTGGATCGTTCTCAGGTTGCGCGGCAGTGCATTCCAGTACTGCGTGCCCACGTGAGAAAAGGTTGACGCGTGCAGCGTCTTGTATTTTACGCCCTTGCAATTAGGGAAGTGGAGGTTGAGGAAGGTTCGGGATGATCTTTTGGCGTTTCTGGGTGGTAGGTCTATTAACTCAGACATGTAGGCTGGAGCTTCGCCGTGAATGATTTTGTGGATTAACGTGCATACTTTAAAAGTAATGCGTTCCTTGAGTGGAAGCCAGTGTAGCTTCTCTCGTAAGGGTTTTGCACTTTCATATTTTGGTTTTCCGAAGATGAGTCTGGCTGCTGTATTTTGGGCTGTTTGAAGTTTCCTCAGTATTTGCTCTTTGCAACCTGCGTATAGTGAGTTGCAGTAATCCAGATGGCTTAATACGAGGGATTGCACTAGGCAGCGAAAGACGGATCTTGGGAAGAATGGTCTTATTCTTTTCAGTTTCCACATGCAGTAGAACATCTTTTTGGTTGTATTGTTTGCATGAGTTTCGAGTGTTAAGTGGCGGTTGATAGTGACTCCAAGGATTTTTAGCGTTTCTGAGATTGGGAGGTTTAATTTTGGTGTGTTTATGGCGGTAAATTCATTCGTGTTGTATTGGGAGGTGAGTATCAGGGATTGAGTTTTTTTCTGCATTTAATTTCAGACGAAATGCATTTGCCCATGTGTTCATGATGTGTAGACTTTGATTTCGTTATAGATTTCTTTGATGTCCTGTTTGAAAGGGATGTATATTGTTACATCATCGGCGTATATATATGGGTTGAGGTTATGATTTGATAGGAGTTTTGCCAAAGGGATCATCATTAGGTTGAAAATGGTTGGTGAGAGGGGTGATCCTTGTGGTACTCCACATTCAGGTGTCCATGCATTAGATGTGGTTGAATTTGATGTAACTTGATACGAAAGCTGTGTTAGGAACCCCTTGAACCAGTTCAGGACATTTCCTCCAATGCCAAAATATTCAAGTATGTGTAATAGGATTCCGTGGTCAACCATATCGAAGGCACTTGTAGGAGGAGTATATTGTTTCCGGTTGCTATTGTTTGTTTAAATTTGGTCATGAGGGTGACTAGGACCGTTTCTGTGCTATGATTTGATCGGAATCCTGATTGGCTCAAGTCTCTCCTGATACATCTTGTGATGCAAACCCCTTTCCATTTTTGTCACTTTTCTTTGAACTGCTTCAAGTCTTTTTATGTCCATAGCAAGATACAGCCTCCAATACTGAACGCAACACTCCAAGTGGGGCCTTACCAATGACTTGTACAGGGACATCAACACCTCCTTTCTTCTGCTGGTTGCACTCCTCTCTATGCAGCCACCGCCTTGTTGCATTGTTTCATCACCTTGAGATCCTCAAACACCATCACCCCAAGGTTCCTCTCCTGAGCTGTACTTATCAATCTCTCTCCTCCTCCTCCTCGTCCTATCTGGTACATCTCTTTTGGACTTCTGCAACCCAAGTGCATCATTCTGCACTTCTTGGCATTAATTGTTAACTCGCATACAAAAATGAATGAATATAAAAGTGCATAAAATATATGAAACGGAGGAAAAGACCTCAGAAAATGTCTGTGAACATACAGTTGTCACAACAAACTTTCATTCAATCATAGGTCAAAAGCCTCCAGCACCTTTGTGCAAATACAGTTGTACAAAATATATTGATATATAATTTTTTCAAGTAATTGCCACTATCTCTGTTCTATACAGATATATCTCATGCATATTCATTGGGGATATCCTGAAAACCTGTCTGGCTAGGTGTGTCCCGAGGACTGGGTTGAAAACTCCTGCCCCAGAGAAAGTCTCCTCATAGTTTGATGGAGAATATTTTGCGAAGTCTGTGTTGCATTTGCAAATTGCTTTCATTTTAGAATTCACATAGTATATGTAAAAACCAATTTCTTTAGATCAGTTCTTCATACCCAAAGTTGCATTAGATTTGTGCTTTGCTTCCTGCCACCTCAGAATGAAAAATGAACTTTAAAAGTTTACAAGTTGCTTGAACTGCTGCCTCAGAAAAGTTTCTGTTCTGCCTACATTGAAGAAAAATGCACTGCTTTTTCCAGCAGCGGTGCCAGCTAAATTTTTCAAAATGAATTGCCTGTCTGTTTGGGTATAAGCTTTGTATTGTATCTTCTTTATTTTATGCTTATTAGTCTGGGAGGTTGAAACTTCTGAGGGCCTATAATCTGGATCCAGTAGGGTAATACTGTTGGGGAAGTAAAATGGGTTTAACATTTTGCTAATGAAACCATACTGAAAGTGTCAGTAATACAGCTGAGTGTGTGCTGTAAGTCGAATTGGTTAAAAAAAAAAAAAGTGGGGAAGTTGCAAGAATTTAAAATGTGATTTTTGAATGTAACATTTCTGCACCAGATTTAGAAGGCATAGGGCAGGGTTTAAAATCGTCACCTAGGTGGGGCTCTAGATATAGGATTGTTTGTAATATATCGCCCACCAGGTCAAGGAATTAAAGGTATTCAGTAATCACAATCCCTGTTTATGCAATATGTACTTCAATTTACAAAACTTGCATTGTTAGAAGACACACATTTTTAATTTAGAGGACAGAACCTCTCCAGGAGTAATAAGATTTTATCATATTTGAATGCACTTAATCTCTTTTTGATAAATGATAAGTCATATATAGTGAAGCACATCAGCTAGATAAGAATTATTATCGCATACAGCCCTGCTTGGAGTGGTAGTGTGCTTGAGAGATACGTTTGCTTCTGTTGTGATTTGGTCAGACCATTATTCGCTAGGCGTTACCATCAGTGTAGAAGAGGGAGAAAATAAAATAAGGCAAAAGAGTTTAAGAAGATTTTCAAGGAGTAAACTAGGAATGGAACATCTTTGAAATAGTTTCACAACAATTAATAGTGAAGAAAGTGACTCAGTGTGGAGGATCAGTGACAGGAGTATTAGTTTCAGGTTTATTAAATATCTTGATATACCGTGTTAGGGACAATCCATCAAAGCAGCTTACATTATAAATTTTATAAAAATATATAGAAATATAAAAGAACTCCAAGCAAAAATAGGAGAGAGAAGAGAGACGGAATAGAAGGAATAAAGCAGGAAGCACCAAAAGGTGAGCACGGAGGAATGAGTAAAAGTAGAGAGAGGCGTTTTCTGGTAGCAACAATGATTTCAGCAATCAGCAAAGGACGGGTGGAGCCAAAGCAAATAAGTATGCCTTAAGTAAAGCTTTAAATGTAGCCAGGGAAGTTTCAGAGGGCCAGAGGGTGCACCTTTTAAAACGTGAAAGCTGTCAAAGATAGAAAGCTTCCCTTGATATACTCCCCAATTATCAAAACAAAAATAGAAAATTGGAAAGGTTATAGCAAAACATAGAAGATGACTTGGTTAAAAAGGAAGTTAATATTTGTAAGAGGCAGATTAGAGAAGAAAGTCTAATATGCTAAAATGATGGAGAGTGGAAGTACATAAGTAATGGCACACTGGGACAAGACCAAGGGTCCATCGAGCCCAGCATCCTGTCCACGACAGCAGCCAATCCAGGCCAAGGGCACCTGGCAAGCTTCCCAAACGTACAAACATTCTATATATGTTATTCCTGGAATTGTGGTTTTTTCCCAAGTCCATTTAGTAGTGGTTTATGGACTTGTCCTTTAGGAAACCGTCCAACCCCTTTTTAAACTCTGCCAAGCTAACTGCCTTCACCATGTTCTCCGGCAACGAATTTCAGAGTTTAATTATGCATTGGGTAAAGAAAAATTTTCTCCAATTTGTTTTAAATTTACTACACTGTAGTTTCATTGCATGCCCCCTAGTCCTAGTATTTTTGGAAAGCGTGAAAAGACGCTTCACATCCACCTGTTCCATTCCACTCATTATTTTATTCATGTCTCCCCTCAGCAGTCTCTTCTCCAAGCTGAAAAGCCCTAGCCTCCTTAGTTTTTCTCCATAGGGAAGTTGTCCCATCCCTGCTATCATTTTAGTTGCCCTTCGCTGCACCTTTTCCAATTCTACTATATCTTTCTTGAGATGCGGCAACCAGAATTGAACACAATACTCAAGATGCGGTCGCACCATGGAGTGATACAACGGCATTATAACATCCTCACACCTGTTTTCCATACCTTTCCTAATAATACCCAACATTCTATTCGCTTTCCTAGCCGCATCAGCACACTGAGCAGAAGGTTTCAGTGTATTATCGATGATGACACCCAGATCCCTTTCTTGGTCCGTAACTCCTAACGTGGAACCTTGCATGACGTAGCTATAATTTGGGTTCTTTTTCCCCCCACATGCATCACCTTGCACTTGCTCACATTAAACGTCATCTGCCATTTAGCCGCTCAGTCTTCCAGTCTCGCAAGGTCCTTCTGTAATTTTTCACAATCCTGTTGCGAGTTAACGACTTTGAATAACTTTGTGTCATCAGCAAATTTAATTACCTCGCTAGTTACTTCCATCTCTAAATCATTTATAAATATATTAAAAAGCAGCGGACCTAGCACAGACCCCTGAGGAACCCCACTAACTACCCTTCTCCATTGTGAATACTGCCCATTTAACCCCACTCTCTTGTTTCCTATCCTTCAACCAGTTTTTAATCCACAATAGGACATTTCCTCCTATCCCATGACCCTCCAATTTCCTCTGTAGCCTTTCATGAGATACCTTGTCAAACGCCTTTTAAAAATCCAGATACACAATATCAACCGGCTCCCCTTTGTCCACATGTTTGTTTACTCCTTCAAAGAATTGAAGTAAATTGGTCAGGCAAGATTTCCCCACACAAAAACCGTGCTGACTTGATCTCAGTAATCCATGTCCTTGGATGTGCTCTGTAATTTTGTTTTTAATAATAGCCTCTAACATTTTCCCCGGCACCAACATCAGACTCACCAGTCTATAATTTCCCGGATCTCCCCTGGAACCTTTTTAAAAAATCGGCGTTACATTGGCCACCCTCCAATCTTCCGGTACCATTCTCGATTTTAAGAATTACTTCAAGTAGTAAAACTGCTATCTCGGGTTTCCTTGTCATGAAGCAGATGAAGCCATTACGTATGGGTTGTGTCCATCAACCAGCAGGGGGAGATAGAGAGCACTCAACTTTTCACAGTGCCTCATGGCCAGCTAGCTCCACTGCCTCTTCAGTATTCTCTATCTCCCCAAGCAGGGTGGCTGCAGCTTCTTCGAGCTCCATCAAAAATCTGCCTGGGGGTGGCTCCTGGCTTGCCAGTTGTTAGCCGGGGTGTTAGAGGCTATAGAAGCTTCACTTTGAAGGCACATAGGTCAGCCCTTTCCCTTCCTTACCCATGCCCTCGTGGATGTGGACATATTAGCTTGCTTTTCCCTGTCCTTTCCCACTCAGTGGATGCAGGCACATTGGTTCACCTTTCCCTGCCTTTCCCACTTATCTGAGCCTCCGGAGTGTTTTTATTTACCTCTTTTGCCTCTGCTTTCCTCACAGCGTTTAAAAAAAAAAAAAAAAATTAAAGTTGCGTCGCGCTTTAGTGCAGCAATCTTGGAAAATAGGTTTTTTTCTTGAGATTCTTCTGCAGGACCGGAGCTGTGATACTCAGTCTAGTGAGGTTGTTTTCTGACTCCTCCGGGGTGGGCCCGCGATCGGGACGTTTTTGACGCGAACCGCCATTTTTGAATTTTACCGCCGTTTTCGGCGATGGCTGCGGAGACTATAAAGCACTGTTCTAAATGTGGCAAGCGCAAATCAGCAGCGGGACTCTGTAATTCGTGCTGTACAGATGGTAGAGCCGGCCCGAGCATAGCGAGCGGCGATCTTTTGCGCTCTGAGCTGGCAGCGGATGCCAATTTGGATTTTCCACATGGTGCGGCCTCCGTTGCGACAGAGAGCCCTGAATCCGGAGGGGGGGGGGGTCCTCTGAGTGAGGCTAATAATAGAGCTGATAGCCCTGGGCAGGATCCGGGCAGTCAGGGAGCGGTTTTCTCCCCTGATTTTGTTTTAATGCTGCATAGGGCGTACATGCTTAAAAGAGCTCTTTCACAGGGATCTTCGGACCCTCTGCCTGCCCCGCCCCCCCCCCCCCCCCCCCCCCCCCCGGTGGATCCTGGCCTTTTGGAGTTGGCTTTGCCTGTTTCTTATACTCCTGATAAATGCAGAAGGGCTAATTCCCCTTCTGAGTGTGGCGCACCCCCCTTCCCCCCCCCCCCCCCCCCCCCCCCCTGTGGTCGGGCTATGAGGATTCTGAGGGGTCTGGCAGAACTTCTTGGGCGGAGGAGCCAGAGTCGGGTGCAGAATTGCCACAGGAGCTGCTTGATCCATCTGCGGTGAGGATTTTCCACCGCGAGGAGCTGCCAGTGCTTATTTCAGATGCCTTACAAGCCCTCTCGATTGAAGATCCTGGGAGTGGCACAGCCTCCTCTGTTAATCCAAGGATGGCTAGTACCAGAAAGCCTGCTCGAGCCTTTCCTTTGCATGACTCCATCCAAGAGCTTATTTCGGCTCAATGGGCTGACCCCGAGGGACCTTTGAAGGTTGCCAGGGCTATGGGGCAATTATACCCTCTGAGTGAGGAACATTTGGCTCGCTTTGCAATGCCTAAATGGATGCCCTGGTCACGGCTGTGACAAAGAGAACTACCCTCCCTGTTGAAGGAGGAGTTGCCCTGAAGGATATTCAAGACCGCAGGCTTGATTCAGCTCTGAAGCGGTCCTTTGATTTGGCAGGTCTCACTGTTTGGGCGTCTGTATGCAGTTGTTATGCTGCTAGAGCCTGCCTGGCTTGGTTACAGCAGGCAGTGGAACAGCCCGCTGATGGAGCGGAGACCTTATCTGTAGTGGCTCCGCGGATGGAGTCGACCTTGTCCTTTTTGGCTGACGCCCTTTATGACATGGTCAGAGCTTCGGCTAAACAAATGGCTGTAGCAGTGGCGGCTCGCCGCACTCTTTGGCTACGACATTGGGTGGCGGACATGGCCTCTAAGCAAAGGTTGGTGAAGTTGCCCTTTCAAGGCCTTCTCCTGTTTGGTGAGGAGCTGGAAAACATTGTTAAAGGCCTGGGGGATTCCAAACCTCAGTGCTTGCCCGAAGATAGGCCGAAGCCTTCCTCTAAGGGTCAGGCGGTCCGCTCCTCTTACAGACCTCGCTTCCGAGAAGCTAGAAGGTACCACCTGGGGCGTGCTGCTGGGTTCACTTCGCGTGCCCGCTTTCAGCAGAGAAACTCCTTTCGCTCGGACAAATGTTCCGCAGCTGCCGGTTTAAGGCCTGGAGTTCAGGGATGCCCCTCTCAATGATGGTGCACCGGCCCCCTCCTTGTTTCCTGTCATCGGAGGAAGACTTTCCCTCTTTTTCGAGGAGTGGGCCAAAATCTCCACAGATCAGTTGGTCTTGGACCTGATCAGAGACGGGTACCGAATAGAATTCGATGCCCCTGTGAGAGACGTGTTTGTGGAGTCCCGATGCGGTTCTGCCGCCAAACAGGCGGCGGTAGAGGAGACTTTGCACAGTCTGTGCCAGATAGGGGCTGTGACCCCGGTGCCTCCCGCCTATCAAGGTTTAGGCCGCTACTCCATTTATTTTGTGGTGCCACGAAAAGGCGGGTGTTTTCGCCCGATCCTGGACTTAAAAGAGCTAAACAAGTCCTTAAGAGTGCGGCATTTTTACATGGAAACCCTGCGCTCCGTCATTGCGGCGGTACAGCCAGGAGAGTTTCTCACGTCTCTGGACCTGAAAGAAGCTTACTTGCACATACCAATTTGGCCCCCACACCAGAAGTTTCTGCGGTTTGCGGTGTTGGGAAAACATTTCCAGTTTCGGGCCTTGCCTTTTGGCCTCGTCACAGCTCCCCGAACCTTCTCCAAGGTAATGGTGGTAGTAGCTGCCTTTCTCAGGTGAGAGGGTATCCGGGTTCACCCGTACCTAGATGACTGGCTCATCAGAGCAGACTCAGAAAAAGAGAGTCATCTAGCTACAGCCAGAGTGGTTTCAGTCCTTCAATCTCTGGGCTGGGTCGTCAATATGGCCAAAAGTTACCTGACCCCCTCGCAATCTCTAGAATATTTGGGGGCCAGGTTCGACACAGCCTCGGGCTATGTGTTTCTTCCCGAGCAAAGGCGGTGCAAGCTTCAGAATCGGGTCTGTCTGGTCCTGAGGATGCCCTGCCCGCGAGCTTGGGACATTGTCCAGCTGTTGGGATCGATGACGGCCACCTTGGAAGTGGTGCCATGGGCGAGAGCGCACCTGAGACCTCTACAGTATTCTCTACTTCAACGATGGTCTCTAGTATCTCAGGATTATCAGAGCAGACTCAGAAAAAGAGAGTCATCTAGCTACAGCCAGAGTGGTTTCAGTCCTTCAATCTCTGGGCTGGGTCGTCAATATGGCCAAAAGTTACCTGACCCCCTCGCAATCTCTAGAATATTTGGGGGCCAGGTTCGACACAGCCTCGGGCTATGTGTTTCTTCCCGAGCAAAGGCGGTGCAAGCTTCAGAATCAGGTCTGTCTGCTCCTGAGGATGCCCTGCCCGCGAGCTTGGGACATTGTCCAGCTGTTGGGATCGATGATGGCCACCTTGGAAGTGGTGCCATGGGCGAGAGCGCACCTGAGACCTCTACAGTATTTTCTACTTTAACGATGGTCTCTAGTGTCTCAGGATTATCAGTGCAGACTTTCTTGGCTCCCTGCGGCCCGCCTCAGTATGGAGTGGTGGCTCTCGGACAGCATGTTGTGGCGGGGAATGCCGCTGGCACTCCCTGATTGGTGCCTAATGGTGACAGATGCCAGCCTGAAGGGCTGGGGCGCACATTGCCAGGGGAAGCATGCCCCCAGGGTCTGTGGACGCCCGACGAGTCGGAACGGTCTATCAACCGCCTGGAGTTGAAAGCGGTGTTTCTGGCGCTTCTGGCCTTTCAAGTGACCCTGGAAGGATTGGCTGTCCGAGTGATGTCGGACAACGCGACAGTAGTGGCCTAAAACGACAAGGCGACACTCAGTGCAGAGCTCTAGCCGCGCAGGCTGAACAAATTTGCCACTGGGCCGAGCTGCATCTACAGTCCCTGTCAGCAGCTCACATTGCAGGTCAGAGCAACATGCAAGCCGACTATCTAAGCATGCATCAGATCGATCCAGCGGAGTGGGAACTAGCAGACGATGTATTCCTGCAGATATGTGCCAAATGGGGCAAGCCAGTGATGGATCTTATGGCGACCAGTTCCAATGCCAAAGTCCCATGCTTCTTCAGCAGACGGAGGGATCCTCGCTCTGCCGGGTTGGATGCCTTGGCTCAACCCTGGCCCCTGGGCTTGCTCTATGTCTTCCCTCCGTGGCCCTTGATAGGGCGAGTGCGCCTGCGGATTCGGCTGCATCCAGGAGACGTGGTGCTCATCGCCCCGGATTGGCCCAGGAGGCCTTGGTATGCGGACCTCCGACAGATGCTGTTGGAGGCTCCCTTTCCGTTACCTCTGGTTCCGCACCTGTTGTCACAGGGTCCGGTGGCCATGGAGGACGCCTGCCGCTTTGGTCTTATGGCATGGCGATTGAGAGGGCGCAATTGAGAGAGAAAGGCTACTCAAATAAGGTAATTTCCACTCTCCTGCAGGCCTGTAAGCACTCCACTTCCGTGGCTTATGCCAGGATTTAGCGCCATTTTGAAGTCTGGTGTGTTTCAAGAGCGCTTTCTCCGTTGCAGGCTCCTGTCTCGCCGATTCTGGATTTTTTGCAGGATGGTGTAGACAAAGGCTTGGCCTATAATTCCCTGCGGGTGCAAGTGGCAGCATTGGCCTCCCTGTGTGGGAAGGGTGAAGGCGTGTCCTTAGCTGCTCATCCAGATGTGGCACGGTTTCTTAGAGGGGTGCTTCGGCTCCGTCCTCCCGTGCGGGCACCTTGTCCAGCTTGGAACCTTGGGTTAGTATTGAAGGCCCTTCAGGGGGCTCCCTTTGAACCGCTTCGGCATGCTTCAGAGAAAGATTTGACACTGAAGGCCGTCTTTTTAGTGGCCATTACCTCGGCGAGACGGGTGTCAGAGCTCCAGGCGCTGTCCTGTAGAGACCCTTTTCTGCAATTCTCAGAGTCAGGGGTCACGGTTCGGACCGTGCCTTCCTTCATGCCTAAGGTGGTTTCAGCGTTTCAGCGTGTTTTTCTTCCCTCCTTTCTTGAGGAAGAGTTTCCAGATTCATTTGGGCAGTTGCACCTTTTGGATGTGCACAGGACTCTGTTGCAGTATCTGCGAATTACAAATTCTTTCAGGACCTCTGAACATCTTTATGTGCTGTTTGCAGGTCCTCGCAGAGGGTCTTCAGCGTCTAAAGCCACTAGTGCCCGTTGGCTCAAAGAAGCTATCTTTTCAGCATATCTGCTGTCTGGCCGGGCTCCGCCTGAAGCCTTTAAGGCACATTCCACAAGAGCGATTTCCTCTTCCTGGGCGGAAACTGGAGCACTATCTCTTCATGAGATTTACAGTGCTGCAACATGGGCTTCTAAGCTCTCTTTCGCCCGACATTACAGGCTGGATGTGGCTGCCAGGAGGGATGCGCGTTTTGGAGCACAGGTGCTAGCACGTGGTGTGGCTTGTTCCCACCCTATTTAGGAATTGTTTTGTTACATCCCATATGTAATGGCTTCTTCTGCTTGATGACAAGGAAGGGAAAATTAGGTTCTTACCGTGATAATTTTCTTTTCTTTAGTCATAGCAGATGAAGCCATGAGCCCTCCCTGTATGATTGTCTGTATTGCAGTGATTCTGATTTTAGGTGCTGTTCTTGTTTCCTGAAGTTATATTCCTTCGTTGGGGAGTCGGAAAACAGTCTTTACGATTCTTGTTACAGTTATAGGAGGATGAGTTCATTCCCTCCAGTTCATGTTTTGGGAGGACGAGTTTATTCCCTCCAGGAGGATGAGTTCATTCCCTCCTTTTTTGAGTTTATTCCCTTGTTAAGGGGCCATCGTTCACTGTGAGGAAAGGTCATGTTATTCCCATTGCGGTTTGCCATACTGCTTTGGAAGCTTCAAATACTGAAGAGGCAGTGGAGCTAGCTGGCCATGAGGCACTGAGAAAAGTTGAGTGCTCTCTATCTTCCCCTGCTGGTTGATGGACACAACCCATATGTAATGGCTTCATCTGCTACGACTAAAGGAAAGAAAATTATCATGGTAAGAACCTAATTTTCCCTTATTTTTACATAAGAACCTGTCGTTTCTTTCTTTACAACATCCGTAAAATCCGCCCCTTTCTTTCCGAGCACTCTACCAAAACCCTCATCCACACCCTTGTCACCTCTCGTTTAGACTACTGCAATCTGCTTCTTGCTGGCCTCCCACTTAGTCACCTCTCCCCTCTCCAGTCGGTTCAAAACTCTGCTGCCCGTCTCGTCTTCCGCCAGGGTCGATTTACTCATACTACCCCTCTCCTCAAGACCCTTCACTGGCTCCCTATCCTTTTTCACATCCTGTTCAAACTTCTTCTACTAACCTATAAATGTACTCACTCTGCTGCTCCCCAGTATCTCTACACACTCGTCCTTCCCTACACCCCTTCCCGTGCACTCTGCTCCATGGATAAATCCTTCTTATCTGTTCCCTTCTCCACTACTGCCAACTCCAGACTTCGCGCCTTCTGTCTCGCTGCACCCTACGCCTGGAATAAACTTCCTGAGCCCCTAGGTCTTGCCCCATCCTTGGCCACCTTTAAATCTAGACTGAAAGCCCACCTCTTTAACATTGCTTTTGACTCGTAACCACTTGTAACCACTCGCCTCCACCTACCCTCCTCTCTTCCTACCCGTTCACATTAATTGATTTGATTTGCTTACTTTATTTATTTTTTGTCTATTAGATTGTAAGCTCTTTGAGCAGAGACTGTCTTTCTTCTATGGTTGTGCAGCGCTTCGTACGCCTTGTAGCGCTATAGAAATGCTAAATAGTAGTAGTAGTAGTAGTTATTTTATATGCCACCTAGACCTAAGTGGTTGATGACTTTTTCAGATACTGTTACTGTCCCTAATGGGCTCACAATCTAGTACTATATTGTACCTGGGGCAATGAAGGACTAGGTGACTTGCTCAGGGTCACACAGAGCTGCAGAGGGAATTGAACCTGGTTCCCCAGAATCTCAACCCACTTCTGACCATTAGGCAGCAGCAAAAACTGAACCAGTTCCCCAGGTCCACAACCTGCTGCACTAACCATTAGGCCATTTCTCTACACCACTTTTTAGGGGCAAGTTCCAGAAGTAGAGGGAACCATATCTGTCTCATCCAGAGGTGTTCTGTGTGTTTTACTTTCTTTGCCACCCAAAGCAGTAGTGAAGGGAAGTAAATTCAGAATTTATTTTCCTTTTAGTACATTTAAGTCCTGCTAGAAACGGATTCGTGTTGTCGTAGAATAATTTTGCATAATTGTTAGAACTTCACTGCACACATCGTAAAACTGTGCTTCAGTGCTAACTAGGATCTAATTTTAAATTAATTTAGGAGGGGTTGTGTACAATATGCCATGTAAGTGTCTGGAGATATGGAAAGAGAATCTCATTTTAAGAAAGGGAATGCATTTTGTTTTAGAGCTCAAACTAGTAGAAGTTCTGCTTCTGAGTTGCCCTATTTCTCAAAAGTTAAAGGGCTCCTTTTACATCCAGGTTTACTTCATTTATTGTATTTATGTTTATATTTGGTCATTTTACTATTGTTATGCTGTTAAAATTGTAAGTTTTATATTAAACTATACCTGCTGTTCACCGCCTTGAGTGAATCCCTTCATAAAGGTGGTTAATAAATCCCAATAAATCCGTTTGTGCACCTTAGTAAAAGGAGCCCAAAATTTCTGCATGTTACCCATCTTAGCCTTTTCTGAAGACGTACAAAAGCGAAAACCTTGAGAGGGGTGTGTGTGTATATATAATGTATATGAGAGAGAGAGATAATGTGTGTGTGTGTGTGTATGGGTTTCGTAGTGGGCCATTTTTCCCTGGAGTTTAATGCTCAATGGTGCTCCAACAAGAACCAAGACGGGGACTGGAGCCACTGACAAAAGGACCCCGACCCACCAGAAACCATTTTTACCCTCTGTGGAATCTAGCAGGAATTGGTTGGAGTTAATGAGTGCAGTGTTGAGGAGCTGGAAGATAGTTGGAGATCAAAGAGAAGGAGGCAACAGTGCTTAGACTGTTCTTGAGGGAGGTCACTAACACCCTAAATATATAGGAGGATCCCAAGGATCTGAGATATCCCATATTGAGAGGAACCAGGTAAGCTTCGAGAGCTTTCTACAAAGCAATCAAAGAGGAATTGGGACAACCTGGATTCAAAGCTGAAAGGAGGAAAACAATGTGTAAGCTCTTCTTCTATTGTGAAACCAACATGAGAACCTCTTAAGAGTCCCCAGAGTTGCCAGTTTAGGGGGTCCTTTTCTAAGGTGTACTAGCGTTTTTAGGTCACATTAAAAATCAACCCATTTCTATGGGCATCTCAGCAACCTCAACCTTTGAAGCACTTTGCTTTGGCCTTCCGGATTACCTAGCATCAATTACTCCCCTGCTTGTACCCTTCGCTCTCTTAATGACCATCGCCTTGTCTTTCCCGGCCCCAAGACTGTCCATTACGAAACCATTAGGCACAGTACTTTCTTTCTATTGCCACGTATATAGAACAATCTCATGCTTCCCTTTCGTAGTGAATCTTCCTTTAAAATCTTCAAGGCCAACCTGAAGGCCTGACTTTTTAGGCAGGTTTTTGGAGGGTCAGACTGATTAGATGGCATGAACTTCACCAGCTACAGACCTTCCTTTACTATTCTCCTTGTCTAAACTGTATGGTGTGTCTGTTGACCTTTACTATTTTTAATTGGTGTTCCTTTCCTGTTTCAAATTCTTTTTAGCCTGTACACTGCTCTGTACCGCTTTAGCAGTTAGAGTGGTCTAGCAAATTGAAATAAACTGTAAAAGACCCCCTTAATGTTTCTGGCTGATGTGTAGGATATGATCCACCTATTTGGAGAAGGAATGGTTACTGCTTTCATTTTCCAAAGAGAACTCTGGCTCTTCCATTGGCTAACAGTCCCAGTATCTAAAGTCAGACATTATAGGCTACCTTTTAGGAGCTTTCTGCTTTTTACAGTAGAAGCTAACTCAGTATGATGGAGCAGAAGCCACACTGCCAGAGGGCAAGATAAGAAGGCCTGGAAGTTATGGGCCAAAAGGCAGGGCAGGGACCAGGCATGGAACCAAACAAGCTTAGCAATGATTAGATGGCAACACTAATAATTGGGAAGCAAAGTCAGTGCTGGGCAAACTTCTATGGTCTGTGCCCTTATTGTGGCTGGACAGCTTCTGCTTCTGTAACTGAAGAACAAGGGCATTGCTTTTTAGACTTCTAGATCTGTGCCCTGAAAATGGCAAGGACAAATCAAGATCAAGTATGCATATCATACCTAATATTATTTATTTTATTTTATTCGATTCTATTCTATTTAGTCTTATACCTCTTCTACCCTTAAAGGTCCCTAAGTGGTTTGCAAAAGAAGTAAACTACAGAATTCTGCACATAAGAAATGATAAAATACAGAAATATTCAAGAAAGCTTCAAATTATCATTAAAATAAGGCATCCTTTGATCTTTTTTTAAGTATAAAATATGAATCACAAATCTGATAACTTCGGGAAGGGAGTTCCAAATTGACACCACCTTATAAGAAAAAGAATGTGTAAGCATACGCTGTAATCGAACACCTTTTAAAAGAGGTAAACATAAGCTTAAAGATCCTTGATCGTCCCTGGAAGCTTAGCCTTAGGAAAAGATACTATAGTCATAAAGTCTTCAGGAGTAACCTCTCAAAAATGTTTGAACACAAAGCATGAAATTTTAAACTCTATTCTTTTAGTACTGGGATCCAGTGTAGTTCTCTCAAAAGTGGTGATACATGATCAAATCTACATTTTCTGAAGATCATATGGGCAGCCATGTTCTGGACTAACTGCTATCTTCTTTGCAGGCCCAATGAAATGCCAGCATACAATGCGTTGCAGTAGTCCAGATATGACAATATTATATATTGAATCTTAATGTTCAAAGTGCCCGTACAGATCTCAGTTGTCTTTAATGAAACACTTTTGTACTGCATTATTTACTTGTGGATGGAAAGTAAAAGTGGACCCTAGAATGACATCCAAAACCTGTGAGGTTCCTTGGGCAGACTGGATGGACCGTACAGGTCTTTATCTTCCATCAGTACTATGTTACTATGAGAGGCTTCGATATGATGTCTAAGTCTGACTTTGGATGTTTTGCTCAAAACGTCCAGAATCCGAGTAGCAAATATAGCCATTTTCGAAAAAGCAAAATGTGTATTTTTTTTTAAAAATACCATTCGTAACAAGGTTTTGTGCTGTATACATTTATCTTTTTAGGCCATTTTAGGGAAAAAAATGTCCAAGTAAAAAACGTAGAAATCAAGCCATTAGGGGGGGGGGGGCAGCATTTTTAGTAGACTGGTCCCCCAGACATCCCAGGAGAGCAATGGGGCAAACTAGGGGGCACTGCAATGGACTTCATGTAAATGCTTTCAGGTACATATCTTAATATTGCTCTCTTTTCATGTCAACTGAGCCCTCCAAAACCCACTCCCCCCCCCCCCCCATACTGTACACCACTACAATAGCCCTAATGGGTGAAGGGGGCACCTATATGTGGGTACAGTAGGGTTTTGGTGAGTTTGGAGGGCTCACTGCTTCTACCACAAGTGTAACAGGTAGGAGGCAGTATGGGCCTGGGTACACCTGTCTACAGTGTACTGCACTGACCACTAGACTTCTTCAGGGACCCCTGCATGCTGCTGTAATGGACCTGGCTTTAACATCTGAAGCTGTCATAGAGGCTGGTGATATTTATAATCACATTTTTGGGTAGTGGGAGGGGATCATTGAGCACTAGGGGAGTAGGGATGGTGGTCATCCATGATTCCCTCCAGTGATCATCTGGTAACTCCCCCACACGCCCTCTTGTGATTTGGACACACTGCAGACGAGTTGCTTAGATAAACATCTGCAAAATAGGTTTCAATACCAATTTGGATATTTTGAGAAGAAAAACGTCTAAATGCTGCTTCCTTGCCATCAAGCAGATGAATCCATTACGAGTGGGTTGTGTCCATCAACCAGCAGGGGGAGATAGAGAGCACTGAAAAACCATAGTGCCTCATGGCCAGCTAGCTCCATCTGCCTCTTCAGTATTCTCCATCTCCCCAGCAGGGTGGTTGCAGCTTGTTCAAGCTCCTTCAGAAAATCTGCCTGGGGTGGCTCCTGTGCTTTTGCCAGTTGTAGCAGGGGTGTTGTGGCTGATGGTGCCCACTTTAAAGGCAAATAGGTTAGCCTTTTTCCTGCCTTACCCGGCCCCCGATGTGGAAGTAGACAAATAGGCAAGCCCTGTCCCTGTCTTTGCCCACGCTGTGGATGCAGGCACATAGGTTCGCCCTTTCCCTGTCTTTCCCACGCTACTGAACCTCCGGAGTTGGAAATTTGCCTCTTTCGCTGTTGCCTCAAACTTTCCTCACAGCGTTAAAAAAAAAAAAAAAAAAAAAAAAAAAGTTGCGTCGCGCTTTGGCGCTGCAATCCCAGAAAAGAGGTTTTCTTCTGATTGTGCACCGTGACTGGAGTTCAGAGACTCGGTCTGGTGAGGTAAGAGCATTTTGTAGCTCCTCCAGGCAGGGCCTGCGTTCGGGACGATTTTGGCGTGAATCCGCCATTTTGAATTTCCTCCGTTTTCAGCGATGGCTGCTGAGAAAGTTAAGCGCTGTTACGTTTGTGGCAAACGCAAATCTGCAGCGGGGCTCTGTAAGGTGTGCTTTTCAGACGGTAGAGCCGGGCCTGAGCATGGCGAGCGATGTTCTTTCCCGCTCTGTGGAGCTGGCAGTGGGCGTCATTTTGGAACACCATGGCGCGACCCTCGCTGAGGCGGAGGGGTTTGAGCCTGTAGGGGTACCTCGTGTAGAGGCTAATAAAAGAGCTGTTTCCCCCGGACTGGAACCGGGAGGCCAGGGTGAGCCATTTTCCCCTGAATTTGTTTTATTGCTTCATAATGCATACATGTTAAAAAGAGCTCTTCCACAGGGGTCCCCTGCGGCCCTGCTTTATGTACCCCCTCCAGTGGAGTCTAGCCTTGGATTACCATCAGGCGCGTTTTCCCCTGACAGATGGCCGCAAGACAAGCGCAGAAGGGTGGATTCCCCTTCAGAGAGTGGCCCCCCCCCCCCCCCCATGGTCGGGATGTGAGGACTCTGAGGGGTCTGGCAGGCCTTCGTGTTCTGAAGAGCCAGAAGAAGGTGCAGGATTGCCACCGGATCCAGATGATCCTTCCGCGGTGAAGATTTTCCACTGCGATGAGCTGCCAGTGCTTATTACTGATGCCTTGCAGGTCCTCTCTATAGAAGACCCTGGGAGTACTGAGACATCCTCCGGTAATCTGAGGATGGCAAGTACTAAGAAGCCTGCTCGAGCCTTTCCTTTGCATGACTCCATCCAAGAGCTTATCACGGCTCAGTGGGCTGACCCCAAGGGGCCTTTGAAAGTTGCCAGGGCTATAGGGCAATTATAACCTCTTGTGAGGAGCATTTGGCGCGCCTAGCAGTGCCTAAAGTGGATGCCTTAGTGGAAGGAGGAGTTGCCCTGAAGGACATGCAGGACCGTCGCCTGGAGGCAGCTATGAAACGGTCCTTTGAAATGTCAAGCCTATCCTTACGGGCGTCTGCATGCAGCTGCTACGCTGCCCGAGCCTGCCTCGCTTGGTTACAACAGGCAGTGGAACAGCCTGGAGATGGAGCGGAGCCCCTTACGGAGGTGGCACCGCGGATGGAGTCGGCCTTGTCATTTTTGGCTGACGCTCTTTATGATCTGGTCAGAGCTTCGGCTAAACAGATGGCCGTAGCGGTGGTGGCTCGCCGTCTTCTGTGGCTACGGCATTGGGCAACTGACATGGCCTCTAAGCAAAGGTTGGTGAAGTTGCCTTTTCAAGGCCTTCTCCTGTTTGGTGAGTTGGAGAAAATTGTGAAAGGCCTGGGGGATGCCAAACCCCAGCGCTTACCTGAGGATAGGCCGCGGCCTTCTTCCAAGGGTCAGGCGGTCCCCTCCTCTTCCAGACCTCGCTTCCGTGAAGCTAGAAGGTACTGCCCAGGGCGTTCTGCTGGGTTCACTTCGCGTGGCCGTTTTCAGCAGAGGAACTCCTTTCGCTCGGACAAACGTTCCGCAGCAGCAGGCTCAAGACCTGGAGTTCAAGGGCGACACTCACAATGATGGTGCACCGGCCCCCTCCTCGATTCCTGTGATTGGAGGACGACTTTCCCTCTTTCTCGAGGAATGGGCCAAGATTACCTCAGATCAGTGGGTCTTGGACCTGATCAGAGAAGGCTACAGAATAGAATTCAATGCCCCAATAAGAGACGTGTGTTTGGAGTCCCAATGCGGTTCTGCCGCCAAACGGGCGGCAGTAGAGGAGACCTTGCAAGGCTTGATTCTCATAGGGGCGGTTTACCCCGTGCCTCCAGCCGATTGCGGCTCTGGCCGTTACTCCATTTACTTCGTGGTGCCGTGAAAAGGAGGGTCTTTTCGGCCTATCCTAGACTTAAAAGAAGTCAACAAGTCTCTGCATGTGCGGCATTTTCACATGGAAACCCTGCGCTCCGTTATAGCAGTGGTACAGCCAGGAGAGTTTCTCATGTCTCTGGACCTGAAAGAAGCTTACTTGCACATACCAATTTGGCCCCCCGCACCAGAGGTTTCTACGTTTTGCGGTGATGGGAAAACATTTCCAGTTTCGGGCCTTGCCTTTTGGCCTCGCCACAGCTCCCCGAACCTTTTCCAAGGTAATGATGCTAGTAGCTGCTTTTCTCAGGTGAAAGGGTATCTGGGTTCACCCGTACCTAGAAGACTGGCTCCTCAGAGCAGACTCTGCAGAAGAGAGTCATCAGGTTACAGCCAGAGTGGTCTCAGTACTGCAATCTCTGGGCTGGGTCGTCAATATAGCCAAACGTCACCTGACTCCCTCTCAATCTCTAGAATATTTGGGGGTCCGGTTCGACACAGCCTCGGGGATGGTCTTCCTACCCAAGCAAAGGCGGTGCAAGCTTCAGAACCAGGTCCGTCTGCTCCTGAGGATGCCTCGCCTGCGAGCTTGGGACATAGTGTAGCTGTTGGGGTCGATGATGGCCACTTTGGAAGTGGTGCCTTGGGCGAGAGCGCACCTGAGACCTCTGCAGTGTTCCCTGCTTCAACGGTGGTCTCCACTATCTCAGGATTATCAATGCAGACTCACGTGGCTCCCTGCGGCCCGGCTCAGTATGGAGTGGTGGCTCTCAGACAGCATGCTGCGGCTAGAAATGCCGCTAGCGCTCCCCGATTGGTGCCTGGTGGTAACAGATGCCAGCCTGAAGGGCTGGGGTGCACATTGCTGGGGGAAGGCATGCCCAGGGTTTCTGGACACCCGAGGAGTCGGAGTGGTCCATCAATCGCTTGGTTGAAAGCTATTTTCCAGGCGCTTCTGGCCTTTCAATTGACCCTGGAAGGATTGGCTGTCAGAGTTCTGTCGGACAACACGACAGCAGTGGCCTACATAAATCGCCAAGGAGGCACTCAGTGCATTGCACTAGCAGCGCAGGCCGTGCAGATTTGCCACTGGGCCGAGCTTCATCTGCAGTTTCTGTCAGCAGCTCATATTGCAGGTCAGAGCAACGTGCAAGCCAATTATCTGAGCAGGAATCAAATCGACCCAGCGGAGTGGGAACTTGCAGATGAAGTATTCCTGCAGATATGTGCCAAATGGGGAAAGCCCGTAATGGATCTTATGGCGTCAAGCACAAAGGCCAAAGTCCCGTGCTTCTACAGCAGATGGAGAGATCCTCGCTCGGCAGGGTTGGATGCCTTGGCTCAACCCTGGCCTCAGGGCCTCCTGTATGTGTTCCCTCCGTGGCCCTTGATAGGGCGAGTACTCCTGCGGATTCGGCTACATCAAGGAGAGGTGGTTCTCATTGCCTCGGATTGGCCCAGGAGGCCGTGGTATGCAGACCTCCGGCGGATGCTGGTGGAGGCTCCCCTGCCGTTACCTCTGGTACCGAACCTGTTGTCACAGGGCCCGGTGACAATGGAGGACGCCTGCCGCTTTGGTCTTACGGCATGGCTATTGAGAGAGCGCAATTGAGAGACAAGGGATATTCCAGTAAAGTAATTTCCACTCTCCTTCAGGCCCGCAAGCGTTCCACTTCCGTGGCTTATGCCAGGATTTGGTGCCAATTTGAGGCTTGGTGTGTTTCTAAAGCGATCACACCCATGCGAGCTACTGTCTCGCTGATACTTGACTTTTTGCAGGATGGTGTACAAAAAGGCTTGGCCTATAATTCCTTGCGTGTTCAAGTGGCAGCCTTAGCATGTTTTTGAGGGAAGGTCACTGGCCTCTCTATGGCTGCTTGCCCGGATGTGACATGGTTTATCAGAGGGGTGCTTCGGCTCCGTCCTCCCGTGCGGGCTCTGTGTCCGGCCTGGAACCTGGGGCTAGTTTTAAAGGCCCTTTAGTGTTCGCCCTTCGAGCCGCTTAGGCGAGCTTCAGAGAAGGATGTGACCTTAAAGACGGCCTTTTTGGTGGCCGTGACATCGGCGAGACGGGTATCTGAGCTCCAGGCGCTGTCCTGTCAAGGCCCATTTCTGCAATTCTCAGAGTCCGGAGTAATGGTACGTACGGTGCCTTCCTTCATGCCTAAGGTGGTTTCAGCGTTTCACCTAAACCAGCCTATTTTCCTGCCCTCCTTTTCTAACGAGGAGTTTCCAGAAGCCTATGGGCAGTTGCACCTTCTGGATGTGCGAAGGGCTCTGTTGCAATATCTGCGCATGTCAAATGCCTTCAGGACCTCTGACCATCTTTTTGTTCTTTTGTCAGGTCCGCGCAGAGGGTCTCCAGCGTCTTAAGGCCACTATAGCCTGTTGGCTTAAAGAAGCTGTCTTTTCAGCATATGTGCTATCTGGCCGGCCTCCGCCTGAAGCCTTTAAGGCACATTCCACAAGAGCGATTTCCTCCTCTTGGGCTGAAACTGGAGCACTCTCTCTTGAAGAGATATGTAGTGCAGCTACTTGGGCTTCGAAGCTCTCTTTTGCCCGACATTACAGGCTGGATGTGGCTGCCAGGAGAGACGCGCATTTTGGAGCACAAGTGCTGGCGCGTGGTGTGGCTTGTTCCCACCCTATCTAGGGATTGCTTTGATACATCCCACTCGTAATGGCTTCATCTGCTTGATGACAAGGAAGGGAAAATTAGGTTCTTACCATGATAATTTTCTTTCCTTTAGTCATAGCAGATGAATCCATGAGCCCTCCCTCAGTGGTTCATTGTGTGATTCATGTTACTTTTATGTTCAGTTTTTCCTGTAGATATGTTCCCTCATTGGGAGAAGTTGGAAAACAGTCTTCAGGATTTCTGTTCAGTTACAGGAGGATGAATTCATTCCCTCCTTTGAATTATAGCTCCAGTTTTGGGGCGTTCATCCGCTGTGAGTAAAGTTCATTTTATTATGCTTTGCGGTGTTACACTGCTTTGGAAGCTTCAAATACTGAAGAGGCAGATGGAGCTAGCTGGCCATGAGGCACTATGGTTTTTCAGTGCTCTCTATGTCCCCCTGCTGGTTGATGGACACAACCCACTCGTAATGGATTCATCTGCTGTGACTAAAGGAAAGAAAATTACCAAGGTAAGAACCTAATTTTCCCTTTATGACACTTTTTGGACATTTTTCTCTTTCAAAAATGGCCCCAATGTGTGCTTGGCAATAGACAACGAGGCCTCAAGAGGGAATTTAAAATTCCCAGTTTCAGGCAAGGGGTCCACTCTCAGGTTGTGCCAGAGAGTAAAGTTTCCAGTGGTTCTCCCAAGACTGGAACAGAGCCACCTCTAGACTGTTGGGTGCCTAACATCAGAAAGACCAAGAATGAATATGCACCAGACTTCATCATCTTGACAGAAGGAGACAGGGTTGTGAAGAATACTGGAGTTCTTGCTCCAGCTGGAGGCAATAGTATAGCACCATAGCCAGAAAGAGGCAAAGGATGTTTTTATTTCATAGGGTCCAAGATAGTGCCAAGTAGGGAAAGCACGTGGGCACGCGAGTGTTAATCTCCTGTTGAAAAAAAAAAAAAGTCAAGAGGAAAAGCAGTCAGATTTTAAACACACTTTGGTGTGTTAGTCGGGCACTCACAGTGAGCAGGAGTCTGCTCTAAGGTAAGCAGGTAGGGCTCCGTTGTTGCGGGTTGGGGGAGTCCTGTCTTTTGTGCTGGGCACATGGCAGCCCCATCGGAATCTGTCAAGCGCTGCTCCCAGTGTGGGAACTGGAGAGCAGCATCTGGGACATGCGATGCCTGCCCTTGTGTTTCGCCGGGACAGGGAGAATCTGGGGCAGGGCGTGAGCAACTGGAAAGTCTCGCGGATCAGGCAGTCCCTTTGTTACCCTTGGGGCGGCCGGTTTCCTGCCCGGCAGCGGATAATTTTGGCGCCATCATGCTGGTGAAGGGGTGGGCGGCATTGGAAGCCACACCCGGAAAGAAAAGCCAGCGATCAGCTGGGGCCGGGACTCGCAGTATAGGCTCAGGAGAGGCCGAAGAAGCAGCAGAGTTGATGCCTGTTTTCCCAAGTGGACTCTCCG
The DNA here is from genome assembly GCF_901765095.1 of Microcaecilia unicolor. Classification (NCBI taxonomy): domain Eukaryota; kingdom Metazoa; phylum Chordata; class Amphibia; order Gymnophiona; family Siphonopidae; genus Microcaecilia; species Microcaecilia unicolor. The sequence goes on along the minus strand of NC_044034.1, from coordinate 170,774,805 downwards.
TGAGGAGGGTGGGTAGGCGCCATTTTGGATGCGGGGGAAGGGCCTCGCTTGGTCGCGGGTCAGCGGCCGGGACCCCTGACTTCGGGCATTCCACAGTTTGCCAATGGGAAGGTGGAACAGTCAGGTGTTCCGTTTTAACTTGAATTTGTTCTTTTGCTGCACAGAGCCTTTTCACTCAAGAGATCCGGAGGGACTCTTGGGGTTGACAGTGCTTTGGTGGCCTCTCAAGAAGATGTCTCTGTGTTTCCTGCCTCGTTGTCTAAGAGAACACACTTGGATTCGGTGTCTGTGGGCACAGTGGTAGATGATGGTAGGTTGTCAGAGGTTTCCCATCTGACCCGGTCTGATTTGCTGGAGGAGGGACAGTCTCCGTCTGAGGGGCTGATGATCCTACGGCGGTGCGTTTGTTCCACCAGGAGGAATTGGCGAATCTGATTGTCAGGGCCTTGGAGGTTTTAAATATCTCAGCGCCGGATAGCGATCCCTCTTCCGTGACAGCTACTTCTATTATGTCGGGGACTAAATGGCCGTCCCCGATCTTTCGCATTCATGATGCTATGAGGGTGCTCATTGCGGCGCAGTGTGACACTCCGGAGGCCGGATTACGTGTGGCAAGGGCCATGATGCGTTTATATCCACTTCCAGAAGGAGAGTGAGAAGATTTGCTTGTGCCCACGGTGGATTTGTTAATTACAATGGTTACTACGAAGACTACGTTGCCAGTGGAAGGCGGGACGGCACTTAAGGATCCGCAGGATAGGAAGTTGGGAGTCTGCCGTCAAGGCATCCTTTGAAGTGGCAGTGTTCTGCATGCAGGCGTCGGTCTGCAGGTCCTATGCAGCCAGAACATGTCTGTCTTGGGTGTAGAAGGCGTCCTCCTCGGAGGAATTGGTAGCTAACTTGCCCTGACTTGAGGCTGGTCTCGCTTATTTGGCGGATTTGTTGTATGATATTCTTTGGGCGTCGGCCAAAGAGGTAGCCCTCTCGGTGGTGGCTCGCCGATGGTTGTGGCTTTGTCACTGGATGGTGGATACGGCGTCTAAGTCTCGTCTTGCTCGTTTGCCTTTTCGGGGCAAGCTTCTGTTTGGCGAGGATTTGGATAAGATTGTAAAGGATCTAGATTCTAAGGGCCATCGTTTACCGGAGGATAGGCCTAGAGCATCTTCTCGCGCGGCTTCCTCTCGGGCCCGGTTTCGTGAGGCAAGGCGTTATCGCCCAGGTAGGTCGGTTGCCTTCTCTAAGCCCCGTTTTCCTCAGAAGCAGCAGCCTTTTGGGGGGGAGCACCGCTCAGGCAGCGTGGCCTCCAGACCCGCCACGGGGAGGTGTACTCAATGATGGGGCCTTGGTCCATCTTCCAGGATCGATAGAGGGACGCCTGTCCCTTTTTCTGGGAGAATGGGCCAGGGTGACTTCAGACGAGTGGGTGTTGGAGGTGATAAGGGACGGTTACAAGTTGGAATTTGTACAAAATCTGTCGGATTTTTTCATGGACTCTCCTTGCAAATCCCAAAAAAAGAGAGCGGCGGTCAGGGCCACGTTGGAGAATTTAATTCACTTGGGGGCTGTGGTTCCCTTTCCAGTACCACAGCATCGTCTAGGCCATTATTCCATCTATTTTGTGGTTCCAAAGAAACGTGGTACTTTCCGTCCAGATCTCGATCTCAAGGGAGTAAACAAGGCTCTGCGAGTGCGTCACTTTCACATGGAAACTCTTCGTGCCGTCATAGCCGCAGTTCAGTCCGGAGAGTTTCTTACTTCCCTCGATCTCAAAGAGGCTTACTTGCACATTCCCATTTAGCCCTGTCATCACCGGTTTCTTCAGTTTGCGATGTTGGGTCAGCACTTTCAGTTTCAGGCACTTCCCTTCAGTTTAGCTATGGCTCCTCGGACGTTTTCCAAGATCATGGTTGTAGTCGCAGCATTTCTGCGGCAGGAAGGGGTGCAAGTGCATCCTTATCTCAACGACTGGTTGATACGAGCTCCATCCTTTCAGGACAGCGTTCAGGAGATGGACAAAGTAGTCGGTCTGCTGCGGTCGTTGGGATGGATTGTCTACTTAGAGAAGAGTCATTTGGTTCCATCTCAGTCCTTGGAGTAACTTGGGGTTCTGTTCGACACGCATGTGGGCAGAGTCTTCTTGCCAGACATCCGGAGGTTGAAGCTACAGGCTCAAGTTCAGAGTATTCTACGCAGTCCAGCACCCAAAACCTGGGACTATATTCAGCTGTTGGGATCAATGGCAGCAATGGTGATTCCGTGGGCCAGGAGTCACATGAGACCTCTTCAGAGATCCCTGTTGAGCCGCTGATATCTGGTGTCGGAGGATTACTCAGTTCAATTACCATGGGAGCCTGTGGTCCGGATGGAGATGCGTTGGTGGTTTCGGGCCAACAAGTTGAGTCTGGGGGTGCCCCTAGCGGTGCCAGTCTTTCAGGATGGGGAGACCATTGTCGGGGTCTCACGGCGCAGGGTTCTTGGTCGCTGGAGGAGGCTTCTTGGTCCATCAACCAGCTGGAACTGAGAGCAGTGCGGTTAGCTTTGTAGGCCTTTCACGCGGAACTGGCAGGGAGACCGGTTCGGGTTCTCTCCGACAATGCGTCGGCGGTTGCCTTTGTCATTCGTCAGGGGGGCACCAGGAGTGTTCCTCTGGCCAAGGAGGCGGCATGTCTTTGCCGATGGGCGGAAGAACACTTGGCTGAGCTCTCAGCGACACACGTAGCGGGAACTCTGAACACCGAAGTGTATTTTCTGAGTCATCATATGTTGGATCCAGGGGAGTGGGAGCTCTCCGCGCAGGCGTTTTCGCTGGTGGGGAGTTCCAGCTATGGACCTGATGGCAAGGGCGGACAATGCCAAAGTGCCACAATTTTTCAGCCGCGGCAGGAATCCCCAGTCTCAGGGGATCGATGCACTTCTTCAGCCATGGCCTCTGGCAGTGCTTCTGTATGTTTGTCTGCCGTGGCCCATGATAGGCAGGATCTTGGGACGTGTAGCGAGTCATCCAGGGCGAGTGATCTTTGTGGAGCCAGATTGGCCCAGGTGCCCGTGGTACGCAGATCTGTTGCGCCTTCGGATTGGCGAACCATTACGTTTGCCCGCTCATCGGGGTCTGTTGCGTCAAGGACCCATTCTTTTGGAGGATCCCTCCCCATTTGGTCTTATGGCCTGGCTATGGAGAGGGCCAGTTTGAGAAGGAAAGATTATCCGGAAAAGGTGATTGCTACTATGTGGAGAGCTCGGAAGCATTCCACCTCGACAGCGTATGCGAGAGTGTGGCGGACCTTTGAGGCATTGTGTACGGCGGCAGGTCTGTCTGCTTTTTCAGCTCCGGTTTCCTTCATCTTGGCTTTTTTGCAGGATGGTCTGGATAAATTCTTTGAAGGTTCAAGTGGTGGCCTTGGCATGTTTTCAGGGCCGGTTGTGAGGGTCTTCCTTAGCCTCTCATCCTGATATTGTGCGGTTTTTGCGGGGGGGGGGGGGGGGGGGTCAATCATTTGCACCCACCGCGGACCTCCGTTTTGTCCTATCTGAAATTTTAAATTTGGTGCTGAAGGCATTGCAGCGGCCTCCGTTTGAACCGCTGTCTCAGTTATTGGTTAAGGATTTGACATTGAAGACAGTTTTTTTTGGTTGCTATTTCTTCAGCAAGGAGGGTTTCCGAGATACAAGCTTTATCTTGTAGAGATCCATTTCTTCGTTTTACGGAGGCAGGGGTGACTCTGCAGACAGTTCCGTCTTTTTTGCCCAAGATTGTGTCGCGTTTCCATATGAATCAGCAGCTTTGTCTTCCCTCTTTTCGTAGAGAGGATCATCCAACGGAGTTTTGCGCTCTCCGGAGTCTGGATGTTAGGCGGGCTATTATCATGTATTTGGAAGTGACGAATGACTTCCGGTGTTTGGATCATTTGTTTGTCCTTTTTGCGGGACAAAGGAAGGTGCAGCAGGCTTCTAAGGCGACGGTGTCTCGCTGGTTGAAGGAAGCTATTGCCTTGGCGTATATCGCGCTCGGAAAGGATCCGCCGGCGCAGCTATGAGCTCATTCCACTAGGGCACAGGCGGCTTCTGTGGCAGAGTCTAGGTTGGTGTCTTTGGAGGAGATTTGTAGATCAGCCACCTGGTCCTCGGTGCATACTTTTTCGAAGCACTACAGATTGGACGTAGCAGCAAGAGCTGAGGCTGCGTTCGGATCTTCGGTGCTGCAAACTGGGATCTCTGGGTCCCTCCCTATTTAAGAACTGCTTGGGTACATCCCACCAGTCACTGGATTGATCTGTGGGACGCTGTGGAAGGAAAAATTAGTTATTACCTGATAATTTTCTTTCCATTAGTCCCGACAGATCAATCCAGAGGCCCTCCCTGAAAGTTTCTACATATCTGTTTGTTGTTTATAGTTTCAGATTTAGAGTTCCAGTTTTTGGATTGTTTATTGTTGGTTCAAGGTGCATTGGAGCAACTTCTTACTTACTGTGAGCTGCATGAGTTCCTCCCGCTCTTGCGGTTGCAGGGTGTCCTTGAATTCTCGAGAGACAGGAGAATAGCTCTCTGTTGGGAGTTGGACGTTTACATGGCTTGGATATGGATAATACTGAGGTTTGGCTGGCTACACATGACCACATTTAGAGCCTCAGAAGTTCTCTCTATCTCCACCTGCTGGCAGAGGGACATAACCCACCAGTCTCTGATCTGTCGGGACTTAAGAGAGAAAATTGTCAGGTAATAACTAATTTTTCCTTACTGGTTCATCTCTAATGTGTCCACAATCACAGCAAGAAAGTGATTAATTGTACTTTTCAGATGGGTAACGAACAAAGAAAAGAGCAACCTAAGACCCTAACAGACTTTGTAATATTTAGGGGTCTTATTTGACACTAAGAGGCATATTTTCAAAGCACTTTGGGAGGCTAAGTTCCATAGGTTTCTATGGAACTTTGGGAGGCTAAGTGCTTTGAAAATGAGCTTGTAAGTGTGACTAGGTGTCACTTCTTAAGGGTAGAATCAGCAAGCTGCAAATGCAGATTTAGAGGCTGTTAAATCTCACACTTCAAGGGTCTGGGATTCTAAGCAAGTCCTTGTATCGGTGGCAGCTTGCTAATTTATTCCATCTTCACTGGACTTCCTAGCTCAATATTTTTTTAGTTCTAAGATCTCTCTATTAAAATCTTCCACCAATAACTATTGATTCAGACCATACCATTTTATCTTTTTTTTTCAACAGTTCATCCTGGGCCTCATTTACTCCACTATCTGTTTAGATAGTGAACAAAGTATTTTCTTCTATATATGCATGAGACTACCTGTGCCCTTGATCTCATTCCAACTGAATGGATGAAACTCTCATCCTTAAACCTCCTGTTATTAGCATTCTTAATTATTAGTCCTGGAGGCATATTTTCAAAGCACTTAGACTTACAAAGTTACATAGTAGCCAGTGGAACTTTGTAAGTCTAAGTGCTTTGAAAAAGAGCCCCATAATGTCTCTTCTGGAGCTGTACCATCACCTTGGAAAAAGCCATTATTCATCCCATTTTGAAAAAGGCTTTCCTTGCCCCAAGTGCTCTTGGTAGTTAATTGTCCAATTTCCAATCTCTGTTTTCTATCTAAGTTGATGGAGAAAGTAGTCTTCTTGCAATTATGCACCTATGTTGAATCTGTCTCCACCCTCCTTTTATTCTCCATCCATACCATTCCAGTTTTCTGGTCGGTACCAGTACAGAAACAATTTTGTCATCTCTTTTGAGTGAAATCCACAGTAAATTGCATAGGGATTTCATTGCACTGGCAATTTTCTCTTGATCTGTCCTGCACATTTAACTTCACTGCTGAAGAGATTCTCAGTTATTGGTATTGCTGGGCCTGTTTTGAGTTTGCTGCCTTACAGTATTAGTTTCATCATCAGAGTCCTCTATTTATCCTCTCCACTGTTATGTGCCTTGGAGGGAAAATGTGGGGTACAAATGCAGCAAATAAAATAAATAAATAAATAAATATATATTTCTTAGTCCTTTGTCAACATTAATTCAAAATCGTGGAATTGGCACCTATTAGTTCATAGATGGCATTCTTTTAGTTTAATGTACAACTAGTGATGTTTTGGATCTTCAGCCCCTCTAGATGCAGTTGCAACCTCATTTAGGGCCAGTCACCTGGTGCTTAATCCAGATAAAACATTCACCTGTTGGATTACAGGTCATGGACAACAATCTTCTTCGGGCTGCCTGGCCTGGCAGTTGATTCCTTTAGATATCTAGGAGTCATTTTAGGCCCCCAAGGTAGGTGTCTAATTTCATGAAATCTGGATTGTTGGCCCTATGTAACTTAGATCAGTTCAGGGTTATCTAGACAGTGAGGCATTACACATGCTTTTTCATGCATTTGTGACTACTGTATTGTCATCTATAAGATATCTCCCAGTTAAATCTTAAGATTGCAGTTGTTCCAAATTACAGCTGTTTGTTGTGCTAGACTTGTAGATGGGACCATGCTACTCCCCTGTTCATTCAATTGCACTGTCTTTCTTTCATTTGCACTATCTTTCTATCAGGTAAAGAATTAAATTCAAAATAATAATTGGTCTTTTAAAGCATTACACGATGATGTTCGAAGTTACTTATCTCTTACTATTCCTTTTGGGATTTCAGTGCATTCAGCATTGCCTTTGGAAAGCTGTCAGAACTAAAACTTGGCCTTTTGCAGCTATTATCTGCTTTGTTTGAGATCCTTTGTGGTTGTACTTTGATTGTAAGTTGGCTCTGGTTGATGCTGCTTTCCTATTTTTAGCTCATACATTTTTATTGGTGAACAAGTACTACAAAACTTGTATAACAACAATAGGACTTCTCACATATAAAATAGCAACTATCACAGCTTTTGCAATGTTGAAAATGAACCTAGCCCAATCTTGAGTACCCCATTAAATCCCCTCACTCCCTTCTAACATGAATGGAGAATTGACGATTACAAATTCTCCCCTCTCCAATTCTCAGTTGTATAGAAATAGAGAGCTTGGGTCTGATGGCTCTCTATATCTTATGTATACCCTCCCTTTCCCCCAAATTCAAAGCAACCATTTCTCTGAGGACGAGCAGGCTGAACCTTATCACTGATGGGTCGTCGTCCGCGACGGCCCAGGAGCCCGGAAATTACAAAAAAAACCTAGAACTTTCTAGAACGCAAAGTCGCGTGGGACCAGATGCACCGCGCATGCGTAAACAGGTTTCCGCCCATGACACGAGTGTGCCACCCTCAGTTTTTTCTTATCCGCGCCTGAAGAGACATGTCTGTGGCTTCCCGCCGTGTTTTTTTTGCTCAGGAGCCCGAGTTAGCGTCCTTTCGCTTCTATTTTCTTTTTTTCAAGTTTTATATTTTATTCCATTAGCTAGTAAAAAAGCCCCGTTTCTGATGCAAATGAAACGGGGGCTAGCAAGTTTTTCTTCTATGTGCATGTGGGAAGTGTGTGTGTCCCTGCCCTCTCTCCCTTCCCCTGTGCTGTCTGTCCTCTCTGTCCCCTCCCCCCTCGGAGTCGAGTCCTTCAGTGTTAAGTTTCCTGCTGTGCTGTGTTTATGTTACAGAGATAGTGAGGGCTTCTGCCCTCTCTCCCCTCCTCCCCCCTCTGAGTCCTTCAGTGTTACAGAGAGAGCGATTTGATTTCGTGCTTTGCTGTGTTTTCCTTCACTGTTTGTGTTATAGAGAGAGTGAGGACGGGGTAGACACTCATGGGGAAACCAGATATCTCTCCCCCTTCACACTTCCGGCTGGAGGCTTCATTTAGAACGTTGGTGGTGCCTTTTATATATAGAGATGATTTTTTTTTAAAAAGGAGTGTTTTCCTCTATATCTTAGGTTCCCCCCCCCCCCTCTTTTTAAGTTTCCTTGTTTTTTTCGACGCGGCTGCCTTTAGGCTGCACGGCCGTGCTGTTCTTCCCATTTTGTGCCCCTTTTTTCTTGGCACCATCAAGCCTTTTGATTTTGCGACCAGCGTTTTTCCCTCCATGTCATCGAGGACACCCAGCGGCTTCAAGCATTGTACTCGGTGCAACCGGACCATCTCCAGTACCGACCCCCACGCGTGGTGTCTCCAGTGTCTTGGGCCCGGTCATCTCCCAGCTGCTTGTAAGCTGTGTAAGTTGATGAAAAAACTGACCCAAGTGGCTCAAGAGGCACAGCGTGAGAAACCTTTTTTCGGATCGGTCCGGTCCTTCGACGTCGGCATCGACATCGGTACCGAGGTTGGCAGCGTCAACGTCGAAGGAGGCATCGACATCGGGAGTCCAGGTAATGGCTGCCGAAAGACCGCATAGAGCTGGGAGCAGTGAGGCATCGAGTGGGTCTCCACCTATCTCGAGGCCTACTGCTATGCAGACCCCCCGGGACCAACCTGAGTCAGACCCGGCCCTGAGGAGGCGTGAGGGTTCCATGTCCTCCTCTTCGGTACCGAGGAGTCTTCAATGATGGGCGTTGAGCGAAGACTAAGAAGCACCGTCATCATTCGCCTTCCATGCACGATACCGAGAGCTCTGGGGAGCTGAGGAAAGCGGCACCTGAGAAGCGCCGGGAGGATCACTCACCCTCCATTCAAGAGGTGCCGATGCGTCGGTTGTCTGGCAGCCTAATACCAGCTTCCAACCCCCTTCCTCTTAGTATGCGGCTTATGGAAAAGCAAAATAAGGTTGAACAGCAGAGTTTCAGCTCATGCTAACCGCGGAGTCTCCAGCTCGAGCCGCCATCTTGACTCCTCCCCTTCTCCGGTTTCAACTAGCGCGAAGCTCCTGTAAGCCTAGATCCTTTTTCTTGTCCTACACGGACCCTGCTTGAATACCTTCTACACTTATCAGAGTCTGGTCTCAAGACCAACTCCGTAAGAGTTCACCTTAGTGCGATTAGTGCTTATAATCAACATGTAGAAGGTCAGCCTATCTCTGGACACCCTTTAGTTGTTCGCTTCATGAGAGGTTTGCTTGAAGCCCTCTGTCAAACCCTACCAGTGTCATGGGATCTCAACGTTGTTTTCACCTAGCTGATGAAAGCTCCTTTTGAGCCACTGAATTCCTGCCATCTGAAGTACTTGACCTGGAAGGTCATTTTCTTGGTGGCTGTTACTTCAGCTCGTAGAGTCAGTGAGCTCCAAGCCCTGGTAGTTCATGCACCTTATATCAAGTTTCACCATAACAGAGTAGTCCTCTGCACTCACCCTAAGTTCTTTCCGAAGGTGATGTCGGAGTTCCATCTGAGCCAGTCAATTGTCTTGCCAACATTTTTCCCCGTCCACATACCCGCCCTGGTGAGGACAAGTTGCACACCTTGGACTGTAAGAGAGCATTGACCTTTTTACGTGAAATGGACAAAGCCCTATCGACAGTTCGCCCAGTTGTTTGTTTCTTTTGATCCCAATAGGGGGGGGTCGCCATCGGTAAACGCACCATCTCCAGTTGGCTAGCAGATTGCATTTCCTTCACTTATGCCCAAGCTGGGCTGACTCTAGAGGGCCATGTCACTACTCATAATGTTAGAGCCATAGCTGCGTCGGTGGCCCACTTGAAGTCAGCCTCCATTGAAGAGATTTGCAAGGCTGTAACGTGGTCATCGGTCCACACATTCACATCTCACTACTGCCTTCAGCAGGATACCCGATGCAACAGTCGGTTTGGGCAGTCGGTGCTGCAGAATCTGTTCAGTGTTTAGAATCCAACTCCACCCTCCAAGGCCCATTTCTGTTCCAGGATGCACTCTCACTTAGTTATGTCCTCGCCATTGCGAGGCCCAATTGACCAATGTTCATTATTCTGAGTGAGCCTGGGGGCTAGGGATACCCCATCAGTGATAAGGTTCAGCCTGCTTGTCCTCTGAGAAAATGAAGATACATACCTGTAGTAGGTATTCTCAGAGGACAGCAGGCTGAACATTATCACAACCTACCCTCCTCCCCTTTGGAGTTGTTCTATTTCTCTTTTTTGCTCTTTATTGACTGAGGGTGGCACGCTTGCATTGCGGGCGGGAACCTGTTTGCGCATTTTTTTTGTAATTTACGGGCTCCTGGGCTGTCGCGGACGATGACCCATCAGTGATAATGTTCAGCCTGCTGTCCTCGGAGAATACCTGCTTCAGGTATGTATTGTCATTATATTCCATCTCCCCTCTTCCCCCCTGGTCAAATATAAGAGACCTAAGTGTTATAAAATAGTAACAAGATGGAAGCTAACCTACCATGGAGGGCGCCCCCAATCGATTCAAAATATATCAGATAAGGCAGTTTAGAAAATCCTAATAAACAATAATAGTGTTCTCAGTATTTAAAATTGTATAAAAAATTGTGCCTTCAATAAAAATATATGAATTCAAAGAGACTTGATATGACATATGTATGTTACTAGCTCTAGCTGCATCATCTACAATGTATGTCTTCCTTGATGGAAGACCTTTATATTTAGGTCTCAATTGTATCACATAGGTTAAGTGGAAACTGACTTTGGTCCTGTAACAAATATCTTTGTGCCAGAAATTGTTTTGAGTAAGTTGGAATACATCATAGTAGCTTTAAGCTTTATTCTCCTATAATAAATTTTTTTTTCTTCTCACTTATTTGAATTTATCTTGTACTCATAACATTTAAGTGATATGCAAAAATGTTGAAATAATAAATAGTCAAATTCTCTGATATTCTTTAGGTTGAGAATGATATCCATCCCAGAATTCTATGAAGGAAAAAATGTTCTCATCACAGGAGCTACAGGCTTCATGGGAAAGGTGCTGCTGGAAAAGCTATTGAGATCTTGTCCAAAAGTAAAGGCAATTTATGTATTGGTGAGGCCCAAAGCAGGACAGAAACCTCAAGAACGAGTAGCAGAAATGATTACTTGTAAGGTAAGTTTGTGGAAGTTGTTTTCTTATAACCTTTATGGTTGAGGACCTATGGCCATTAAGCTGAGAACATGATCGTTTATATAGCTGGTGTAATTGGGGTGGTTCTCTCTGCTCTAAACTGAGCAATTAGATTGGCCACTGTTGGAAACAGGATGCTAGGCTTGATGGACCTTCAATCTGGCCCAGTATGGCAACGCCTATGTTCTTATATAACTGTTGAGTCAGGTGACTGGAAGACATGACATTGATAGTTAAGCTGAATGTTTGGGCACACATTAGATAAAAGTAGGTGTTGCTAGATTTCTTCCTTATATATCATTCTCTTGATAATGTTGCTATTGGGTATTTATAGTTTGAAAAAAAAAAGAAAGTATTAAAGACCCTGGTCTTCAAATCTTTTCTTTAAAAGTAGCACCTTGACATGATTCATCAAGAGAAAATGTTCTTCAGGCTGGTATTGCCATGATGATGATGATCTTCAATCCATTCTTTTTCATTGTTACAAAATCTGGAAATTCATCTTTAAAGTTATGGAATTGTTTTGGATTTTGTAAAATAGTCTTATCAATACCATTTTAAAGAAACCAGGCTTGAATAATGATGTATTCAGTGTTTCAGCTCTTTTGAACTTACTGTTTATATGATCCTATGAAATACGTTTTATATAAACAGCAATTGCCATTCCGGTACTATGTAAGCCACACTGAGCCTGCAAATAGGTGGGAAAATGTGTGATGCAAATGAAACAAATAAATAAATAAAAACTTTTAGATTAATCTGACAAAGTCAAAATTACTCGTTTCCGGTGTAAACAAATGCATTGTGCTGTAGTGGTAGGAAGAAGTTTATATGGCAAAGCCATAGAATAGTCCTGATGGGAAGAGTATTGTGAACGAACATGCTTTGGTTTTCATGTGTTGCCAAGGTCGGTGTTTTAGGTTGGTTCGGGATGGTATGGCTTTTTGAACAGGGTGGTTTTTAGCATGTTCCGTAAGTTTAGGTGATTGTATATTGTTTGCACTTCCTTTGGTAGCGCATTCCACAGTTGTGTGCTTATGTAGGAAAAGCTGGATGCATAAGTAGATTTGTATTTAAGACCTTTGCAGCTTGGGTAGTGTAGGTAGAGATGTGATTGTGTTGAAGTGGAGGCAATTTTGGTTGGTAGGTCGATTAAGTCTATCGTGTATCCTGGCGCTTCGCCATAGAGAATTTTATGAACCATGGTGCAGATTTTAAAGGCAATGCGTTCTTTGATTGGGAGCAAGTGTAGTTTTTCTCGGAGGGGTTTTGCTTTTTCGAATTGTGTTTTTATGAGTCTGGCTGCCGTGTTTTGAGCAGTTTGAAGTTTCTTTAAGATTTGTTGTTTGCAATCTGCGTAGACTCCATTGCAGTAGTCTAGTTGACTTATTACCATTGATTGTATCAGGTTGTGAAAGGTACCCCTCGGGGAGTATTGTTTCATGCGTTTGAGCTTCCACATTGAGTGGAACATTTTCTTTGTGGTGGATTTTACTTGGCTCTCCAGTGTTAGGTTGCGGTCTATTATGACGCCAAGGATTTTCAGGCTGTCTGATTTGGGGAGGGTGTGACCTGGGATGTCGATGTTTGTGTGGCTGTCCTTGCTGTGTTGGGACGAGAGGACAAGGCAGTGTGTTTTTTCTTTGTTGAGCTTTAGTTGAAATGCATTGGCCCATGATTCCATGATATTCAGACTTAGCTCGGTTTTGTTGGCAGTTTGGTTTTGTAAGGGATGTAAATTACTACATCGTCTGCGTAGATGAAAGGGTTGAGACATTGATTGGCTAGGGACTTGGCTAGTGGGATCATCAAGTTAAAAAGGGTTGGTGATAGCGGTGATCCTTGTGGTACTCTGCAGTTTGCTTTCCACGGTGATGATATGTTCGCGTTTGACTTTACTTGATATGATCTTGTGGTTAGGAAGTCTTTAATCCAGGTGAGTATGTTTCCACTGATCCCAAAATATTCTAGTATACTTATTAATATATTGTGGTTTACCATGTCGAACGCGCTCGACATGTCGAATTGAAGGAGGAGGATGCTTTTGCCGATTGCTATTTCTTGTCTGAATTTGGCTAGGAGAGTGAGTAATATTGTTTCGGTGCTATGGAGGGGGCGAAATCCTGATTGTGACTCATGTAATATTGAGAATTGATATAAGTAGTCTGTGAGTTGTTTGGTTGCCATTCTTTCCATCAGTTTAACTGCCAGTGGGATAGATGCTACTGGTTGGTAGTTGGTGATGTCGTCTGTTTTTTTTTCTTGGTGTCTTTTGGTATTGGGGTGAGTAGAATGTTGCCATTTTCCTCGGGGAAGCGACCTTGTTGTAGCATGTGGTTTAGGTGAGATGTTAAGTCTGTTATGAAGCGTTCCGGGGCAGATTTCAGTAGGTAGCTGGGGCAGGTATCTAATTTGCAGTGAGAGTTGGAGAACTTTCTGATGGCTCGGGTAACTGTTTCAACGGTCAGGGGGGCAAATTTTGACCAGGTTTGGTCAGCCGGGTATTCTCCAGGGGTTGGGTCCAGCTCAAGGAAGTTTTCGATGTCGTTGTTGCCTTGTGGTAGCGTGTTGCGTAGGTTTGTGATTTTTTTCATTGAAATATTTGGCGAGTTTGTCTGCTGAAGATAATAATATCAGATTAAGTGTTGCCCCCTTTTATTTTACTATAGTTAGGGCATCTCCCAGCAGCCTTCTGAACAGGCTTGACTCCTGGTCACTTCTCTTTTCTAGCTAGGAAGTATGGCCAAATCAATTTGCACCAAACACTAAAAATACCTTATGCCTTCTGTAACTTTGGTTATTGCTACCTCTTCTGATAGGTTATTCCAGACAACCATTATTTTTTTAGGGCCTCGTTTACTAAGCTGCAGTAGCTTTTTTAGCATTTAGCACACACCAATTGGCACATGCTAAAAATGCTACCGTGGCTTACTAACAGATCCCATTAGTAAAGTGTTTATTTCCTTAGAGCCTTCCTTCATGATCCTTTGTCTTAGAATTGTTTAAGATTTTTATAACTTTTATTTCATTTCAATTTTACATTTTGAAAAATAAAAAATAGAACAAATGGTACACAGCATAGAATCATAATTAAATAATAGGAATTAATATAATCAAGAATACTAAGAGGGTCTTTTACTAAGCCATGGTAGCATTTTTAGCTCGGGGTAGAAATCAGCTGGTGGTAAACGCCGAAATGCCCATTATAATCCTATGGGCGTCTCGACGTTTACCGCCAGCTGATTTATACAGCGAGCAAAAAACGCTACCACGGCTTAGTAAAAGACCCCTAAGTAATCTGCAGATTCGCTACTACAGGGAACCCAAGAAAGAAGAATACTAAAAAGAAACAAGCAAATGGAGAAGTATCGTATTCCCAGATGTTCTTATATTTTGGGTATGGTGGGTATGCTGTACTGTAGATGGGTACTAGCTGCCTCCCCACCCCCCCCCACCCCTAAATATATGTAATAATGAAGTAATTGGGAAAATTACATAAGCCTCAACAAGGAAAATCAATCAAAGATACAAAGAAGTATAAATTAGTCCATGTTGTGGAAAGAGAAATTGAAGTGGAGGAGTGGCCTAATGATTAGTGCAGCGGACTTTGATCCTAGCATTAAAAAAAAACAAACAACCCTGTACTAGAGAATGACACGGGGATGGGGACCCGCGGTAAACCATGGTTAAAAAAGCAAACAACTTTTACTGCCCAGCAGGAGCGGTAAAACACATTGCTGCCATGGTGAAAAAACAAAACAAAAAAAAACACGTTTACTGCGGGTCCAGCATATCCTCCTTCCTTCTTCCCTCCCCCACCCTGTCCCTCTTCATCGTGTCTCAATCTAACCTTCTTGGTCGTATCTTTTTACCTTGCAAAGAAGATCTCCTATAGACCTGCTCTGGGGTCTTCCCTCCTCTATCGGCTCCCGCCTTCTGATGTACATCAGAAGGCGGGAGCTGGCAGAGGAGGGAAGGCCCTAACAAAAATAAAATGCCAGGCCCATGTGGGGGAAGGGAGGTGACAGCGCTGGAGGGAGGGCGGGCTTGAAGGCAGCTGAAAGGGACAGAGGCAACGCTGGAGGGACAGAGGTACTGGACCCACGGGGGGTAGGTAGCGCTGAAAGAAAGGAGAGAGAGAGAGCTGAAGGGGACGGAGGGAGGGCTGGAAGTGAAGGGGACAGATGCAGCACTGGAGGGAGGGCTGGATCTGAATGGACAGAGACAGCGCTGGAGGGAGAGAGGGTGGGTTGGTGCTGAAGGACAGGCAGCACTGGAGGGAGTGAGGGCTGGAGCTGAATGTGACAGAGGCGGCACTGATGAAATGGAGGGAGGGCTAGAGCTGAAGGTGACAGACAGCAGTGGAGGAAGGGAGGGAGGGCTGGAGCTGAAGGGGACAGCGGCAGCAATGGAGGAAGGGAGGGCTGAAGCTGAAGGGGACAGCGGCAGCACTGGAGGAAGGGAGGGCTGAAGGGGACAGCGGCAGCACTGGAGGAAGGGAGGGCTGAAGCTGAAGGGGACAGAAGCAGCACTGGAGGAAGGAAGGGCTAGAGCTGAAGGGTATAGAGGCAGTGCAGGAGGGGAAGGAAGAGAAGGGAGGGGAGGGCTGGAGTTGAAGGGGACAGAGGCAGCGTTGGAGGGAAGGGGGAGGGCTGGAGTTGAAAGGGACAGAGACAGCGCAGTAGGGAGGGGGGGGAGGGCTGAAGCTGAAGGGAACAGGCAGCACTGGAGGGGACTGCCACAGTATCACCAGTTCCATTACTGGAGGGTGTGGGATTATATCAGTCGCAGGGCTCGAGGGGAGCTTACCTTACTGGTTTGGAATGTGCATTCTGGGGTGGGGGTACCAGAAGCTGTGTCTCCCGTTTATCCTGTTTTATGGTATACACAGCGCTGGGAATGAGATCTGGGAGTCAGCCATGATTTGAAGAATTAGGAGAAGGCCTTTGGTTATTTATTAAAAGTGTCTGTTTTTAGTTCTATGGTGGAGAATGGTTATAAGCTGTTATATCAATGGTATTATGCCCCCCATAGACTGGTGAGGATATATGTTCAAGGTCCAGGCCACTGTTGGAGGGGTTGTATGACTGTGGGGGGCATGTTTCATATATGGTGGTCTTGTCCAAAAATTAATGGAAATTGGGCGGAATTACTGCACACTCTTTGCTGGTTTATTGGGGTGGATTATCCCTCTACAGCGGAACATTGCCTTTTGCATTTTAGGCTGCTGGGGGTTAAACCAGATGTACACAAGCTAGCTTCCCACTTTTTGGTAGTTGGAAAAATTGTGTTAGTCTGGAAAATTCCTGCATCACTCACAATTCATAAAATGGACTTTTATATCAAATGTTCAAATTAACAGTTTTGCGCTCTAGCTAGTTTTTATGCTTTCATAAACATTGGGATTGTTATGCTACCTGGAGGCTCCAGTCAGGAGTGGACCTGGATGCTCTGCAGTTGGTTGTTCCTCCTGTCTAGACCCACACCTTTGACTAAGGGACTCTTTGGCTTCTTTGGGGAGCTGGCCTATTGACCTTTGTTATGTTTTGGAGTGGGAGTGAAGGGGGGGGGCGTTAGGTGGGGTTTCATTTGTATTGTTTTGCTTTTACTTATAGCTGTATATATTTATTTATGTAAAATAAAAGATTTAAAAAAATTGCTCTCTGTTTTTAGGGTGTTTTGTCTTGCCGGGTACATGCACAAGTGCCCTCAGAAGGGCCAGGCAGCCTCGAAGGCCTCCATTGCAAGGTGGATTAATGCAGCTGTTGAGTCCGCTTACATTGGCAAGAATCATCCAGTGTCTCAGGGGCTCAAATCCCACTCTACTAGGGGTCAGGCCGCTTCCTGAACAGAGACCCAGGCTGTATCCCCTGAGGAGATCTGCAGGGCGGCAACGTGGTTGTTGCTTCATTTGTTTGCTAAGCACTACAAATTGGATGTGCTAGCCAGAGACGGCTTGGGACTTTGGCAGAGCTGTCATTCAGGGAGGCCTTGTCAATTTACGTATTGCATATGCAAGGTGTAATAATATGAAAGAAATGATTAGTCCGGCAGACCTTAGAACTGTGAGAAAACAAGATGCAAAACGACTGTATGGTCACTTTAAATGTGGCCTTTGTCAAATTTGCTCCATTACTAAACAAGTCAAACAAATATATAATCCAAAGACAAAAAAACATCATGCCCTGCGCCATTTCACTAACTGCTTGTCAGATTACGTCGTCTATGTAATCAGCTGTCCCTGTGAGAAATCATATGTGGGAATGACCACTAGAATGCTAAAAGTTAGAATATTGGAACATCGATCAAACATTCGTAGACAAGCTGTTAAAGAGCCCATGGTAGAACATTGCATTGAGAAAAACCATAAATTTGAAGACCTTCAATGCTATGTAATTGATAGAATTGATGCATCAAACAGAGGTGGTGATCGTAAGTTAAAATTGCAGAGACGAGAGGCTCGGTGGATATTTGATTTAGATTCATTAGAACCTAATGGCCTCAACAGCTCTATTGACTGGCATGTTTTTTATTAGCTAATCAGTTATTTTTTATTAGCTAATCAGTCAATTATGATTGCAAGTCAATTTGGAACTCTATAATTATCAGATGACTCATAGATGACGCTGAGACGCCATTTTGAAATGCATGGTGCTCCGTTAAGCTGTAAGCGGATCCAAGTGTGACTGTGCCAGTGTGCACTTTCTGTATTTTAGTTTAGCAATTAAGAATCATACCTTTAGACAAAGTTAAAATGTTTGATAAAATCTTGAAAAAATTCTAATAAGTAAACAGTGGAGTTTTTATACCCAATGATAGAATCTGGGCGGGTGTTACTTTTGATGTTAGTAACCTCGCTCTAAACCTGCAACTGTCTGTCCCAGGTTTCTGAGGGTTTTCTCCACTTCTAAGCACATTATTTTGATATTTTGCTTCCTAGAGTCACTGCATATTTTGTATCATATTACAGGCCTTGTCTTCCCCCGCCCAATAGATCTGCTTCAGTACATCCCTTTGGTTCAAACAATGGAGCTAATTTTAAGAAAGGAGAAATTTGTCTTACCTGATAATTTTCTTTTCTTTAGTCAGCGACACTGTTCTGAAGACTCGCCCTTGGAAGATCTCGGCCCAGGGTTCTGGGTGTACTCTGTGCTTCGTTTTCATTACTTCAGAAAGAAAAAAAATAGAGATTCATTTTGTGTTTGGCAGTCATACGGGGTTCCCATGATATGGTTATATCCTGGTTAGTGAGTACCACTCTGGTGTTTTGCTCATAGATTTTCATTGCAGCTGCACTGTTTGATAGGGCATGGGTACGTTACAAAGGGACCTTCTGCTTGGGTGGGTACATACTGGATTGTTCCAAGGAGCTCCTCTGCTTATGCTGATGTTGCTAGCAAAAATTCAGTTCCTTGTCATCAGCAGTAGATGAATCCATTACGAATGGGTTGTGTCCACCTACCAGCAGGGGTAGATAGAGAACACTGAAAACCATAGTGCCTCCAGGACGGCTAGCTCCATCTGCATCTCAGAATTTCTCTATCTCCCAGCAGGGTAGGACGCAGCTTGTTCAGTTCCTTGAAAATTCTGCCTGGGGAGGCTCCTGTGCTGGGGTGTTGTGGCTGGTTGTGCCCACTTTAAAGGCACATAGGTTCGCCCTTTCCCTGCCTTACCCATTGTGAATGCAGGCATATAGGTTCACCCTTTCCCTTCCTTTCCCATTTCCCCCTTGTGGATGCAGGCATATAGGTTTGCCCTGTCCCTGCCTTTACCACCCTCTTCTGCCTCCGGAGTACCGCTGTAGCTGTTTGCCTCCAACTTTCCTCACAGTGTAAAAAAAAAGATGCGCTTTTTATGCGCTGCTATTCTGAGGCTTTTCCTGACTGTGCAGCGTGACTGGAGCTCGTGGACTCGGTCCTTTGAGGTAAGAGCAGTACTCAGCTCCTCCGGGGAGGGCCCGCGGACGGCGTTCCGATCGGGGTGATTTTGGTGCGAAGCCGCCATTTTGAATTTTATTCCGCCGTTTTTCGGCGATGGCTGCTAAGGGAGTTAAGCGCTGTTTCCGTTGTAGCAAGCGCAGATCAGCAGCGGGGCTCTGTAAAACGTGCTGTTTAGACGGTAGAGCCAGTACGAGCATGGCGAGCAATGTTTCTTCCTGGCAGGCCTTTGTGGTCTGAGGAGCCAGAGGAAGGTGCTGGTTTGCCAGTGGATCTGGATGATCCCACTGCGGTTCGGATTTTCCACTGCGATGAGCTGCCAGCGCTTATCTCTGATGCCTTACAGGCCCTCTCTATTGATGATCCTGTTAAAGGCGAGGCCTCCTCTGGTAATCCGAGGATGGCGAGTACTAAGAAGCCTGCTCAAGCCTTTCCTTTGCATGACTCCATCCAAGAGCTTATTTCTGCTCAATGGGCTGACCCCGAGGGGCCCTTGAAAGTGGCCAGGGCGATGGGGCATCTTTACCCTCTGAGTGAGGAGCACTTGGCCCATTTTGGGTGCATAAAGTGGATGCCTTAGTCACGGCGGTGACAAAGATCACCCTCCCAGTAGAGAGAGGGGTCGCCCTGAAGGACATTCAGGACCGGCACCTGGAATCAGCGCTAAAACGGTCCTTTGAGATTTCGGGCCTAGCCTTAAGGGTGTCTGTTTGCAGTTCTTATGCTGCTCGAGCCTGCCTTTCTTGGTTACAACAGGCAGTGGAACAGCCCGTGGATGGTGCGGAGTCCCTCGCTGAGGTTGCACCGCGCATGGATTCGGCCTTGTCATTTTTAGCTGACGCCCTCTATGATCTGGTCAGAGCTTCGGCTAAACAGATGTCTGTGGCGGTGTCCGCCCGCCGCCTTCTATGGCTACGGCATTGGGCGCCTGACATGGCCTCTAAGCAAAGGCTAGTGAAGTTGCCCTTTTGGGGACTTCTGTTATTTGGAGAGGAGTTGGAGAAGATTGTTAAAGACCTGGGGGATGCTAAACCCCAGCGGTTACCTGAGGATAGGCCGCGGCCTTCTTCCAAGGGTCAGGTGGTTCCCTCCTCCTCCCGACCTCTCTTCCGTGAAGCTAGAAGGTATCGCCCGGGGTGCTTTGCTGGGTTTACTCAACGTGCCCGTTTGTAATCTGCATCACTTTTGCTTTTCTTTTTTAAATTTTTTTTTTTTTTTTTTTACCAATTTTACAGTACAAATTTTCTTGTCAAGAATTGTCTTGTACAGAAAAGACAAGTTGATAAAGTTTAAAAAAAAAGGCAAAAAGTGTAAAAAAAAAAAAAAAAGCCAACATTATTGGGGGTATACAAGAAAGAAAAGAATGGGGAAAATCTTTCAGCGGAAAGAAAGAGAAAAGAAAAAGCACGTATATCAATTCCATCCCAAGATACATCAGAGAGACAAATAATAGCTTCTTACTGTTAATAAAGAAGTCAAATGAATAGGCGCAAAGAAAACATTTAACCAATTTGGTATTTGGCATAACATTCACAAGGAAATTTTTTTTTAATAAAATAAGGCCCTGAGCTAAAGTACTCCAGACCTGAGCAGCAAAATATTTTTCCTCCTCACCTTTGCTTTTCCATATAGTTGTGCAGAACTTTTCACATTTTTTGCACCACTGTCACACAATCAGCATAGTCGCTATATTTAAGAACTCCCTGTATTCTCAAAATAACACATTTCTTTTGATTCTCTATTATATTGAGGGGCATAATCAAAAGGTCGTCCAAGTACGAATTAGGACGCTCTTGCGAAGTCGGGCAAAATCCGGTAGGTATAATCAAATAATAATATGGGCGTCCTTAGGCATTCGATTATCGCTGTTCAAAACGCCCAAATAACGGCCGCACAAAGGGTAGTAAAAAGGGCGCCTTTAGACATTCGATTATCGCAGTTGAAAACGACTAAATCCAGCCCGCATAAACTATAGTCAAAAGAATGTACCTAGGTGTTCCGCAAGCACAGTGCAATCAGTTCCGGACATCCAGGTACGGGAAATATGAGGAACGTTCATAAGCGTAAACTACAGGAGGATCATGCTGCTCCACCGAATATTCTTCTTATTTTCCATATCTGGATGTCCGGAACTACATGCACTGTAGGTAGGAACATGCAGCTATATGCATTTTGTGTATATGTGAAAAGGTTCGCAATGTTCATACTCATCTATATAAGGCAAGCTCCGCACGCATCAAAAGCCCGCACGCATAACAACCATTCATGCACGTTATGGACGTCTATGCTTACGACGGCGTCCACGTGCTGAGTCGGCCATATATGGGATGGTAATCCATATATGGAGCTGTGCACGAAACGACATCCGTCACGCAAGGACGTCCATATAAGGCACTTGTTTTCCAAGAAAGCTTACTCACTGAGAACTATGGAGTTCCGTAGGGAGCGCAATTTTAGCGAGGCGGAGAGCCTGCTGCTGGTGCGGCTGTGCCTTAGGCACCGGCACAGGCTTTTCATCCAGCACCACCACCTGCCCCCCAGGATACAGGCAATGAGAGTCTGGACCCGGATAAGGGACAGGCTGGAAAGGTAAGTGTTTGTCGTCCTCCCCCCCCCCCCCCCCCCCCCCCCCCCCCCCCCCCCCACACACACACACACAGTGTTGTGCCTCTGTGCTATTGGATTTACAAATGAATATCTGTCCTGAAGGCAAGAACGACCATCCCCTGACTCCTGCTGTACAAACTTATATCTTACAGACAGTTTTTGGCATTCACAGGGACCTAGAGTCCCTGTGCAGGAGGTTCCGTCGAGCCAGGCGGGAGAGCCCTGACCTCATCAGGGCAGTGCGACGCCACCTGAGGGCGCGACGTAAGTATTCAAAGCAGGACACATGCACTCATTTGTAAATGTATTTATTGAATAATGCAAATGTACTGTACAATATCACTTTCCATGTGGCTAATAGGCAACTAGTAAGTCATAACACGTCTGTCCCAGATCAAGGCCTTAGGTTGCAGGTGCCCTCCCATGAGTGTGGCTGCAATCTCCAACCAACCTCCTCCGAGATGAATGAGATGACATGCCTCACTTTAGTATCCCCCTTTCTGGGGTGGGTGGATACTGGTAGTCCTGCCTGAGGTCCTACTTTTAGTGGATGTCATTGCCTTATATTAAAGTTATGTGCTAACCCCCCCCCCCCCCCCCCCAAAAAAAAAAAAAAAACAACAAAAAAAACAATACAAAGAACAAAAACAGGTCAGTATTCACATATCATAATGCAAACATGCTGGGCACCAATGAGTGTGGTCTGCCAACATGTCCTGTGTGTTCTGTGTCAGAGCACCTTCCAGGGTTCCCTGTCATGTCATCTGACGCATCTCAGTCCCCATGGGTATAGGCCACGCCTCACCACACCTTTCCCCATCCCCCGCCTCAGGCCACCCAGCTCCTGCACTATGCAAGCCATGTGCTGATCTCAACCACGATCCTTTTACATATACAGACCGCCAACAGGAGGAGGAGGAGGAGGCCCAACAGGAGGAGGAGGAGGAGGAAGAGGAGGCCCAACAGGAGGAGGAGGAGCAAGTCTTCCTCATCAATGAGGCCATGATGGAGGAGGAGGAGGGGGTCCTCATAATCGATGAGGGCATTATAGAGGAGCTCCCACCAGCTGCAGCTCCATCGCCCTCATCCCGTGGGCCAGCTCCATCCCCTGGGCCAGCTCCAGCCCCTGGCCCAGCTCCAGCCCTGTGCCTCCTGCAGCACCTGGTAGATGGCCAGAACCAGGTGCTGCAGGAGCTGAGAGCCATAAGGCAGGGTAATGAGCAGCTCCACAGGCCACTGAGGGTGCTTCTGGCACTGCTCATTACCCTGCTATAAAGGGCACTACACTTGGGGCATGGCCACCGGTGAAACACTTTGTAGGGTTTTGGGGGGGGGGGGGATTTGTAGGGGTGGGGGGGATTTGTACATTGTGGGGGGGGGGGATTTGTACATTTTGGGGGGGATTTGTAGGGTTGGGGGATTTTTACGTTTTGGGGGGATTTGTGTCTCCATGTTTAAATAAATATATGTGTTTTATACTGTATATAACAGGGTGTGTGTGTCTGTAGGTTGTGTATTACATATTATCAAATGCTGGTGTTGATGTGAGAGGAGGCAATATGCATTGCATTGCATGAAATGTGAAGTGTGAAAGAGAAATAAGATGCATATCTGTGATAATTGTGCCCATAAAGAAGGCCACCTGTTCATTCCATCCTGCATGGCTGTATGTGCGGGGGGGGGGGGGGGAGGCTGGCTGGGTGTGTGGCCATTACTCTTGAGGCACACAAATGGCCATCCAGCCTCTCTCTCTCCCTCCCTCCCTCCCCCTTACCATAGAGCCCCACAGCACAGAGTGCTGTAAATAATAGATTTGTTGTCTGGCACTAGTGATCTGCCAAGTAGAAACTTGCAGATAACCCTAGGTAGCACATAGACGATGTTTGCTCTCTGATCACCAGACACCCTTACCCACAACCACACCACATTGGTGGGGCCACCAAGGAGCTACAAGCAGCTGGGTCATGTTTTCACATTCCAATCCTTCAACAATGGTGTATAGTGCTGAGGAGAAAAGGGAAAACAATAGTCACAGTATTTGATGGATATTTATATCAGCACAATTGCAATATAATACAACAGGTACAGAAGGGCACCCAATATATATGTGTTTATTTACATTGAGTTTGGTCACCCCTTTTTCAGTAGTAGCTCAAGGGTGTGTTACATTCAGGCACTCTGGATCTGTCTCAGTCCCAGGAGGGTGTTAAGTTTCCTCCTGACACAATGGACAGTAATGTCACTTGGCCAAGTTCACACAGAGCAGCTGGGATTTGAACTGGCAACCTGTGGATTACAAGACTGGTGCTGTAACCACTACGCCATGCTAGCCACCAGGCTGCAGCCAGCTGCAGGTTATTTGGATTAGGAACTGTAATCAAACACCGTCACCGTCACCATGACTGAAGGGCTCAGTAGGCAGGTACCTGTGGCCACCATGCAATTCGTTTGCAGACTAAAAGTTAGAAATGCTTCACTTCCCTAACTATGGAGAATTATAGGAGTGTGTTCAATAATGTGGAAAAGACATTCATTGCATATATTCTTCCCCTCCCCCCCTCCCAGCAACCTCCACAATGGGTGATCACTTCATAAATGGGGACTGGGGTGCAGCACATAAAGTGTGGAACCTACCGGGGAGACCCACAGGCCCAACATGATATGGTCCAGCAACTCCAACAGCAACACCACACAGTACAGCCATGAAGCAGCACCAATAAGGGCCCTCAACGTCCTCCACTGCACAGCATCCACTAGCAAACCTGGTGAAAATAGAAGTAACAGTTGAATGCAAAGCACATCCAGAGAATGGGCAGCCCTTGAACAAGTGGCTAAGAACTATTAGCTTACCTTGAACTTGTGTGGCAAGATTCTAAGCAAGCACCCACCTGCAAGGTAAATGTCACTGATGCGGAAATGGAGTTCAAGGGATGTGGAACACTGCAAACAGAGGTGGCGAGGCCAACCCCCCAGCAGATGACACGAAAAATAAAAACCGTACAAACAAACAGGTGTTGAAACGCATACACCCCCCCCCCCCCCCCCCCCCACAATGTAAAGAACGATCGGTAAAGTGCAAGCAAACAGCCCGTTTAAAAGGCCAGCACTAAAAGGAATGTAGGTGAGGACGCCCATACGGCTCCACCCATAATCAGAATCGTGCCCACAACACAGAGCAGCTGGGGACGCTCATAGTACTCCGCCCATAATCGAAATCACGGACGCCCAAATTGCTGGATGAGCTGGGTACGTGTAGGGATTTTGTCCATAAACAATCAACGCCTATCTCAAGGCCGCCCATTCCCCCCTGGGCGTCTCTGGCGAGTATTTAGGAGTTTTTCTCCGGATTTTCGAATCGCATTGTTACAATGGCACTGAGGCTGCCTCCGACCCGCAAGGGTAATTTTAGCGATGCTGAAATCGAGCTCCTGGTGCAGGAGATAGACAGGAGACACACATTTCTGTTTGCTCCCACAGGCCAGAGACTCGCTGCTACTACCAAGCAGCGGGAATGGCAGGCGGTCCGGGACCACCTGAATGCAGTCTTCCACAGTGGCAGAGACGTGGAAGACTGCAAACGTAAGTGGCGCAGGCTGAGGCGGGATGTGAGACAGAAGGCTGGTGGGAACCCCCCAGCACATGACACCGCAAACCTGACTTCCCTGGAGCGGATTGTTCACCGCCTGTTACCCCAGGAGGGCATTCATGGCGTCCCTGGGACCCTTGGCACATCAGCACAGCCTGAGGGCACAGGTAGGTTGACCCTTATGAAGCTGGGGTATCTGTTGTGCTGCTGCACTACACTCTGTTTTACACAATTGGGGGACGGGAGGTGGGGGGAGTAGTGTCAGCAATGTGTGTATCTGACTGTCTTCAAACCTAGCCTAAAAGGCCACCTTTATGATGCTGCTTTGAACTCCTAACCACTACTCACTTGCTCAAGACCCTTACTCACTATCACCACCTTAGTAATTCCCTTCGCGCTTAGTTGCCCTGTCTGTCTGTCTGTCTGTGTGACTTAATTAGAATGTAAGCTCTATTGTGCAGGGACTGTCTCTTCATGTTCACATGTACAGCGCTGCATATGCCTAAAGATTAGTAGTAATGTGTAGGTTGGCACTGTCTCACAGCTTTGGGGCCCTTCCCCACTCCCTCCTCTTTTCCCATTTCCAAACTCTGCATATATCCTTCCCACACCTCTGTGCTGTAGCCGGCAACGTGGTTCATACACCAGTTGTAGCCAGTCTAGGAAGTCAGTAGTAAAAGAAGACATGCACATATGTCCTTCAGTTACAAAGAAACCCAACAAAAACAAAAAGGATGTGGAAGGACATCCTCAGAGTTGGTGATTGCTTTCCTTCTCTTGGGTCTTCCTCCGGCACCTCTGCCTTTCACATCAGTCTCTCCTGTCCTGGTCTCCAGCTCTGTCCCATGTACAATCACATCTGTGGCTTGCCTGCCAATCCTATTCCTCACCATCTCCTTGCTGGGTCTTCAAGAGTGGGGCCATGTATACGAATGTTGAAAAACAAAAGTGGGATATTTTCACCAACACACTTCCTCCCCCTTTTGCTATGCAGGTGATGACAGCCACTCAGATGAGGCTGGCCCTAGTGGGCTCCAGGCCCAGCAAAGAACTGCAGCAGCAGCAGAAGTGGTGCTACCTCCACCACCTGCTGCAGCAGCAGAAGAAGAAGAGGCGCTACCTCCACTTCCATCACCTCCATCACTTCCATCACCTGCAGCAGCAGCAGAGCACATACTTCCAGCTGCACCACCTGCAGCCTTTGCTGATAATGAAGAGGATGGAGAAAGGGGGGTCACCTCCTCGCCAGAGGCTATCTAGCCACAGGAGGCAACTGATGCGTGTGATGGCTCAGTTGCTGCGCCACAATTTGGAGCTGCATGAACACCGGCGGGAGAAGCTCAAGGTGCAGCGGGAGGCGCTCCAGGTGCAGCGGGAGGTGGTAGAGGGCCAACATGCTATGCTCCAGCAACTCCAACAGCTGGAGCATAGCATCGAGGGCCTGCGCCGTGACCTGACACCACCTACTCCAGCCGTGCTGCAGCACCAGGAACTGGCCTCAACGTCCTCTAGTGGCCAGCAACTAGCGGCTAAATGGAGGACCTTGAGGTCGTCCGCCTCCCCAGCCACTGCTGCACCACCCACCAGACCAGCTCCCATTCTGGGTCCTGTGGCCAGGTTGGAGGGCAGCACTACAAGGTGGCCTGACTTTGAAAGGGCAGCTGAGGAAGCAGGCTGCCATCTGCATACTCAGGACAGTGAGAGCAGCTCCTCATCAGAGCACTCTGAAAAGACTTCCCCTGCAGCACCAGCTGCAACCGAACATGGTGGGAGGGGTAGGAGGGGACGGGGCAAGGGGAAGGGAAGAGCCCAGGGGAGGGGTCGTGGAAAGTGATGGGACATGGGGGGGAGAGGGGGTGATGGTGGTGGAGGGGTGATGGTGTAGACATATGTGATTGCTATGAATAAATTTCAACTTACTCTCACACAAAACTTGTCTCTATGAGTCGTTGCCTTGCTCTGACCCCCAGCTGGTGTGCGGTCTGCTCTGCTCTGTGGGCGTGAGGTGGAGGGGGCTCCTCATCCTCTTCCTCTGGGGCCTACTGCTCTGGTGGCTGTGGCTCCTCTGGGAGGGGCTGTCGTCTGCGCAGGGCCAAATTATGGAGCATGCAGCAGGCCATGAAGATCTTGGCCACCTTTTGGGGGCTGTAGAGGAGCTCCCCTCCAGACCGGTCCAGGCACCGGAACCTGTTCTTCAGTAGGCCAAAGGCCCGCTCTATGATGACACGGGTGGTCCGATGCCTGCTGTTGTAGGTCTCCTCCGACCCTGGTTGTGGATGCACCAGGGGGGTCATGAGCCAGCTCCACTGCGGGTAGCCTCTGTCACCTTTGAGGAGAAGCAGAATGAGAAAGATGAGTGTGTATTGTTTGGAGGTGTGTGTGTGGGTTGTGGAGGAGGTCTAGGTTGGGCAGATCCATGCTGCACTTACCTAGGAGCCATCCGCCAGTGATCTCCCCTCGGTCAAACCTGCGGAAGATGCCTGAGTGCTGTAGGATGTAGGCATCATGGGTGGAACCCGGGTACCTGGCACACACGTCTAATATCTCCCCCTGGGCATCACACACAACTTGCATGTTCATTGAATGAACTGCCTTCCTGTTTCTGTAGGTGGCTTCGTGTGCCCGGGGGGGGGGGGGGGGGGGGGTCTGAGTGCGACGTGTGTGCAGTCAATCACACCTATGACCGAGGGGAATCTAGCTACAGCATAGAAGGCAGCCATGTTGTTGTGCAGGGCCTGGGGGGTGGTGGGGAAGGTGATGTAGTCAGAGGTGTGGGTAAGGAAGGTATCAAGGAAGTGGGTAAGGCAGTTGGAAATGGAAGCCTGGGTGAGCCCTGTGTTGACAGCAAGCACAGACTGGAAACTCCCAGTGGCCAGAACAGAGAGAGCGACAGTGACTTTTAGGTGCACGGGGTTGGGGTTGTTCCTATGGGTCCGGGCCTGCAGGAGTGGTTGGCGCTGGTCACACAGGTGCTGAATGGCTGCCTTATCAAACCTGTACCTAGTGATACACTGGAGGTCAGTGAGGTCAAGGAAAGTGGTGCAGGGCCTGAACACCCTGGGGCGTGAGTATCTCCTACGGGGGGGGGGGGGGGCATCTCTTCCTCCACCATGTGCATCGCCAGTGCATTTAGTGCGTCCATTGCCTATAAGCTCACTCCCACCACCACAACCACACTGCACTTGCAAGCACTCTCCGACCACACCCTCTAGCCACTCACTGCCAAACACACGCTGCAGCAGTACACAGGGCAAACACAGACTCCAAACAGGTAAGGGAATGACGTATGCACGTGGGAACAGTGAATGGAGAGGGATAGGGTGAGGGGAAGGAGTTTGGGGGCTAGAAGGGGTAGGGAAGGATGAAAGGGTAAAACACAAAAGAGGCAGGTGAGGGTAAAGAGGTTCTGACTAGGGCACACACGCAAAGGTAACAGGTACTCCGCTTTCTCTCCAACAACGATTCAGCTTTCTCTCTCAACAAATATCTCACCACTCTCCAACTACATAAAATCGCTACTTGGTCTATAGACAATTTTCCCCTTCCGCTGGTCGCTTTTATATGAGGTCTACCGAGGAACGCCCATGTTCTGGCACATACGAAACCATTTCGCAAGCCGTAATACAGTACGGACGCCCAACGCGTAACACCGCCCATAACAGGCCCACGACACGCCCCCTATGTCGCTGGCCGTAGATGGGCGTTTTTGCATTAGGCGCGTCCTTACGGCCCCCTTTCGATTATTGGCTTTGGGCGTCTTTCGTCCATGGGAACGTCCATATGCCGTTTGTGTCACTTTTTGTGCGCTTCTAGCGTTCAAAAATAAGCTGGTTTCTGTGTCTACTGCTAAAGTCTCCATGTCTGCATCCAGTTTCTCAAGTAAGATAAAGGTTGATCAGGTCTCTGACGCCCTTTGGGTACAGCTAGATCTTACCTCCAGCCTTATACACAGTGTCTAATTCAAAATGAATTCAACATCTTAATGCGATTGGGATTAAATCAGTTGTCTTGCGATGGTTTGGTTTCTATTTTTCTCATCACACAGAGTCTGTTGGAATCATGAGCTTTCTACTAAGAGTTTTTTTGGAAAGAGGTTTTCCACAAGGATCGTTACTCTTTCCAATCCTTTTTAGTTTATATCTGGCACCTTTAGCAACATTATTAGAGTTGGAAGATTGTCATCATGGGCTGCATTTCGATTAAAACTTTTAATTGCGTGATTGAAAAAAACAAGTGGGGAAAATTTCAAACTATATTGTATTTAATTTAAAATAACCATAAGAGTAAGAACAGCCAAAAAACGCATTTTTAAGCATAGTGGTCTTTTAAGACAGCAAAGCGCATTCAGTATATACAGATGAGGCATTCAGGCAGCACACATCTGCATGCCTCATCTTTCATAGATGAGGCATGCAGGCAGCAAATAGTCTGGGGAGGGGGATAGGGCAGGAGGGGAAGAGAGTTGCAGTCAGTGACTACACTTATCTTCTCTCCCCCTCTCCTTGACTGTGTCCTGCCTTGATGGGGGGCTGACTGAGCAGGACTTCGTGTGGGGGCCCAACTGAGCTTGGGAGGGTGGAGGGGGCTGATTCTACAGTACTCCAGGGAGGAAGGGGGCCAGAGGAAGGGGATGATGTTGCTGAACCGAGGAAGTTAACTTACCCTGTAGCAGCAGGCAGTGGTGGCGGCTGGAATGCACCTGGGCAGGCAGTTGCAGTGAGAACAAATGGCTTCAGGCTGGCAGTGGGAAGGTAGTGGCAGCATGCAGCAGAAGGAAAAGAAAGTTAGTGGGCAAGGGGCACACAACTGATATTCAGCACATGCCCCAATAGCTGTGCTTCTTATTTGGAAGAGAGCCAATCAGAGGTCTTGCTGCATGAGAGGTAGGGATAATGAAGGACAAAACTTGGCCGCATCGGTATCAAAAAGAAGTGAGTTGGAAATTGGAGAAGTTTATTAACTGCAATTTAATATTTTTAATTGCGACTAATAAAATTTGCTTTACCTCGATTAACATGTAGCCTTAGTTTGTAGTTGTTATAGAGCTAAATGATCAAGAAAGTTATCTGAGTTTAGTGGAAAACTTGGAATTCTAAATAGACTGGTTGAGTGAGTATGTCGTCATTTTAAATGTTGAGAAATCATCTGCAAGGTGGCTTTCACGTAAGTGTAATGAGTTATGAGTTTGGCCTGAAATATGTGGTAAATCTGTTCTACTATTACAAGATATGACGACATTGGGTTTTCAATGTGACAGTGCTTGGAAATTCAGTCTGCAGATTGGTCATATTGTAAAATCTTGTTTCTTTCATCTTTTTATGTTGTGACAGTTGAAGCCTATACTGACTGAAAATAATTTGAAAAAAATATGTGCATTTGTCAAAGCAGGCTTGATTTACTTCAATTCTCTTTTGATTGGACTGAGTAACTCTAGCCTCCAATATTTGTAACTGGTGCAAAATACAGCTACATGTTTGATAATGGTGTCCAAGATCATATAACTCCTGTGCTTTATCTTTTGCATTGGCTGCCTGTTATATGTATTAGTTTTAAACTGTTGTATTTAGTTTATAAATGATTTTATTTGAGACATCCAGCTTCTCTTTGCAGCAAGTTGCAGGAATACACTTTCAGCAGCAACTTTGTTCTTCACAGAAGAATCTTTTGCAACTTCCTGGTCTTAGTGTTATGAAACTCTGTTTTTAGGAAGTGCACATTTTCTTATGTGGTTCTTCTCTTTGGAACTCTCTACTTGATAAACTTCAAAACGCTTCTTCATATACTGTGTTTTGTAAGCTTTTAAAGACTTGGATGTTTCATCAATATTTTGTCTGATTAGTTAGATACTATTTGCTGGGTACAGTTGATTTATAAAATTTGTAATGTTGCTGCTGTTTTATGTATGTTTAATTTGTAAACTGCTTTGACACTATGGTATAAGGTGGTTATATAAAATGAATAAATCCAATCATGAAAAGCTTCAATATAAACTCAAAAGTACAACAGTTCACAAATCTAGTAACGCTACAGTATGTATCAAAACTGAACCACAATAAGCCGCGGTTCTCCATTCCATATTCTTGGTTTTTATTTTTCTGTCATTAATCTACAATATCTTGGTACCACAGGTTAGTCCAACAGTACATGATTAATGCTAAGGGCCCTGAACAAATATCTGGTCAAAGAAAAGTTCAGGATGCTTTCCCTGGGCACCCTTCTCCCCATGATTCAGGAAAACGATTGGCTATGCTCTCTGGACTGGAAGGACACCTACACGCACATCCCGATATTGCCAGCTCACAGGCAGTATCTACGATTTCAGCTGGGCACAAGTCACTTCTAGTACTGTGTGCTACCCTTTGGGCTCGCCTCTGCGCCCAGGGTGTTCACGAAGTGTCTGGCTGTAGTAGCAGCAGCGCTTCGCAGGCTGGGAGTGCATGTGTTCCCTTATATCGACGATTGGCTGGTGAAGAACACATCCGAGGCAGGAGCTCTACAGTCCATGCAGATGACTATTCGACTCCTGGAGCTACTGGGGTTTGTGATAAATTATCCAAAGTCCCATCTTCTCCCAGTACAGAGACTCGAATTCATAGGAGCTCTGCTGGATTCTCGGACGGCTCGTGCCTATCTTTTGGAGACAAGGGCCAACAATCTGTTTTCTCTCGTCTCCCGGGTACAAGCGTCCCAGCAGATCACAGCTCGGCAGATGTTGAGCTTGCTTGGCCACATGGCCTCCACAGTTCATGTAACTCCCATGGCTCGTCTTCACATGCGATCTGCTCAATGGACCCTAGCTTCCCAGTGGTTTCAAGCTGCTGGGGATCTAGTAGACGTGATCCACCTGTCCACAAGTTTTCTCAAATCTCTGTATTGGTGGATGATTTGGTCCAATTTGACTCTGGGATGCCATTTCCAAATTCCTCAGCCACAAAAAGTGCTGACTACGGATGCGTCTCTCCTGGGGTGGGGAGCTCATGTCGATCGGCTCCACACCCAGGGAAGCTGGTCCCTCCAGGAACGCGCTCTGCAGATCAATCTCCTGGAGTTACGAGCGGTCTGGAATGCTCTGAAGGCTTTCAGAGATCGGCTGTCCCATCAAATTATCCAAATTCAGACAGACAACCAGGTTGCCATGTATTACATCAACAAGCAGGGGGGCACCGGATCTCGCCCCCTGTGTCAGGAAGCCGTCAGCATGTGGCTGTGGGCTCGCCGTCACGGCATGTTGCTCCAAGCCACATATCTGGCAGGCGTAAACAACAGTCTGGCCAACAGGTTGAGCAGGATTATGCAACCTCACGAGTGGTCGCTCAACTCCAGAGTAGTGCGCCGGATCTTCCAGGTGTGGGGCACTCCCTTGGTAGATCTCTTTGCATCTCGAGCCAACCACAAGGTCCCTCAGTTCTGTTCCAGACTTCAGGCCCACGGCCGACTGGCAACGGATGCCTTCCTCCTGGATTGGGGGGAAGGCCTGCTGTATGCTTATCCTCCCATACCTCTGGTGGGGAAGACTTTGTTGAAACTCAAGCAAGACCGAGGCACCATGATTCTGATTGCTCCTTTTTGGCCGCGTCAGATCTGGTTCCCTCTTCTTCTGGAGTTCTCCTCCGAAGAACCGTGGAGATTGGAGTGTTTTCCGACCCTCATCACACAGAACGAAGGGGCGCTTCTGCATCCCAACCTCCGGTCTCTGGCTCTCATGGCCTGGATGTTGAGAGCGTAGACTTTGCCTCTTTGGGTCTGTCAGAGGGTGTCTCCCGTGTCTTGCTTCCAGAAAAGATTCCACTAAGAGGAGTTACTTCTTTTTATGGAGGAGGTTTGCCGTCTGGTGTGACAGCAAGGCCTTAGATCCTCGCTCCTATCCTACACAGACCCTGCTTGAATACCTTCTGCACTTGTTTGAGTCTGGTCTCAAGACCAACTCTGTAAGGGTTCACCTTAGCGCAATCAGTGCATACCATTACCGTGTGGAAGGTAAGCTGATCTCAGGACAGTTTTTAGTTGTTCGCTTCATGAGAGGTTTGCTTTTGTCAAAGCCCCCTGTCAAGCCTCCTACAGTGTCATGGGATCTCAATGTCGTTCTCACCCAGCTGATGAAACCTCCTTTTGAGCCACTGAATTCTTGCCATCTGAAGTCCTTGACCTGGAAGGTCATTTTCTTGGTGGCAGTTACTTCAGCTCGTAGAGTCAGTGAGCTTCAAGCCCTAGTAGCTCATGCTCCTTATACCAAATTTCATCATAATAGAGTAGTCCTCCGCACTCACCCTAAGTTCTTGCCAAAGGTGGTGTCGGAGTTCCATCTGAACCAGTCAATTGTCTTGCCAACATTCTTTCCCCGTCCTCATTCCTGCCCTGCTGAACGTCAGCTGCACACATTGGACTGCAAAAGAGCATTGGCCTTCTATCTGGAGCGGACACAGCCCAACAGACAGTCCGCCCAAATGTTTGTTTCTTTTGATCCCAACAGGAGGGGAGTGGCTGTGGGGAAACGCACCATATCCAATTGGCTAGCAGATTGCATTTCCTTCACTTACGCCCAGGCTGGGCTGGCTCTTGAGGGTCATGTCACGGCTCACAATGTTAGAGCCATGGCAGCGTCAGTGGCCCACTTGAAGTCAGCCACTATTGAAGAGATCTGCAAAGCTGCGACGTGGTCATCTGTCCACACATTCACATCTCATAACTGCGACAGTTGGTTTGGGCAGTCAGTGCTTCAGAATCTGTTCGGGGTTTAGAATCCAACTCCACCCCTCTAGGCCCATGTTTATTCTGTTCCAGGCTACACTCTCAGTTAACTGAGATTGACCTAACAACTTATTCAACTATGTCCTCGCCGTTGCGAGGCCCAATTGACCATGTTTGTTGTTTTGAGTGAGCCTGGGGGCTAGGGATACCCCATCAGTGAGAACAAGCAGCCTGCTTGTCCTCGGAGAAAGCGAATGCTACATACCTGTAGAAGGTATTCTTCGAGGACAGCAGGCTGATTGTTCTCACATACCCGCCCGCCTCCCCTTTGGAGTTGTGTCTTCCCTTGTGTTTGTCTTGCTACATATGGGACTGACGAACACGAGCCGGTTCGGGCGGGAAGACGGCCGCGCATGCGCGGTGCGCATGGGCGCGCGAGGACTAGCAAAGGCCTTTGCTAGTGAAGTTTCCGGTTGGAGGGGGCTACCGTGGACGTCACCCATCAGTGAGAACAATCAGCCTGCTGTCCTCGGAGAACACCTTCTACAGGTATGTAGCATTCGCTTTACAGCCAAAAGATTGTCCTACAAAGAATAGAAAAAGGACCCCAATGGAGAAAATAAGAAGCAACATAAGCACTGGCAAATCAGATGCAAAGCATTAATAAAGAAGGCTAAATGAGAATATGAAGAGAAACTTGGTGAACCTGGAAGATGTACTGAGCCAAATTAACAAAATTAAAGTAGTAAATCACCTGGACTGGATGGCATACATCCAAGGGTAGTCAAAGAACTCAAGCATGAAATTGCTGATCTGCTGTTAGTAATATGTAACCTGTCGTTAAATTCATCCGTAGTACCTAAAGATTGGAGGATGGCCAATGTGATGCCGATTTTTAAAAAGGGTTCTAGGGGTGATCTGGGAAACTATAGACCAGTAAACCTGTCATCGGTGTCGGGTAAAATAGTGGAAACTATTATAAAGAATAAAATTACAGAACACGTAGACAGACATGATTTAATGGGACAGAGTCAGCATGGGTTCAGCCGAGGGATTTCTTTTTTTTTTTTAACCATTTATTTTATTGTTTTCATAGATAAACTTAACAGTAGATAAAACATTTCTAATACAGCAAATATGCTAACCAATAACTGCCATAAGAGTTCCATATGTTCCAGTCTTATCTTCCTCTTCAAGTCCCCCACTCCCCTCTCCCCACCTCAGTGTTTCATCAGCTCCGTGTTTCCCAATGTTGCAGTTCCCTCTACTGGCCAGAGATGTGCTGTGAGGATAGCCATTATTCATAAGAATTCCAGATTTTCTGATGTTGCACTAGATGGCCAGTCCGTAGCACCGTAAGTTTTGACATCAGGCTAATATAGTCCAGTTTTTGCAGGACTCTCTGAAGGCCCGGCAGCGACGGCTGCTTCCAGGCCACTGCCAGAACCAGCTTACTTGCCACAAATACTTGTCCAGCAAACTGATGTACTGGGTTTTTGACTCCTGTAGGTAGGGCCGTGCCGATGCGGTAAACGGGGTAAGCGCCACAGGGGGGCGCCATCTTCTGGGGGGCGCCGCCGCTGCGTGCTTACCTTGCCCCTCCCGCTCCCATGTAGGAACTGCCCGCCCTCTTCTCCCCCCCAAGATCCCTTTCCTTTTTTTTTTTTCTTTTAAATTTACCTTCCTCCGGCAGCGCAGCGTCAGTGAAGGAGGCGGCGCTCCCAGTCCCGACGTCTCTAGCCTTCCATTGGTTCGCTCAGTGTCCCGCCTTCTTCTGACGTCATCCTTGAATGGGAACTGTCGGTGAAGTGGATAAGAAAGTTGAAAGTAATCAGTAGTTGATGTAAATTTTAAATTCTTATTACACTGATTTAACCACTGCCAAAGATCCTGCCCATATGAAAAAAAATATTATCAACATATCGTCTCCATTCCAGATATATTGATAATATTGTGAACTGTACAAAAAATTATCCTTCCTTGTCATCAAGCAGATGAAGGCATTACGTATGGGTTGTGTCCATCAACCAGCAGGGGGAGATAGAGAGCACACAACTTTTCACAGTGCTTCATGGCCAGCCAGCTCCACTGCCTCTTCAGTATTCTCTAACTCCCCAAGCAGGGTGGCTGCAGCTTCTTCGAGCTCCATCAAAAATCTGCCTGGGGGTGGCTCCTGGCTTGCCAGTTGTTAGCCGGGGTGTTAGAGGCTATAGCAGCTTCACTTTGAAGGCACATAGGTTAGCCCTTTCCTTGCATTACCCATGCCCCCGTGGATGTGGACATATTAGCTTGCTCTTCCCTGTCCTTTCCCACTCAGTGGATGCAGGCACATTGGTTTGCCTTTCCCTGCCTTTCCCACTCATCTGAGCCTCCGGAGTTCTTATTACCTCTGCTTTCCTCACAGCGTTTAAAAAAAAAATGGAACAGAGGTTTTCCTTTGATTCTTCTATGGGACCGGAGCTGTGATACTCGGTCTGGTGAGGTAAGAGTGTTTTCTAACTCCTCCGGGGTGGGCCCGCGATCGGGGCGTTTTTGGCGCAAAACCGCCATTTTGAATTTTCCCACAGTTTTCGGCGATGGCTGCTGGGAGAATGTAAAGCGCTGTTCACGGTGTGGCAAGCGCAAATCAGCAGCGGGGCTCTGTAAATCGTGCTGTACAGGTGTAAGAGCCGGCCTGAGCATGGCGAGCGATGATTCTTCCCGCTCAGAACTGGCAGCAGACGCCATTTTGAATTCTCTGCTTGGCGCGGCCTCCGTAGAGATGGAGAGCCCTGAGCCCGGGGGGGGGGGGGGGGGGGGGGACCTCGAATTGAGGCTATTTAGGGAGCGGCTAGCCCCGGACGGGATCTGGGTGCCCAGGGCGAGTTTTTCTTCCCTGATTTTGTGTTGTTATTGCATAAAGCATACGTGCTGAAAAGAGCTCTCCCTCAAGGGTCATCTGAGGCCTATTGTTCTCCCCCCCCCCCCCCCCCCCTGGCCTGGGACTGCCCGCTGAGGCTATTTTCCCTGATAATTGGCATAAAGAAAAGCGTAGAAGGGCTAATTCCCCTTCAGATCCCCCCTACCCCCCCCCCCCCCCCAATGGTCGGGCTGTGAGGATTCGGAGAGTTCTGGCAGGCCTTTGTGGTCTGAAGAGCCAGAGTCAGGTGCAGAATTACCACAGGATCTGGATGATCCCTCCGCGGTGAGGATTTTCCACCGTGATGAGCTGCCAGCGCTTATTTCAGATGCCCTACAGGTCCTTTCTATTGAAGAGCCTGACAGTGGCACGGCCTCCTCTGTGAATCCTAGGATGGCTAGTACCAAAAAGCCTGCTCGAGCCTTTCCTTTGCATGACTCCATCCAAGAGCTTATTTCCGCTCAATGGGCTGACCCCGAGGGACCGTTGAAAGTTTCCAGGGCTATGGGGCAATTATACCCTCTGCGTGAGGAGCATTTGGCTCGCTTTGCAAGGCCTAAAGTAGATGCCCTAGTCACTGTGGTGACAAAGAGAACTACGCTCCCTGTGGAAGGAGGAGTTGCCCTGAAGGATATACAAGACCGTAGGCTGGAAGCAGCACTTAAACGGTCCTTTGAAATTGCAGGTCTTACTGTTCGGGTGTCTGCATGCAGTTGTTATGCTGCTAGAGCCTGCCTGGTGTGGTTGCAACAGGCAGTGGAACAGCCCGGAGATGGAGCGGAGCCCTTCTCGGATGTGGCTCCGTGGCTGGAGTCGGCCTTGTCCTTTTTGGCTGATGCCCTTTATGATATTGTCAGAGCTTCGGCTAAACAAATGGCAGTAGCAGTGGCGGCTCGCCATCTTATTTGGCTACGACATTGGGCAGCGGACATGGCCTCTAAGCAAAGGTTGGTGAAGTTGCCCTTTCAAGGCCTTCTCCTATTTGGTGAGGAGTTGGAAAAGAAAAAAAAAAAAAAAGAAAAAAAAATTGTTAAAGGCCTAGGAGATCCTAAACTCCAGCGCTTGCCCGAAGATAGGCTGAGGCCTTCCTCCAAGGGCCAGGCGGTCCACTCCTCTTATAGACCTCGCTTCCGTGAAGCTAGAAGGTACCGCCCGGGGCGTCCTGCTGGGTTCACTTCTTGTGCCCGTTTTTCAGCAGAGGAACTCCTTTCGCTCGGACAAGAGTGCCGCAGCCATGGCTGTAGGCCTGGAGTTCAGGGGCAACCCTCTCAATGATGGTGCGCCGGCCCCCTCCTCGCTTCCTGTCATCGGAGGACGTCTTTCCCTCTTTGCTGAGGAGTGGGCCAATATTTCCTCAGATCAGTGGGTTATGGACCAGATCAGAGATGGCTACAGAATAGAATTCAACGCCCCAGTAAGAGACGTGTTTGTGGAGTCCCAATGCGGTTCTGCCGCCAAACGGGCGGCGGTAGAGGAGACTTTGCAAGGTCTGATTCAGTTAGGGGCCGTGTCCCCGGTACCTCCCGCCGAACACAGCTACGGCCGATACTCCATCTACTTTGTGGTGCCGCGAAAAGGTGGTTCTTTTCGCTCTATTCTGGATTTAAAAGAATTAAACAAGTCCCTGAGAGTGCGGCATTTCCACATGGAAACCCTGCGCTCCGTCATTGCGGCGGTACAGCCAGGAGAGTTTCTCACGTCTCTAGACCTGAAAGAAGCTTACTTGCACATACCAATTTGGCCCCCGCACCAGAGGTTTCTGAGGTTGCGGTGTTGGGAAAACATTTCCAGTTCCGGGCCTCGACACAGCTCCCCGAACCTTTTCAAAGGTAATGGTGGTAGTAGCTGCTTTGCTCAGGCGAGAAGGTATCAGGGTTCACCCGTACCTAGACAACTGGCTCATCAGAGCAGACTGTAACAGAGAGCTATCAAGCTACAGCCAGAGTGGTCTCAGTACTTCAGTCTCTAGGCTGGGTTGTTAATATGGCCAAATGTCACCTGACCCCCTCGCAATCTCTAGAATATTTGGGGGCCAGGTTCGACACAGACTCGGGCTATGTATACCTACCCGAGCTAAGGCGGTGCAAGCTTAAGAAGCAGGTCCGTCTGCTCCTGAGGATGCCCCGCCCGCGAGCTTGGGACATTGTCCAGCTGCTGGGATCGATGACAGCCACATTGGAAGTGGTGCCCTGGGCGAGAGCGCACCTGAGACCTCTACAGTATTCCCTACTTCAAAGATGGTCTCCAGTTTCTCAGGATTATCAATGCAGACTTTCTTGGCTCCCTGCGGCCCGACTCAGCATGGAGTGGTGGCTCTCAGACAGCATGCTGCGGCGAGAATGCCGCTGGCGCTCCCCGATTGGTGTCTAGTAGTGACAAATGCCAGCCTGAAGAGCTGGGATGCACATTGCAAGGGGAAGCATGCCCAGGGTCTATGGACACCCTAGTAGTAGGAGTGGTCCATCAACCGCCTGGAGTTGAAAGCGGTGTTTCAGGTGCTTCTGGCCTTTCAAGTGACCCTGGAAGGATTGGCTGTCAGAGTGATGTCGGACAACACGACAGCAGTGGCCTACTTAAATCAACAAGGCGGCACTTAGTGCAGAGCACTGGCCGCGCAGGCCGAACAGATTTGCCACTGGGCCGAGCTGCATCTTCAGTTTCTGACGGCAGCTCACATTGCAGGTCAGAGCAACATGCAAGCCGATTATCTAAGCAGGCATCAGATCGATCCAGCAGAATGGGAACTAGCAGACGAAGTATTCCTGCAGATATGTGCCAAATGGGGCAAGCCCGTGATGGATCTTATGGCGACAAGTTCAAATGCCAAAGTCCTGTGCTTCTTCAGCAGACGGAGAGATCCTTGCTCGGTAGGGTTGGATGCCTTGACTCAGCCCTGGCCTCCGGGCCTACTATATGTGTTCCCTCCGTGGCCCTTGATAGGGCGCGTGCTCCTGCGGATTCGGCTGCACCCAGGAGAAGTGGTCCTCATCGCCCCGGATTGGCCCATGAGGCCTTGGTATGCGGACCTCCGACAGATGCTAGTGGAGGCTCCCCTTCCTTTACGTCTGGTACCGAACCTGTTGTCACAGGGCCCGGTAGCCATGGAGGACACCTGCCGCTTTGGTCTTATGGCATGGCGATTGAGAGGGCGCAATTGAGGGACAAAGGCTATTCAAACATTTCCACTCTCCAGGCCCGCAAGCGTTCCACTTCCGTGGCTTATGCCAGGATTTGGCGCCAGTTTGAGTTTTGGTGTGCTTCAAAAGCGATCACACCCATGTGGGCTCCTGTCTCGCCGATTCTGGACTTTTTGCAGGATGGTGTACAAATAGGCTTGGCTTTTAATTCCCTGCGGGTGCAAGTGGCAGCATTGGCCTCCCTTCGTGGTAAGGTTGAAGGCGTGTTTTTTGCTGCTCATCCAGATGTGGCACGGTTTCTTAGTGGGGTGCTTCGGCTCCGGCCTTCCATGCGAGCACCCTGTCCAGCTTGGAACCTGGGGCTAGTTTTGAAGACCCTGCAGGCTTCTCCTTTTGAGCTGCTTCGGTGAGCATCGGAGAAAGATTTTACACTAAAGGCCGTTTTTCTTGTGGCCATTACTACGGCGAGACGGGTGTCAGAGCTCCAGGCGCTGTCCTGTAGAGACCCATTTCTGCAATTCTCAGAGTCCGGGGTCACGGTTCGGACCGTGCCTTCCTTCATGCCTAAGGTGGTTTCATTGATTTACCTAAACCAGCCTATTTTCTTGCCCTCCTTTGATAAGGAGGACTTTCCAGAATCTTTTGGGCAGTTGCACCTGTTGGATGTGCGCAGGACTCTGCTGCAGTATCTGCGAGTTACTATCTTTTTCAGGATCTATGATCATCTGTTTGTTTTGCTATCAGGTCCTCACAGAGGGTTTCCAGCGTCTAAAGCCACTATTGCCCGCTGGCTCAAAGAACTTTCAGCTTATCTGCTTGCCGACCGGTCTCCGACTGTAGCCTTTAAGGCGCATTCTACCAGAGCGATTTCTTCCTCTTGGGCTGAAACTGGAGCACGCTCTCGTCAAGAGATATGCAGTGCAGTAACATGGGCTTCTAAGCTCTCTTTTGCCCGACATTACAGGCTGGATGTGGTTGCTAGGAGGGATGCACGTTTTGGAGCACAAGTGCTAGCGTGTGGTGTGACCTGTTCCTACCCTATATAGGGATTGCTTTGTTACATCCCATACGTAATGGCTTCATCTGCTTGATGACAAGGAAGGGAAAATTAGGTTCTTACTTTGGTAATTTCCTTTAGTCATAGCAGATGAAACCATGAGCCCTCCCTGCAGGGCCGCCGAGAGACTGGGCCGGGCCCGGGACAAGGCCGCCCCTGGCCCCCCCCCCCCCCCCCCACCCCCGAGGTCACGGCTGCTCCATCCGCCACCGGGCCGGGCCCCTGCACTATATGTAAATCCTTCAAGAGATAGTGTGTCATGATTAGGCTCTACACTTTTTCTGATGTTTTGGTGCTACCTCAGTAAGGTCAAAACACAATCTCTCCACTACAAAACACTATACACAAACTTGTTTAAAATCCCACTCATAACCTTACCAAACCATAACAGCACTAATTCCAAGGACAGGACGAGCTACAACCTTATGCATGGAAAGTCAGCACTATAATTACACCGGGCTCTAAAACACCAGTACACAACCTAATGAAAAACAAAACAAAAAGGGCTGCAAATACTACACACTAGCAGAATACTGTACCTTATCACACATGAAAAACACATGGCAACAGATATGACACAAGGAACTAGAAATAAAAAAAAAATATGAAGGCAAAATACTGAACTAGAAAGTTACCTGAAGAAGTCAGACTCAGCATGCAGTAATACTAGAAAAATTGAAACTTACATGAAAAACATCACAGATACACATTTCCAAAAACTGACATAAAAAATTCTGAATAAAATACTTTTTTCTACCTTTGTTGTCTGGTTATAGTTTTTCTATTAGCTTTGGTCCCAGTGTCTTCTGTTTTATGCAGTGTCTTCTTTCCATTTGATATTTTTTTTCTCTCGCCATGTCCACCATCCTCCTGTGTCCTTATGCGTCCTGTCTACCATCTGTAGCCCTGTCCCTATCATTCCTCCAGTTTCAGCATCTGCCCTGAAAGTGTTCCGATCCAGCCCTTAAATTCAGCAATTTCCCCTCCATCCATGAGCATTTCTCCTCACTCCCCTCCATCCATGTGCATGTACTTCCTGTCTTCCCTTCCCTCCATCTATGTCCAGCATTTCTCCTGTCTCCCTTCCCCTCCATCTGTGTGCATCTCCTTCCTTTGTCTTTCCTTCCCTTCATCCTTGTCCAACATTTCTTCTGTATTCCCTGCCCTCCACTCCATCCATGCCCAGCATTTCTCCTCTCTTCCCTCATCTCCATCCATGTGCATCTCCTTCCTGAC
Source organism: Microcaecilia unicolor (assembly GCF_901765095.1). Classification (NCBI taxonomy): domain Eukaryota; kingdom Metazoa; phylum Chordata; class Amphibia; order Gymnophiona; family Siphonopidae; genus Microcaecilia; species Microcaecilia unicolor. Next base: position 170,732,783 of record NC_044034.1, on the reverse strand, counting down.
TTCCCTCTCCTCCATCCACCCATATCCAGTAAATTTTCTCTCTCCCCTGCCCCCTCCAATCATCCATCCATGTTCAGCAATTTTCCTCTCTCCCCTGCCCTCCCCTCCTGTCCAGCAATTCTCCTCTCCCCCTGCCCTCCTATTCAGTGATCTCTTCTCTCCCCCCTGCCCTCCCCTCTTGTCCAGCAATCTCTTCTCTCTCCCCCTGCCCTGCCTTCCCCTCTTGTCCAGCAATCTCTTCTCTCCCCTCCTGTCCAGCGATATGTTCTTTCTCCCCCCCTGCCCTCCCCTCTGAGATCTAAGGCCCCCCTCCCTCTCTGTGAGATCCAAGGCCCCCCTCCCTCCCTCTGAGATCCAAGCCATCCCTCCCTCTCTCAGAGATCCAAGCCCCCCTCCCTCCCTCTGAGATCCAAGCCCCCCCTCCCTCCCTCCCTCCCTCAGAGATCCAAGGCCTCCCCTCCCTCCCTCTGAGATCCAAGCCCTCCCTTAGAGATCCAAGGCCCCCTCCCTCCCTCCCTCTGAGATCCAAGCCCTCCCTTAGAGATCCAAGGCCCCCCTCCCTCCCTCCCTCCGAGAACAAAGCCCCCCCTCCCTCCGTCCGAATGTCAAAAGCGATCTTCTTACCTCGTGGTTACAGCGCGAGCAGCACACAGTAAAAAGCGTGCAGGCTGCGCTTCAGCCTTCCTTTGTCTGTCTCTCAGCTGAGGTCCCGCCTCAAATTCCTGTTTCTGCAAGGGCGGGACCTCAGCTGAGAGACAGACAAAGGAAGGCTGAAGCGCAGCCTGCACGCTTTTCACTGCGTGCTGCTCGTGCCGTAACCACGAGGTCAGGTAAGAACAAGAAGATCGCTTTTGACATGATTCGGATGGAGGGAGGGACGGAAGGTGGGCCTTGGAACTCGGGTGAAAGGGACGGACGATGGGCGGGCCCTGGAACTCGGAGGGGAGGGACGGAGGGGCGCAGCTATGGGCATGCGGCGCCGGGCCCCCCTGGAGGTCCGGGCCTGGGGACTTTTGTCCCCCCTGTCCCCCCCTCTCGGCGGCCCTGCCTCCCTGTATGATTGTCTGTATGCTGTGAATCTGTTTCAGGTTCTGTTCTTGTTTCCTGAAGTTCCTTCTTTCGGAGAAAGTTGGAAAACAGTCTTCAGGATTCATGTTCACTTATAGGAGGATGAGTCCATTCCCTCCAGTTTATGTTTTGGAGGATGAGTTTATTCCCTCCAGGAGGTGGTGTGTATCCCCTCCAGTTATACAATAAGGAGGACGAGTTTATTCCCTCCAGGAGGATGTGTTCATTCCCTCCTTTTGAGTTCATGCCCTTGTTAAGGGGCCATCGTTCGCTGTGAGGAAAGTTCATGTTATTCCCATTGTGGTTTGCCATACTGCTTTGGAAGGTTCAAATACTGAAGAGGCAGTGGAGCTGGCTGGCCATGAGGCACTGTGAAAAGTTGAGTGCTCTCTATCTCCCCCTGCTGGTTGATGGACACAACCCATACTTAATGGCTTCATCTGCTATGACTAAAGGAAAGAAAATTACCAAGGTAAGAACCTAATTTTCCCTTAAAGGGCCCTGGAACTGGGAGGGAGGGAGAGGGGGGAAAGGACCCTGGAACTGGGAGGGAGGGAAGGGGTGAAAAGACCCTGGAACTGGGTGGGAAGGGAGGGGGGAAGGACCCTGGAACTCAGAGGGAGGGAGGGAGGGGGGAAAGGAGAGAGGGAGGGGAGGGGGACCTGGAACTGGGAGGGAATGGAAGTGGGAAGGGGGCCTGGAACTCGGAGGGGGGAGGTGTGTGAGAATTGCTGCACCACGATGGATGGAGGGGGCAGGGGAGAGATCCTGCATATGGATGATTGCAGGGGAAACAGCATAATTGGTGCACACGGGACACACTACACTCTCCACTCACTCACTCACACAGACAGACACACACACAAATTCTGTCTCTCAATCACACACTGTCTCTCTCTGACACGCACTCTTTCTCTCTCACACATACTCACTCTCTGACACATACTCACTCTCTCTCACACATACTCTCTCCTAACAGTTCCCTTAAAAGCATAATTGCCATTAGAGGACAACCTTGGTAGCGCCCATTTCATTTCTTACAGAAACGGGCCTTTTTTTACTAGTGTTTATATATTTTAATAAAACTTGCTATACCACTCAACTGCCAAGGCAGAACAGAGCGGTTTACATAAAAATGATAGAGTTAATTTTATGAAAGGAATGCCATACAAAAAAGTAGGAAAGCTGTTCATTCATACTTAAGGACAACCCTTCACCCCATGTCCCCAAAGGCCTGTTTAAAAAGATAAGTTTTTAAGTAGCCTTAAAAAAAGTTAAGGAAGATTCACTGCAGAGGTAAATAGGAGGAGAGTTCCAGATGGAAGGAGATGGGGAAAAAATGCAGTATTTCTGGTTGATGTTATACTCCCTTCAAACTTCTCTGCATTGGAGCGGAATACCTAATATCTTGATTTAAATGTGATGTGTGCTGATGGTCATTATGCATGCTGACTCCTGTGCTGGACCTGTTCCTGCATCATAGGCCTGCGTACATCTCGTGATAAATATGTGCTACTACCTACCCACTGTAGTCTTTTGCATTGACCTCTCATTGTCTTCCCATTATTTATTTATTTGTTTGTTTGTTTCATTTGTATCCCACATTTTCCCACCTATTTGCAGGCTCAATGTGGCTTATTGTGCACTAGGCATCAATTGATGGCAGCATTTGCTATTATCTTTGAGTGGTAGAATTCAGGTGATCAGGATGGAACAGTATGTTGTCAAAGTTCTTATAGGGGAGTAAGAAGACAGATGTCCTTAATTTACTGCAAGTACACAAGTGTGAGGGTGGATTTTCCACATTTATAACATAGTGTGATTATTACGACAGTCCAGAGATTGGGTGTTGGGAGCATCTGAATTTTGTGATGTTACTCTTGAGCAGCAGATAGGTATGCTTATTTGTCCTATGTGATGAGAAGCAAGATGAGATGGTGTATCTTCATAGAGAGCTTGGTTTATAAATTATTTTGTCGATTGCCTTTTTTTTTTTAAATGACTTGTATTTTTTTTATGATCGCTGAATTACCTTCAGGTTGTTCCTAATGAAATCAGTCATGCTTGATTCAATAAAAAGAACATTTTGTCATGTGTACCATCATTTATATTATATTCAAACTGGTCAGCCAAAGCCACCACCTTGTAGAGTAGTTCTGAGGTGCAAATATTCATATCAAAGCAGAAATTCGGCTTATGGAGAGTCGGGTATTACAGGTGCCGTCAGTGCAGCTCAGAGCCGTCTTCTAGAATACTAGTTCTCACCCCAGTCTTCAGGACATACCCACCTGTCAGGTTTTTATATGCATAAGAGACTTGTGTGTACTGCCTCTATTGTATTTAAATATCTCTTATGCATAATCATTGTGGATACCCTGAAAACGTGGCTAGCTGAGCACTGGATTGAGAGCTACTCATTTAGAATGTGATTCCCTTGGTAAATGTATTTATTAACGGGAAGAAAATTGTTAGTAATGAATAGTTTTTCATGGTTAGAAGACTTTGTGGAACCTTTTAAAGAATGGTCAGAATTGATTCCTCTCCACCTCCACTGTGGTAACTTTTATTTTATGAGCTTTAAGTACAAAGTTCCTTTCTTGTTTCAGTATAGGTCAATTGTAATTGGTCTTTTTTTTTTTCCTGGTAGCTGTTTGACAGGGTGAGAGATGAACAACCAGACTGCAAAGACAAGGTGATAGCAGTCAGTAGTGAACTTACGCAGCCCGAGTTGGACCTAAACGAATCTGACAAAGAGAAGCTAATAGAATGCATTGATATTGTGTTCCATTGTGCTGCTACTGTCCGGTTTAATGAATCTCTGAGGTGAGTAGCATTTCTATGGATTTATAGGCATTTTAACAAGGATGCTTGGGGACTCATTTTGAGAGCACTTAGACTTACAAAGTTTCTATAGGTTTTTATGTTGTCATTTTTATTATTAAACAATATGAAAAACCATCCAGAAATCTCACAGCATTATTTTACAATTCCTTGTCATCAACAGCAGATGAATCCATTAACTGATGGGTTGTATCCGCCTTCCAGCAGGTGGAGACTGAAAGCACATGATGTTCCTGGATGCCCAGCCCCCTCTGCCTTCAGTATATCTCTATCTCCCAGCAGTTGTAGATGGCACTTTCTCAGCTCCTGGATTTCTGCCTGGGGTGGCTCCTGTGCTTTGCCAGTAGAGCAGAGGGGTGTTTGGCCTGGTGGTGCCCACTTTAAAGGCATACTTGGTTTTCCCTGTCCCTGCCTTACCCCATTCCCCCTCCTCCCGGAGTTCCTCTGTGGCTGCCTGCCTCTAACTTTCCTCACAGTAAAAAAAAAAAAAAAAGAGAGAGAGAGAGAGAGGCTTTCTCCAGAGTTCCTGGTTCAGTGCAGCTTGACCGAAGCTTGTTTGACTCGGTCTCCTGAGGTGAGAGTGGTGCCCAGCTCCTCCGGTGAGGTTCCCGCGGACAGTGCTCTGTGCGGGGTAAGTTTTGGCGCGAATGTGCCATTTTGTTTTCTGTATTTGATGGCTGCTGAAGAGGTTAAGCGCTGCTCCCACTGTGGGAAACGCAGGGCTTTGCAGCTCATGTTGTCTAGATGCTAATGCTGGCCCGAGCATGGCGGGCGGTGAGTCTTCCCGCCCGACGGAGTTGGCAGCGGGCGCCATCTTGGAGGCGCCACGTGACTCGACCCTCGCGGTTGCGGAGGGGTCTGAGAGCAGGGGGACGTCTCGTTTTGAGGTTTCTAGAGGAACTATTGCCTCCGCTTCCCCCAATGTGGATGTACAGGGTGAGTTTTTCTCCCCTGAATTTGTGCTGCTGATGCATAAAGCTTTTATGTTTAAAAGAGCAATGCTGAGGCTCCTGACAATTCCTTTCGGACTGGGTTGCCTCCAGTTCTTGATAGCCCAGCGTCTGCTGGAGACTTTATTTCTTCCCCCGAGCTTTTGGCTGACGCTAAGCATAGACGTGTGAATACCCCATCTGAGGGGGACTCTTCACCCTGTTCTCCCCCGTGGTCTAGTTTCGGGGAGTCTGAGGGGTCTGGCAGGCCATCACGGACTGATGATCCAGACGAGGGTGGCTGCTTGCCACAGGAGTTGGATGACCCTAAAGCGGTTTGGATTTTCCACCGCAACGAGCTGCCAGCTCTCATTTCTGATGCCTTACAGGCCCTTTGTATTGAAGATCCTGACGAGGGCGCTGCCTCTTCTATTAATCCTCGGATGGCTAGTACTAAAAAGCCTTCTCGGGCTTTTCCCATGCATGCTTCCATCCAAGAACTTATTTCAGCTCAGTGGTCTGACCCTGATGGTGCCTTAAAGGTGGCCAGGGTTATGTGTCACCTTTACCCTCTGAGTGAAAGTCAGTTGGTCCTCTTTGGGATGCCTAAAGTGAATGCGTTAGTCACGGCTGTGACTAAAAAGACTACTCTCCCGGTGGAGGGAGGGGTTGCTTTGAAAGATATGCAGGACCGGCGGCTGGAATCCGCGCTGAAGCGGTCCTTTGAAATCTCCGGCCTTTCCTTATGGGAGGCTATTTGCTGTTCCTATGCAGCCTGGGCCTGCCTTTCCTGGTTGCAGCAGGTGGTTGAGCAGCCTGCCGATGGAATGGGTCCCCTCGCTGAGGTCGGCCCGCTTATGGAGTCTGCCCTGTCTTTTTCGGCTGATGCCCTTTATGATCTGGGTAGAGCTTCAGCTAAGCAGATGTCGGTGGCAGTTGCTGCCTGCCGCCTTCTTTGGCTCCGGCATTGGGCGGCTGACATGGTCTCTAAACAAAGGCTGGTGAAGTTACCCTTTCAGGGCCTCCTTTTATTTGGGGAGGATTTGGAGAAGATTGTTAAGGACCTAGGGGACTCTTAAGTCCCAACGGTTGCCTGAGGATAGGCTGAGGCCTTCTTCCAAAAGTCCTTCTTTTCCCTCCTCTTCCAGGCCATGTTTTCACGAAGCTCGCAGATATCGCCCAGGGCGCTCTGCGGTATTTGGTCAACGTACCCATTTCCAGCAGAGGAACTCCTGTGCGGCGTCCGGGCAACGCCCAGGAGTTCAGGGGCGTCCTCCATAATGATGGGGCGCTGGTCCACTCGTCAGTTCCCGCAGTAGGGGGTCGTCTCTCCCTCTTTCTCGAGGAGTGGACCAAGATTACTTCGGATCAGTGGGTCCTGGACCTGATCAGAGAAGGTTACCGACTAGAATTCGCTGCCCCGGTGGGAGACGTGTTTTTGGAGTCCCGATGTGGCACTGCCATCAAGCGGGCGGCGGTACATGAGACCTTGCAGGTGTTGCTGAAGCTCGGAGCGGTGGTTCTGGTTCCTCCCACCGAACGTGGCTGCAGTCGCTACTCCATCTATTTTGTGGTGCCTCAAAAAGGCGGGTCGTTCAGACCTATCCTCGACTTGCACAGAGTCAACGAGGCCTTAGGAGTGCGACACTTCCGCATGGAAACCCTGCGCTTTGTCATTGTGGCGGTACAGCCAGGAGAATTTCTCACGTCTCTGGACCTCAAGGAGGCGTATTTGCATATTCCCATCTGGCCGCCGCATCAGCAGTTTCTCCGGTTTGCGGTATTGAGCCAACATTTCCAGTTTTGCGCCTTGCCTTTCGGCCTGGCGACTGCCCCTCGGACTTTTTCTAAGGTGAAGGTAGTGGTGGCTGCCTTTCTCAGGCAAGAGGGTATCGGAGTTCACCCTTATCTCGACGACTGGCTCATCAGATCGGATTCGGCAGACGAAAGCCGACTTGCCACAGCCAGAGTTGTTACAGTTCTTCAGACTCTGGGTTGGGTGGTCAATATGCCCAAAAGTTACCTGACCCCCTCTCAGTCTCTCGAGTATTTGGGGGTCCGGTTCGACACAGCTTCGGGGTTTGTTTTTCTTCCCGACAAACAGGCGCCTCAGCTTCAGAATCAGGTCTGCCTGCTTCTGCGGATGCCTCGCCCTCGAGCTTGGGACTTTGTTCAGCTCCTGGGATTGATGACGGCCACCATAGAGGAGGTTCCCTGGGCGAGAGCTCACATGAAACCGCTGCAGCTTGCTCTGCTTCAGCAATGGTCTCCAATTTCCCAGGAATACCAACGCAGACTAAGGTGGCTTCCTGCGGCCCAGCGCAGTATGGATTGGTGGCTTTCCGACAGCATGCTGTGGCAGAGGATGCCACTGGCTCTTCCGTTTTGGTGTCTTGTGATAATGGATACCAGACTTTTGGGCTGGGGAGCTCCTTGCCGGGGACGCTATGCTCAGGGTCTGTGGTCCACCACGGAAGCGGAATGGTCCATCAATCGCTTGGAACTGAGAGCGATATTCCAGTCTCTTCTGGCCTTTCACAGGACGCTGGGGGGGTCTTCCTGTCCGAGTTCTGTCGGACAACAAGACAGCAGTGGCCTACATCAATAGTCAGGGTGGCACTCAGTGCAGGGCCCTGGCTGCGGAGGCGTCTCAGATCTGCGACTGGGCCGAGCGCCACCTAGAGCTGCTGTCCAGGGCTCACATAGCCGGTCAGAGCAACGTACAAGCTGATTTCCTCAGCAGACATCAAATCGACCCGGCGGAATGGGAACTGGCAGAAGAAGTTTTCTTCAAATTTGTGCCAAATGGGGGACTCCAGGCTTGGACCTCATGGCGTCAAGCGTAAATGCCAAAGTCCCTCGCTTTTTCAGCAGAAGGAGAGGTCCTCGCTCGGCGGGGTTGGATACCCTGGCTCAACCTTGGCCCCCGGGCCTCCTGTATGAGTTCCCCTCCCTGGCCCTTGATAGGGTGAGTACTACTTCGGATTCACCTGCACCGAGGATTGGTGATTCTCATTGCCCCGGATTGGCCAAGGCGTCCGTTGTACGCGGATCTCCGGCGGATGCTGGTGGACGCGCCTCTTCCTTTGCCTCAGGTTCCGAACTTGTTAGTTCAGAGTCCGGTGACTATGGAAGATCCTTGCTGCTTTGATCTTATGGCCTGGCTCTTGAGGGGGCGTAATTGAGGGACAAGGGCTATTCTAATAAAGTTATTGCCACGCTCTTGCAGGCTCACACAAAGTCTACCTCTGCGACTTATGTTCTCCGAGGACAAGCAGGCTGCTTGTTCTCACTGATGGGTGACGTCCACGGCAGCCCCTCCAATCGGAAACTTCACTAGCAAAGGCCTTTGCTAGTCCTCGCGCGCCCATGCGCGACCGTCTTCCCGCCCGAACCGGCTCGTGTTCATCAATCTTCTTTTGTCCGCGCTCGGGACGGTCGTGTTTAGCCGCCGTTTCGCGCCCCTCAAGTTGACCCTCGCGCGTATTCGCGATTTCGCTAAAAAAAAAGAAAGAAAGACCTCGGTCTTTGTCCCTTCCCGTGTGTCCAGTTTGTTTCCCCGACGTAAGTTTCCTTTCGCTTTCGGGGTAGGCCTTTTTTGTGGCCTCGGTACGGGTTTTTTCTCTCTCCCTTATTTTTGGTGCCCTTCGTCACCATCGCGAATTTTGATTTCGCTGGCGCGATTTTTCCGTCCATGTCGTCGAAGTCTCTCAGCGGCTTCAAGAAGTGCACCCAGTGCGCCCGGGTAATCTCGCTCACTGATAGGCACGCGTCGTGTCTTCAGTGTCTGGGGGCTGGGCACCGCCCGCAGGCCTGCAGTCTTTGTGCTCTTTTACAGAAGAGGACTCAGGTAGCGAGATTGGCCCAGTGGAACGTGTTGTTCTCGGGCTCTTCGTCAACAACAGCACCGGAAGCATTGAGTACATCGACGTCGACAGCATCAAGGTCTTCGACCTTGGCATCGAGGTATCGACCCTCTGCATCGTCGGTACCGAGACATCGGAAGGCTTCGTCGGCGTCAGTGGTACCGGGACCTCCGCTGTTGCTGATGTCGTCGGACGGTGGTGCTTCGACTGGAGTGCAGGTGAGGGCTGTCCATTCCCCTGCTAATGGCGGTGAGCCTTCGGGTGAGTCTCCTCCTACCCTGAGGGCTCCTGCGGTACAGCCCCCCCGAGACCGACCTTCTTCGGCCTCGGCCCCGAGGAAGAGACGGCTGGATTCTACGTCCTCCTCGTCAGTACCGGGAAGCTCCGGTGACATGCTTCGTTTGAAGAAATCAAAGAAGCATCGACACCGGTCACCTTCCCGCATCGGTACCGAGAGCTCTGGGTCGCCGAGGGAGTCGGCACCCAGTAGGCATCAGCACCGGGAGAACCGCTCACCCTCTGTTCAGGAGGTGTCGATGCGCTCCACCTTGGACAGCCCGGAACAGCCTCCACGCCCGGAACAGACTCTGACCTCGACGCCTGCATCGGCTTCCATGTCTTTCTCCACAGCCGCTCTGCACGAGAGTCTCCGGGCCGTTCTCCCAGAGATCCTGGGAGAGCTGTTGCGCCCTTCCCCTCCAGTACCGGGGTGCCTGCGCACCGGTACCATCGAGTGAGGCGCCGGCTGGCCCTTTGCCCGGGGTGAGGTCTCCGACATCGGTACCGCTTGCGGCCGCCTCCCAGGAAGACTCCTCGACAACATCGGTGGAGGGAGCTTCGCCGGTGCTGGCGAGGGAGTCTACCTCTCGACGCTCCCACCGTGGCCGTGTTTCCACGGAGTCGAGTCGGGCACGGCTTCAGACACAGGTTCATGAACTTGTGTCTGATACCGATGGTGAGGTCTCGTGGGAGGAGGAGGAGGACATCAGATATTTCTCTGACGAGGAGTCTGATGGCCTTCCTTCTGATCCCACTCCCTCCCCTGAAAGGCAGCTTTCTCCTCCCGAGAGTCTGTCTTTTGCGGCCTTTGTCCGGGAGATGTCTACGGCCATCCCCTTCCCGGTGGTCATGGAGGATGAGCCCAGGGCTGAAATGTTTGAGCTCTTGGACTATCCTTCTCCACCTAAGGAAGCGTCCACAGTACCCCTGCATCATGTCCTAAAAAAGACATTGCTGGCGAACTGGACCAAGCCTTTAACTAATCCCCACATTCCCAAGAAGATCGAGTCCCAGTACCGGATCCATGGGGACCCAGAGCTGATGCGCACTCAGTTGCCTCACGACTCTGGTGTGGTGGATCTGGCCCTAAAGAAGGCTAAGAGTTCTAGGGAGCATGCTTCGGCGCCCCCGGGCAAAGACTCTAGAACCTTAGACTCCTTTGGGAGGAAGGCCTACCATTCTTCTATGCTCGTGGCCAAGATTCAGTCCTACCAGCTCTACACGAGCATCCATATGCGGAACAATGTGCGGCAGTTGGCGGGCTTGGTGGACAAGCTCCCTCCTGAGCAAGCCAAGCCATTTCAGGAGGTGGTCAGGCAGCTGAATGCGTGCAGAAAATTCCTGGCCAGAGGGGTATATGATACCTTTGATGTTGCGTCCAGGGCCGCTGCTCAAGTAGTGGTGATGCGCAGACTCTCATGGTGCGTGCCTCCGACCTGGAGAATAGGATCCAGCAGCGGATTGCGGACTCCCCTTGCCGAGCGGACAACATTTTTGGAGAGAAAGTCGAACAGGTGGTAGAGCAGCTCCACCAGCGGGATACCGCTTTCGACAAGTTCTCCCGCCGGCAGCCTTCAGCATCTACCTCCTCAGGTAGACGTTTTTATGGGGGAAGGAAGGCTGTTCCCTACTCTTCTGGTAAGCGTAGGTACAATCCTCCTTCTCGACAGCCTGCGGCCCAGGCTAAGCCCCAGCGCGCTCGCTCTCGTCAGCAGCGTGCGCCTCAGCAAGGCCCTACGGCTCCCCAGCAAAAGCAAGGGATGAGCTTTTGACTGGCTCCAGCAGAGCATAGCCGACATCAACGTATCGGTGCCGGGCGATCTGCCGGTCGGGGGGAGGTTGAAAGCTTTTCACCAAAGGTGGCCTCTTGTAACCTCCGACCGTTGGGTTCTTCAAATAGTCCGGCAAGGATACACCCTCAATTTGGCCTCGAAACCTCCAAATTGCCCACCGGGAGCTCAGTCCTACAGCTTCCAGCACAAGCAGGTACATTGCAGAGGAACTCTCCGCCCTTCTCAGCGCCAATGCGGTCGAGCCCGTGCCATCCGGGCAAGAAGGGCTGGGATTCTATTCCAGGTACTTCCTTGTGGAAAAGAAAACGGGGGGGATGCGTCCCATCCTAGACCTAAGGGCCCTGAACAAATATCTGGTCAAGGAAAGTTCAGGATGCTTTCCCTGGGCACCCTTCTTCCCATGATTCAGGAAAACGATTGGCTATGCTCTCTGGACTTGAAGGACGCCTACACGCACATCCCGATACTGCCAGCTCACAGGCAGTATCTGCGATTTCAGCTGGGCACATGTCACTTCCAGTACTGTGTGCTACCCTTTGGGCTCGCCTCTGCGCCCAGAGTGTTCACGAAGTGCCTGGCTGTAGTAGCAGCGGCGCTTTGCAGGCTGGGAGTGCACGTGTTCCCCTATCTCGACGATTGGCTGGTGAAGAACACATCCGAGGCAGGAGCTCTACAGTCCATGCAGATGACTATTCGCCTCCTGGAGCTACTGGGGTTTATGATAAATTATCCAAAGTCCCACCTTCTCCCAGTGCAAAGACTCGAATTCATAGGAGCTCTGCTGGGTTCTTGGACGGCTCGTGCCTATCTCCCAGAGACGAGAGCCAACAACTTGTTGTCCCTCGTCTCTCGGGTGCGAGCGTCCCAGCAGATCACAGCTCGGCAGATGTTGAGATTGTTGGGCCACATGGCCTCCACAATTCATGTGACTCCCATGGCCTGCCTTCACATGCGATCTGCTCAATGGACCCTAGCTTCCCAGTGGTTTCAAGCTGCTGGGGATCTAGAAGACGTGATCCACCTGTCCACGAGTTTTCTCAAATCCCTGTATTGGTGGACGATTTGGTCCAATTTGACTCTGGGACGCCCTTTCCAAATTCCTCAGCCACAAAAAGTGCTGACTACGGATGCGTCTCTCCTGGGGTGGGGAGCTCATATCGATGGGCTTCACACCCAGGGAAGCTGGTCCCTCCAGGAATGCGATCTGCAGATCACTCTCCTGGAGTTACGAGCTGTCTGGAACGCTCTGAAGGCTTTCAGAGATCGGCTGTCCCATCAAATTATCCAAATTCAGACAGACAACCAGGTTGCCATGTATTATATCAACAAGCAGGGGGGCACCGGATCTCGCCCCCTGTGTCAGGAAGCCGTCAGCATGTGGCTCTGGGCTCGCCGTTACGGCATGTGGCTCCAAGCCACATATCTGGCAGGTGTAAACAACAGTCTGGTCGACAGGTTGAGCAGGATTATGCAACCTCACGAGTGGTTGCTCAACTCCAGAGTAGTGCGCCAGATCTTCCAGGTGTGGTAGATCTCTTTGCATCTCGAGCCAACCACAAGGTCCCTCAGTTCTGTTCCAGACTTCAGGCCCACGGCAGACTGGCATCGGATGCCTTCCTACTGGATTGGGGGGAAGGCCTGCTGTATGCTTATCCTCCCATACCTCTGGTGGGGAAGACTTTGTTGAAACTCAAGCAAGACCGAGGCACCATGATTCTGATTGCTCCTTTTTGGCTGTGTCAGATCTGGTTCCCTCTTCTTCTGGAGTTGTCCTCCGAAGAACCGTGGAGATTGGAGTGTTTTCCGACCCTCATCACACAGGACGAAGGGGCGCTTCTGCATCCCAACCTCCAGTCTCTGGCTCTCATGGCCTGGATGTTGAGAGCGTAGACTTTGCCTCTTTGGGTCTGTCAGAGGGTGTCTCCCGTATCTTGCTTGCTTCCAGAAAAGATTCCACTAAGAGGAGTTACTTCTTTTTATGGAGGAGGTTTGCCGTCTGGTGTGACAGCAGGGCCTTAGATCCTCGCTGTTGTCCTACACAGATCCTGCTTGACTACCTTCTGCACTTGTCTGAGTCTGGTCTCAAGACCAACTCTGTAAGGGTTCACCTTAGCGCAATCAGTGCACACCATTACCGTGTGGAAGGTAAGCCGATCTCAGGACAGCCTTTAGTTGTTCGCTTCATGAGAGGTTTGCTTTTGTCAAAGCCCCCCGTCAAACCTCCTACAGTGTCATGGGATCTCAATGTCGTTCTCACCCAGCTGATGAAACCTCCTTTTGAGCCACTGAACTCCTGCCATCTGAAGTACTTGACCTGGAAGGTCATTTTCTTGGTGGCAGTTACTTCAGCTCGTAGATTCAGTGAGCTTCAGGCCCTGGTAGCCCAGGCCCCTTACACCAAATTTCATCATAATAGAGTAGTCCTCCGACTCACCCTAAGTTCTTGCCGAAGGTAGTGTCAGAGTTCCATCTGAACCAGTCAATTGTCTTGCCAACATTTTTTCCCCGTCCTCATTCCTGCCCTGCTGAACGTCAGCTGCACACATTGGACTGCAAAAGAGCATTGGCCTTCTATCTGGAGCGGACACAGCCCAACAGACAGTCCGCCCAATTGTTTTTCTTTTGATCCCAACAGGAGGGGAGTGGCTGTGGGGAAACGCACCATATCCAATTGGCTAGCAGATTGCATTTCCTTCACTTACGCCCAGGCTGGGCTGGCTCTTGAGGGTCATGTCACGGCTCACAATGTTAGAGCCATGGCTGCATCAGTGGCCCACTTGAAGTCAGCCATGATTGAAGAGATCTGCAAAGCTGCGACGTGGTCATCTGTCCACACATTCACATCTCATTACTGCCTGCAGCAGGATACCCGACGCGACAGTCGGTTTGGGCAGTCAGTGCTTCAGAATCTGTTCGGGGTTTAGAATCCAACTCCACCCCTGCGAGGCCCAATTGACCATGTTTGTTGTTTTGAGTGAGCCTGGGGGCTAGAGATACCCTATCAATGAGAACAAGCAGCCTGCTTGTCCTCGGAGAAAGCGAATGCTACATACCTATAGAAGGTATTCTCCGAGGACAGCAGGCTGATTGTTCTCACAAACCCGCCCGCCTCCCCTTTGGAGTTGTGTCTTCCCTTGTGTTTGTCTTGCTACATACGGGACTGACGAACACGAGCCGGTTCGGGCGGGAAGACGGCCGCGCATGCGCGGTGCGCATGGGCGACGCGAGGACTGCCAAAGGCCTTTGCTAGTGAAGTTTCCGATTGGAGGGGCTGCCATGGATGTCACCCATCAGTAAGAACAATCAGCCTGCTGTCCTCGGAGAATACCTTCTACAGGTATGTAGCATTCGCTCTTGGGTCTGGCGCGCTTTTGAGGCATGGTGTACTCCAAAGTCTATCTCGCCAACTCTGACGACAGTCTCGCTTTTGCTGGACTTTTTTTTTTGCAGGACTTCCTGCAAAAGGGCCTGGCCTACAATTCCCTTCGAGTTCAAGTGGCAGCGTTGGCCTGCTTCTGGAGGAAAGTCTCCGGCTTGTCCCTCGCTGCTCATCCGGATATTGTCCGATTTCTCAGAGGAGCACTTCGTCTCCATCCTCCTTTGTGGTCGCCCTGTCCGGCTTGGAACCTGGGGCTCGTGTTGAAGGTGCTCCAGCGATCTCCGTTTAAGCCTCTTAAACGGGCTTCTGAGAAGGATGTAACTCTCAAGACAGTTTTTTTAGTAGCAATGACGTCGGCAAGAAGACTGTCTGAGCTTCAGGCTCTTTCCTGTTGGGATCCTTTTCTACGGTTCTCAGAATCTGGGGTAACTGTTCGTACGGTGCCTTCCTTTCTGCCTAAGGTGGTTTCAGCTTTTCACCTGAACCATCCCATTTTTCTTCCTTTCTTTTGTAAGGAGGAGTTTCCGGACTTCTTTGGGCAATTGCGCCTTTTGGATGTCCACAGGGCTCTGTGGCAGTATCCGCAGATGTCAAATGAGTTTTGGAATTCTGATCATTTATTTGTTCTGTTGGCAGGTCCCCGACGGGGGGTTTTCGGCATCTAAGGCCACTATAGCCTGCTGGCTTAAGGAACTCATTTTTTCTGCTTATCTGCTTTCAGGGCGGTTGCCGCCTGAAGCGTTTAAAGCGCACTCTACAAGGGCAGTGTCCTCTTCGTGTGCTGAAGCGGGTGTCTTTTCTGTTCAAGAGATCTGTCGTGCGGCTAAATGGGCTTCTCAGCTCTCTTTCGTGCGGCATTACAGGCTGGATGTGGCAGCGCGGCAGGATGCGCATTTTGGAGCGCAAGTGCTTTGTTCGCGGAGTTGCCTGTACCCACTCTACTTAGGGAATGCTTTGGTACATCCCATCAGATAATGGATTCATCTGCTGTTGATGACAAGGAAGGGAAAATTAGGTTCTTACCTTGATAATTTTCTTTCCTTCAGTCACAGCAGATGAATCCATGATCCCTCCCTGTCTGACTTTAGTTTTTGTACAGATGTTGCATACAGACATTGTGCCTCATCAGGAGTACTTGAAGACAAGCTATCAGAGTTACTACATGCTGTTTTTATTGCAGGAGGTTGATAACGTCCCTCCTTTGTTTGGTTATTGCTCCGGTTCTGGGGCGTTTGTTCTCTGTGAGGAAAGTTTGTTATTTTGCCTTTCTTATTCACTCTGCTTTGGAAATTTCATGTACTGAAGGCAGAGGGGGGCTGGGTGTCCAGGAACACCATGTGCTTTCAGTGTTCTCTATCTCCACCTGCTGGTAGGCGGATACAATCCATCAGTTAATGGATTCATCTGCTGTGACTAAAGGAAAGAAAATTATCAAGGTAAGAACCTAATTTTCCCATTACCACAAGGAAGCCCCTCCCTACCTAACCCTCCCTCCCTTCAAATATTATGTGCAGAAAGCAGTACATAGTCTGATGAAATTTAACTATAAGGACCATTACATATTGAGCAGCCTGTTTCGAGCAGTTGGAGTCAGTGTGTTCCAGAATGGGCTCCAACACATCTGAAATCTGTCACCAGCAGTAGAAGCAAAATCTCGGATACCCATTCGCTCCAGTCTCATCAAAAGAATTATACGAGAGCCATTCAGATAAAATGACCTGTTTCGTTGCTATTGTTGCTCTCACCACAAAGGATGCATATCTAGGTGGGGCGGGGTAGGCCCAATTTCGGGAAACCAAACAATCCAGGATCATAATACCATCCCACCTGCAACATCCTTGAAATAAAACTGCTTTCCATAAGACACAGCGTATAGAAGTCTGTTGAAAACCAGTTCTGAATGCTTGTGTTTGAGAGCAATAGGTTCTATGAATTCATCCAAATTGGCACTCCTGTAACTCCCCTGTGCAGGCCTTAGGGGTTTACTTAATGAGGGTTTTAAGATTAAGAGCATATAAATCCAATTCCAGATCTAGCTCCCATTGCCCAAAAGTTGTCCAAAATCCTTTGGAGGAATTACATTATACTGCGTCTTATGATAGAAAGAAACTAGTCCCCTATCCAGTTGTTCAGTACCTAACAGTTCCTCCAAGTTATGTCTTATACAAACACCAAGAGCTGGAGGAGGATCTAATAATCTAATATAATGGGGTGGTTGCACATAGGCATACTGATCCCCCTAGTGGAATTTGAAGCTTTTCTCAGAGATCCTCATAAGACAACAAGGACCCATCTTCTCTTTAAAAATGCTCTTAGAATAGTAGTTATTTATATATCTTTCTGTTGAATTTTTCCAGAGTTAGTAAACGATTTGTACAATACAGCATTGTTACTACATAGTGATATGCAGGTATGTCTAGCTAGTTTGTGCAGTATGTAGCAGAACAGCGAGGATGACTCAAGAATAAGTAGGTACGCTCCATGCATTGAGGCAAGTGGAAACTAATATGAGCTGCTAAACTCCCGAGTTGGCTGAAACACAGCTGTGTCGAGTCTCATTTGTCCTACAATAAACTGTTAAATCATCTGAAGCATCATCTACATATTCTTGAGTCATCTTTGCTGTTCTGCTACATACTGTATATTCTTGTGAAGATTTCTGTGTATACATTAGCTAGTTTGTGCACCGTTTGTGCTACAATACTTTAATCTCAAATACTTAAATTTATATTTATAATTATTTACCAACAGAGATGCTATGCAGCTGAATGTCATCGCAACTCGGGAACTCCTTTCCTTAGCCCAGAAAATGAAGAAGCTGGAAGTGTTCATTCATGTGTCGACAGCATATGCCAACTGCAACCGAAAGCACATTGAAGAAATTATTTATCCTCCACCCCTGGACCCTAGGAAACTGATTGAAGCTTTGGAGTAAGTGTTTTGATTTCATATCATTAATTCTGTATCTGTCTGGGACTTTCAGCAGATGTAACCAACTGTCAAAACAAGGTTAAATGTGGATCTTCCTTAGCGTATGCAGCAGATGAATCCAAGAACTGGTGGGTTGTGTCCATCTACCAGCAGGTGGAGATAGCGATTACAAAGCTGAAGGCAGTGATACCAGACAGCCAGCTCCTCCTTCACCTCAGTACATCACTATCTCCAGCAGGTGGTGGACGGCGCTTCAGCAGCTCCTGGATTTGTCCTGTTGGGGGATACTCCTGGGTCCTGTGGGCCAGTTGAGTTTAGGGGTGTCTGGCTGGTGGTGCCGACTTTGGGGGCATACTCAGTCTTCTGGGTCCCTGCTTCACCCTTTCCCCCCATGTCTCCCGGTCTTTAGAGCTCTAGCCTTCCTCACCAGTAAAAAAAAAAAAAAAACAAACAAACCAAGAGAGCTCCTTTGCCTTCATTTGGTAGAAGAAACAGAAGATTTCTGACAGGACCGAGCAGTACAGGGTTTCCCTGTCTTAGTGCTGTGCTTTCGGTCTGTGTGCCGCTTAGGCAGCAGGCTGCTGCGTTTGTGGGACTCTGCTTCTCCTCCGGAGACACCTGCTGTTCAGTGAGTCCCTGCCTTTCTCTTTCGGCGCGGGGGGTACCATGCTTAATATGGAGACGCTGGCGTTTGAAAGCTGTTCCCGCAGCGGTAGCAGATGCTGTGCAGCGGGATTCTGTGTGGTGGTATATTTGAATGCTGGGGAGGGAAGTGCTGAAGTTCCCCTTCCCCGAGCAGCCTTTTCCCGCACTAAAATGGCAGGAATGCGCACTTTTTTGCTGGCGTGGCCCTCTATTTTCTCCTGATATCAGCTCTGATCATTTCCCGCCCTGCGACCTTGATGTGGGCAGGGGGGAGGGGCGGCTTCTCCTAAAGGACCTTGCGTTCCATTAGCGACTGCTGGTCCAGGGGATTTCCCCTTTATTTTCTCCAGCCTTTGGTGTCCTTTACCAAAATCACTGTTGAGTCAGAAACTGTTTGCATGCAGCTGGGACAGTGGTACAAATTTTTCTCAAACTGCCCCCACTATGCAAATGGATCCAAGGAAAGAACAGAATTACTTTAAGCTGTTTCCATATCATCAAGCTGATCAATCCATAGACTGGTGGGTTGTGTCCATCTACCAGCAGGTGGAGATAGAGAGCAAACTTTTGCCTCCCTATATGTGGTCATGTGCTGCCGGAAACTCCCCAGTATGTTCTCTATCTCAGCAGGTGGTGGTCACACACAGCAGCAGCTCTGGCTAGGCCTCCAAGCCTAATTTTTAGGTTTTGTTGAGTGCCTGGGGTTGAGGGCTCTTCTTGAGCAAGTGCAAACCTGGTGGCGCCAGGTCCCTCCTTTTCTCCCCCCTCCCGCTGGCTCCGTTTAAAGACGTTCAAAAAAAATTTTTTTTTTTTTTTTAAAGGCGTTTATTTCGACGTTTATTTAAACGTTTATTGCAGCTACTCACTGGGACACCAGGTCGTTACAGCTCGGAGCGGACAGCAGGTAATTTTTACCTTTTTATAGCGGGCAGGGGGTTCCCCGATTTATCTCCACGTGGCATATGGCGTCGGAGGGCGAGGGCGTAAAGAGTCGCTCCCCTGATCGCTTGGGCGCTTCTAGAGGGGATGCGGGGGTCTTAAAGCCTGATTCGCCCTTGTTGGGTGACAGTTTCGTGGCCGATGAATGTCCCGGTCCTTCCTCCGGCGTGGCGATTTTTCCCGCCATAAACGCCCATCCCCCGCTCCTCGCCTCCGCCATCTTGGCCGGCCACGCGGCTCGGACGGCTTCTTCTTGGGCCGCCCTTGAGGTTGGAGACATTAATGCCATGAACGCCCTTAATTTGGGCGACGGCACAAAAGCGGCTAAAGTTAAGCGCCATTCTTCCCGCGCGGCTCCTTCGCGGAGTGTCGCGCCGGACGCCATTTTGGATGCGCAGCATGTCACTCCCCCGCTCTTGCGAGCGCCGGTTGAGGGTGCGTCTAGGGCTGTTGCCCAGGCTGCGGAAGTACACAGTCTGGGGGGTTTCTCCCCCGAGTTTGTTTTGCTGCTGCATCAGGCCTTCCTTATGCAAAACGCTGCCCCTGCTCCCTCGTCTGGTAAAGAGGTTGAGGTTCCCAGAGGTAAACGCCCTCAGGTTGATTCCCAGGCCTTGGAGGACTTTGTCTCCTCCGATGTAGATGAGGGCAGCGTATCTGAGGTCTACCAACGGTCCTTTGCGGATTCCTTGGAGGAGACGGATCCCCGCTCGGATGGAGCGGATGACCCCTCTGCAGCGTGGCTTTTTAGCTCAGAGGATTTGTCCAACCTGTTGGTACAGGCCATGGACACTTTGAAGATTTCCTCTCCGGAGGACGTCTCTCCCTCAGCCCCTGTTGGCTCTGCCATTATGCTGGGGACGAAGCGCCCGCCTAGAACCTTCCACGTGCATGATGCCATGCACACCTTAATTGCGGCTCAATGGGATGTCCCGGAAGTGAGCCTTAAAGTGGCTAGGGCTATGTCCCGCCTCTATCCTTTGACTGAAAGTGAACGTGAGGCCTATCTGTGGCCTACCGTGGATTCTTTAATCACTGCGGTGACTAAGAAAACGGCGTTGCCGGTGGAAGGTGGCACGGCCCTAAAGGACGCCCAAGACAGAAGATTGGAGGCGGCCTTAAGATCGTCCTTTGAGGCAGCTGCTTTAAGTTTGCAGGCCTCAATTTGCGGCTCCTATGTGGCCAGGGCGTGCCTGACTATGGTGCAGCGGGCTTTCCCCTCGGATCTTTCCTTGAGGGCTGATTGGCCGGCCCTGGAATCGGGCTTAGCCTATTTGGCAGACTTGCTGTATGATGTCTTGAGGGCCTCAGCGAAAGGCATGGCTCAGACAATCTCTGCGCAGCGGTGGCTTTGGCTGAAACATTGGTCTGCTGACCCCGCCTCTAAATCCCGCCTGGCTAGATTGCCTTTTAAAGGCAAGCTGCTCTTTGGGGTCGAGCTGGACAAAATCGTGACCGATCTCGGCACGTCTAAGGGCAAGAAGTTACCAGAGGTCAGGGTTCGGGCTAGTACTCGCCCTGGTACCTCCAGAGGACGGTTTCAGGAAGCCCGTCGGTACCGCCCGGGCAGGTCGGGCTCCTCTGCTCCCTCTTCCTTCAAGAAGAACTTCTCCCCCAAGCAGCATTCCTTTCGCAGAGACCGCCGTCCCGGAGGTGCTCCCTCCGGTCCTCCCCCAGGGTCTCGTACCCAATGACGGGGCCTTGGTCCACGCCCCAGTGCAGATTGGAGGACGGCTGTCCTCGTTTATGGGCGAGTGGACCACAATAACTTCAGACGCTTGGGTGCTGGAAGTCATCAGAGACGGCTACAAGCTAGAGTTCTGCCGACCCTTAAAAGACGGGTTTGTACTCTCTCCCTGCAAGTCTCCGGTCAAAGCTGTGGTAGTGCAGCAGACCTTGAACAATCTGATCCGCCTGGGGGCGGTCGTTCCGGTGCCAGAAAATCAGCTTAGCAAGGGATGTTACTCCTTTTTCTTTGTGATACCAAAGAAAGGAGGTTCTATACGGCCTATCCTCGACCTCAAAGGGGTCAATTGGGCCTTGAAAGTTCGGCACTTTCGCATGGAGACCCTCCGCTCTGTTATAGCGGCAGTGAAGGCAGGAGAGTTCCTGGCATCCTTGGACATCAAGGAAGCGTACTTGCATATTCCCATCTGGCCTCCTCATCAACGCTTTCTGCGTTTTGCAGTACTGGGCCGACACTTCCAGTTCAGAGCCCTCCCGTTCGGGTTGGCTACTGCTCCGCGGACCTTCTCCAAAGTAATGGTGGTCATCGCGGCCTTCCTGAGGAAGGAAGGAGTTCAAGTCCATCCTTATCTGGACGACTGGTTGATCCAAGCCCCCTCTTATGCAGAGTGCGGCAAAGCTGTGAACCGGGTGGTTGCTCTTTTGAGCTCCCTGGGGTGGATCATCAACTGGGAGTAAAGCCAGCTGCGCCCGACTCAGTCCCTGGAGTATCTGGGAGTTCGATTCGACACCCAAGTGGGCAGAGTGTTCCTGCCAGACAATCGGATTGTCAAGTTTCAGGCTCAGGTGAACTAGTTCCTAGTAGCCTCTCCTATTCAGGCTTGGGACTACGTGCAGCTGTTGGGCTCTATGACGGCCACGATGGAAGTAGTGCCCTGGGCCAGGGCTCATATGAGACCACTACAACAATCTCTGCTGCTGCGCTGGACTCCGATGTCGGAGGATTATGCTGTGCGCCTTCCCTTGGACCCAGCAGTGCGCAAGGCGCTGAGCTGGTGGACGCAGACAGACAAGTTGTCTGCAGGAATGCCTCTGGTGACCCCGGAGTGGATTGTCGTCACGACAGACGCCTCTTTGATGGGCTGGGGAGCCCACTGCTTGGGAAGGACAGCGCAGGGGCTCTGGTCTCCTGCAGAGGCAAGTGGTTTATCAACCTCCTGGAACTCAGAGCCATTCGGTTGGTGTTGTTGGAGTTCATCCCGGTACTGGTGTTGAAGCCTGTACGGGTCCTGTCGGACAATGCCACGGCTGTGGCCTATGTCAACCACCAGGGAGGTACCAAGAGCGCCCCTCTAGCCAAGGAGGCCATGAATCTATGCCAGTGGGCGGAAGCGAACCTGGAACAGCTGTCAACGGCCCACATTGCCGGAGTCATGAATGTCAAGGCGGACTTTCTCAGTCGCCATACCTTGGAGCCCGGAGAGTGGCAGCTATCTGCTCAGGCGTTCTTGGGCATCACGAAGCGCTGGGGCCAGCCGAGCCTAGATCTGATGGCGTCATCGGCCAATTGTCAAGTGCCGCGCTTTTTCAGCAGAGGACGGGACCCTCGATCCTGGGAGTAGATGCTTCTCTATGTGTTCCCGCCCTGGCCCATGTTGGGCAGGGTGCTAGACCGGGTGGCAAAGCATCCCGGCAGGGTAATCCTGGTGGGTCGGATTGGCCCAGACGTCCCTGGTATGCGGACTTGATCAGGCTCTCAGTCGGCGATCCTCTGCGGCTGCCAGTGGAGCAGGGCCTGTTTCATCAGGGTCCCGTGGTGATGGAGGATCCCTCCCCCTTTGGTCTTACGGCCTGGCTATTGAGCGGCAGCGTCTGAGAAAGAAGGGCTTCTCAGACAAGGTCATCGCCACTATGCTGAGAGCGAGGAAGCGCTCTACTTCTACTGCTTACGCCAGGGTTTGGCGTATCTTTGCAGCGTGGTGTGAAGCAGGCTCACTTTCTCCCTTCACTGCTCCAATTTCTTCAGTGTTGGCGTTCCTGCAAGAAGGTCTGGACAAAGGCCTGTCGCTCAGTTCCCTGAAAGTTCAGGTAGCGGCTTCTGGCTTGCTTCAGGGGCCGCCTGAAGGGTGCTTCCCTGGCTTCGCAGCCAGATGTGGTGCGCTTTCTCAAGGGAGTTAATCACCTGCGCCCTCCTCTGCACTCAGTGGTGCCTGCGTGGAATCTCAACCTGGTGCTAAGAGCATTGCAGAAGCCGCCTTTTGAACCCTTGTCGAGGGCATCTCTGAAAGACCTGACGTTGAAAGCAGTCTTTTTGGTGGCTATCACTTCAGCCAGAAGAGTTTCCGAGCTCCAGGCACTCTCATGTCGAGAGCTTTTTCTGCAGTTCACTGAGGCAGGAGTGACTATTCGCACAGTGCCTTCCTTCCTGCCCAAGATTGTTTTTCGCTTCCATGTGATTCAGCAGCTCTGTCTCCCTTCCTTTCGTAGGGAGGTCTACCCAGAGGAATACTCTGCTCCCAATTTCTGGATGTGAGACGAGTCATCATCAGATACTTGGAAGTGACCAATGATTTCCGGAAATCGGATCATCTGTTTGTCCTGTTTACAAGTCCTCGTAAGGGTCTGCAGGCTTCTAAGCCTACAGTGGCAAGATGGGCAAGGAAGCCATTGCAGCGGCTTAGGTGGCCGCGGGGAAGGCCCATACCTTTGCCAGGCATTACCGCTTGACTGTGGCTGCTCGGGCGGAGGCCCGGTTTGGAGCTTCAGTGTTGCGGTCAGGGATTTCTATGTCCCGCCCTGGGTGAGTACTGCTTCGGTACATCCCACCAGTCTATGGATTGATCAGCTTGATGATATGGAAGGTAAAATTATGTATCATACCTGATAATTTTCTTTCCATTAATCATAGCTGATCAATCCATAGCCCCTCCCAGATATCTGTACTGTTTATATTCTGGTTGAATTTTAGGTTCAAGTTTAGCCTTCAGTTACTTCAGGAGGACTTCGTGTTCAAGTTCTTCTTTCACTTGGATTCTTCAAGAGTTGAGACGAGTTTGTGTTACAGTGAGCTGCTGCATTCCTCTCCCCTCCGTTTTACGGGGCTGGATTGAGATTTAAATTCTGCCGGCACTCCCTCCCGCTTCGTGCGGCTGTAGGGCAGCTTTGTACCCCTCCTGCTTCGGCGGTGTTAGGGTCAGTCAGCTCCTCCCGCGGTTGCGGTTGCAGGATAAGCCAGATCCCCCCGCATCGGCGGGGTGGTGTCCCTCCCCCGCTCCGCGGGGATGAGCTGGACGGATTCCCCTCCCCCACTTGTGTGGGGATGAGCTGGGTTAATTCCCCTCCCCCGTTTCGGCGGTGGTGAGCTGGGCAGAGTGTCCCTTCGTGGGTGTAATTCTCTAAGTGCTGAGTCCTGCGGATGGAGCTTTGATATCGACATACTGAGGAGTTTCCGGCAGCACATGACCACATATAGGGAGGCAAAAGTTTGCTCTCTATCTCCACCTGCTGGTAGATGGACACAACCCACCAGTCTATGGATTGATCAGCTATGATTAATGGAAAGAAAATTATCAGGTATGATACATAATTTTACCTTCTATATCTTCTGAGCAGGATCTCCTCTGCTCTGGGACCCTTAAGTTGAACCTTTCTTCTTAAGAGAGCTTGACCTCAGTAGCCCTTTTCGTGATTGGGGGAGTTTTTCTGCCCATCTCGGGCAGGTGGGTTCTAGAGTGCTAAGCTTTCCAGAAGGAATCTGATGGTTCTGTGATGTGCCTTGTTATTTTTGGGATGCACGTCAGCCACTGGGGGCTTCTTTGGGTTGGGCCTGGCTGGTTTCTACTTGGATGGGAGACTGCCTGGGAATGCCAGGTGCAGTAGGCTTTCTTATTTTATTCTGCACCTTTTGCTCCTTTACAAGTGGGGGTTTCTAGGCTTAGTGCCTTTGGCTCCACCTTTCTTTGGGAAATGTTACATATTGTTATTTTCTGGGGCTAGTGCTCCATGGTAACCATGAAACTTCAGTGCTGTTGTCATGGGGGCTTTGCTCCAGGTGCAGTAGCTTCAGCAAAATAGTTTTCTTTTTCTGGAAGGTCACAGGTTTAATGCTGGTTTGTGCATCATATTAGAAACTGTGGCCCTCAGCTCCTTTTCTGTGGGGCATATTTTGCTTCCCTCTCTCATATTGCTTGCTTTGACAAGCAGTTCTTTCCATAGCTGGGACAGTTTATACTAGGCTACAGTGGCAAAGGTTAGCTGTGGTGGTTTCCCACAGCAGCTCTGCTCTTCTAGTTTTGCTCTCTGACACTGATAAAACTATTGAATTCCAGTTCCAGCTTCCACTGTATCTTTGGCACCTCTAGCTAGCTGTTTGTTGCAGTGTCTCTAAGGCTTTTATTGCACTTTTGCACTTTTTCTTTATATTGGACAGCTAGCTATATTAAGAGCTACTTCAATTTAGCCTGCACTTCAATTTTCCCTGCACTTCTCCATTAGGAAGCATTTCTTTTCTTTCCTCTTTGGCCCCATCATCTGCGGTTTCTCTGTTTGGCTGTTCTGAGCCCTCATGTTCAGTTCTAGGCTTTGCCTGTCGGCAAGGCTGTGGCTCCATTCACCTTTTCCTAGGTTTGGGAATTTTGCGGCATTCTCCGCAAGGACAGCATCAGAGTGCACCTCACTCTAGATGAGATCCGAGAGTTTATCTTCCTGGGTCTTCTTGGAATCCTTGAGCTGGGTGCTCACCCTTCAAATGAGCCACGTCGTCCCATTCCAGACAGCTCTGGTACGATTTTTTTTCTTCACCGAGGACTGGAGGATCTAGGTTCAGACTTGGGTGCGCGGTGTGCTCAGGGCGCTGAGTCCTCGGGCCTGGCTATGCATTCATGTCTTGGGCTCTGTGGCGGACACTTTGGAGATGGTGCTGTGGACGGTGCTCACAGACAACATCTACAGCTCTTGCTTCTCGACGGGTGGTCTCCTGTGTTACGTGGCTGTTCTTGGTACGCCAGCTCATGAACTGGTGGCTTTGCAATTGCTCCCTGTAGAAGGGATGACCTGGCGCCTCCGCAGTGGATGGTGGTGGTCATGGATGCGAGTCTCTCGGACTGGAAAGCTCTTTGCCTCCTCCTTCCGTTTCCGGGGTGGTGGATGGCACAGGGGACGGTGTAGCCGATCTCCCACCTGGATCTGCTTTTGGTGCTGTTTGTCTTCTAGCCTTTCAGGACACATTGCAGGCCAGGCAGTTCTTGTGCCGTCTCCCCCGCCTCGACCCGCTTTTGGTGCTGTTCGTCTTCTACCACTTCAGTACACGTTGCGGGCTAGGCGGTGCTTCTGCCGTCGGAGAAGATGAGGCGGTGGCTGCTTCTTCAACAGAGTGGGACTCGGAGTCAGACTGTGGCCATCAGGGCGTGTTGCCCCCATGTAATGGGCAGAGGACCTCTTGTTCCATTTCTACGTCCACTTTGCGGGCTTTTCCTACGGTGACTTCTATTTTCTGCCATCTTCTGGTCTTGGCAGAATGGTTGTTCCGCACCAGTGCTTCTCCAACATGGCCTCAGGTAGAGAGCGCTGTAGGTAGATCTGATGGCATCCTGGCTGGACGCCCAGGTGCCTTCTTTCTTCTGTCATCGGAGAGAGGGCGATTCGGCAGGGCTGGTTGTTCTGTTGCATCCTTGGCTGGAGGACGTTCTTCAATAGTGTTTCCTCCGTGGCCTATCTGCGGCCGAGTTCTTTTCGGATCGCTCTCCACCGGGGTTGAGTCATTCTGGTAGCTCTGGATTAACCACGGCGCCCTTGGTATGCGGATATAGTGAGGCTCCTGGTGGTGCCTTTTGTTTTGGATCCGCATGACTCTGGGCTCTTCGTTCTGGGTCCACTCCTGAGTGGATGATCCCTCTCGCTTTGGTCTTACAGCCTGGTGTTTTGAGAGGTCGACTCTGAGGAACAGAGTTCTTTGGACGCTATGTTTACTGTTCTGTTGCGATCTTGTATGTGGTCTACGGTCCACTGCAACCGCGT
Source organism: Microcaecilia unicolor (assembly GCF_901765095.1). Classification (NCBI taxonomy): domain Eukaryota; kingdom Metazoa; phylum Chordata; class Amphibia; order Gymnophiona; family Siphonopidae; genus Microcaecilia; species Microcaecilia unicolor. Next base: position 170,706,415 of record NC_044034.1, on the reverse strand, counting down.
ATTCTCATAAGTACATAAGTAGTGCCATACTGGGAAAGACCAAAGGTCCATCTAGCCCAGCATCCTGTCACCGACAGTGGCCAATCCAGGTCAAGGGCACCTGGCACGCTCCCCAAACGTAAAAACATTCCAGACAAGTTATACCTAAAAATGCGGAATTTTTCCAAGTCTATTTAATAGCGGTCTATGGACTTGTCCTTTAGGAATCTATCTAACCCCTTTTTAAACTCCGTCAAGCTAACCGCCCGTACCACGTTCTCCGGCAACGAATTCCAGAGTCTAATTACACGTTGGGTGAAGAAAAATTTTCTCCGATTCGTTTTAAATTTACCACACTGTAGCTTCAACTCATGCCCTCTAGTCCTAGTATTTTTGGATAGCGTGAACAGTCGCTTCACATCCACCCAATCCATTCCACTCATTATTTTATACACTTCTATCATATCTCCCCTCAGCCGTCTCTTCTCCAAGCTAAAAAGCCCTAGCCTTCTCAGCCTCTCTTCATAGGAAAGTCGTCCCATCCCCACTATCATTTTCGTCGCCCTTCGCTGTACCTTTTCCAATTCTACTATATCTTTTTTGAGATACGGAGACCAGTACTGAACACAATACTCCAGGTGCGGTCGCACCATGGAGCGATACAACGGCATTATAACATCCGCACACCTGGACTCCATACCCTTCCTAATAACACCCAACATTCTATTCGCTTTCCTAGCCGCAGCAGCACACTGAGCAGAAGGTTTCAGCGTATCATCGACGACGACACCCAGATCCCTTTCTTGATCCGTAACTCCTAACGCGGAACCTTGCAAGACGTAGCTATAATTCGGGTTCCTCTTACCCACATGCATCACTTTGCACTTGTCAACATTGAACTTCATCTGCCACTTCTCAGGTGTTGAGGATTTTTTGAGGCTAGTTGTGGCCCACGCTTGGTCTTCATTGTGGGTGCCTGTTCCTCAGCGATTGAGTTCTTTCTGCAGGATGGGTTATAGAAGGGCCTGGCCTGGCCTTGCACTCGGAGGTGGTGCATTTCTTGCAGAGTGCTTTGCTCCTCCACTGCTGCGACCTTCTTCTCCCTGAAACCTCGTTCGTATTTTCCGAGTCTAGCTTGGGGTTCCTTGTCTCCCGAGCATTGCTTTGGACTCCTTTTGTTCCTTTGCAGAATGCTTCACTTAGGAATTTACAAACAGTGTTTTTGGTTGCCAATTCTTCGGCACGCAGAGCGTCTGAATTTTTAATGCAGCCATTCCGAGCTGTTTTTTCTGCAATTTGCTGAGTCTGGAGTGACCTTGCTTTCGGTTCCTTCTTTCTTTTTTGGCTGTGGTTTTACTTTTCTTTCTTTTTTTCAGCCTCTTTCTTCCCTTTCAGGAGGGGGATTTTCACACGGAGAGCATGGCGCTTCATCTTCTGGATGTTCAGAGGGCTCTCCGGTATTTTCAGAGTTTGCATGTTTTTCAGCATTCATATCTTCTCTTTGTTGCTGGTTCTTGCTGTGGGACGGCGGCCTCTGGTCTGATCTGATTTTGTTTTTCTCGTTGGATTGCAGATAATTTGTGGATTTTTTGGAAAGGTTGCATTCCGCCAGTGGCATTCCAGGCTCATTTCACGAGTTTGCTATCTATTTCTTGGGCAGAACGGGTGTGCTTTCACTATTCAGATGCTGCCTTTGCAGCGGCGGTTCTGTCTCAGGGAGCGGCAACTTCCCACCCTACTTAGGGGTTGCTTTTGTACATCCCACCAGTCCTTGGATTTATCTGCTGCATACACTAAGGAAGGTAAAATTATGCCTTACCTGCTGATAATTTTCTTTCCTTTAGTAGCAGTAGATGAATCCAGGATCCTGCCCTTTGTCAGCCGCGCTTGTTTTGCCTATATGTTCTGGTCTTTAGTTTCCAAAAAAAAAAAGAAGAGGAAAGAGAATAGAAACCATTGAAGAGGACTCCATCGCAGTCGTGGTTTCTCTTAAGTCAGATGACATGTTTCTGTTGTATGGTTGGTGAGGAAGGCTTCCTGGTTTCTTGTCTGATTCTGCTTGGTGATTCTGCTTGGTGATGAGACATGTACAGAGGTGAAGGTGGAGCTGGCCGTCTGGTATCACTGCCTTCAGCTTTGTAATCTCTATCTCCACCTGCTGGTAGATGGACACAACCCACCAGTTCTTGGATTCATCTGCTGCTACTAAAGGAACGAAAATTATCAGCAGGTATGGCATAATTTTACCTTGCTTTAAGGAATGGTATTGCCAAAGAGTAAGATTATAAGGTGGTGTCTGATTTCTTTTTTTTAATTCATTGTCTAGAACTTACACAAGCATAGCTTGGTAAAGCAAAAATTATTAGCAACGTGACTTAATCAAAACCAAAGAGAAAATAAAAAGGAAAAATTATGTACTACACAGACATGAACATTTGTAGGGAGAATCAATGAAAACCCTGGAGCTGGATATTTTAACAAAGGAAAACTAATAATATCCAAAGCAAAAGGAAAGAAAAAGATGGTCACAGTCGATCAATGCAAACTGCCCAGTGTCCTGCATGACAAACCAGAAGCTTAACACTGAGAACATCTCAGGATTAATTTTTCAGTACCTAAAAGAAAAGAGAGTTGCACAGTCTCAAGGAATACATACCGTAGCATTGTAGAAATAACCACAAAGTTGCAAGGAAAATATAATTGAAATTGGCTGCCAGAGAGAGCCCTTTGCTTCATACCTTAGAAAGCTTTCTTTTATCCTATGTAGCCCTAAGTGTGTCAAGGAAAATACAGACTTAAGATACCCTGAATAAAATACATCTAATACAGAGAAAAAGCACAAAACATAATTTCTATTTTGCAGAAAGAGAGAACATCAATCAGGTGTCCCCGTGGCCCTCCTTAATTTTGCAGTTTCCCAGCAAACCTATGAGGTATCAGCAGACAGTTTTCCTTCATTAAGTCTGGCCTACAAGTTGAAATGTGAAAAGACCAAAAAAAAAAAAAAAAAAAAGCCTTGCTCAAGGACAGAAGAGGGTTTTTTTTTTCCTATAATTTTCACATTTTTTTTTTTTTGTAGAAATCACCAGAGGGCACAAGAGGCACTTTAGAAAAGCTTAGCATTCACAAGTTCATATTTTTGTTATGTTCAAACCAGCAGTACAGCAGCTGCTTATTTTTAATCCAACCTGTGTCGCCTCACTCATCTGCATCTTTATATTCTATTGAATGTCTAAAATCAGAGTGGTAGGTGTTGAAATAGATCTATGTAAATCAGAGATTCTCAAATGTTACTTAAGTAGGGATGTCATGGCAGATTTCACTGGGAGAGGGGGAGGAAGGCCACAGCATGACACACATTTTATTTATGTATTTTATTAGGATTTATTTACCGCCTTTTTGAAGGAATTCACTCAAGGCGGTGTACAGTAGGAACCAAGCAAACAAACGCAATAGATAATTACAGCAGGAAAATATTCAAATAAGACTTTATGGCATAGTATACTAACAATTTCAACACAATACATAATAAAATATTTTAATAGACAGCATAGGGAGTAGGCAAAAATGGAAGATAAAGATAGGTAAGAGAGTAAAAGGAATTAGAAAATAAGGGAACTAATTTAAAGAGACTTGCACAAGAGGTCAGAAAGATGATTAAATGTTATCTCAGCTAGGGTAGGAGTGGATAAACGTGTCCTGCTGCATTATGTGCAGCCTGTGTCACTCCTTTTGTGTGTGTGTGAGACTAAGAAGTTAGTTACTTCTTCCATTAAAGGACTGGTTGAATAGCCAAGCTTTCACCTGCGTCCTGAAGTAGAGAGAGTTTTGTGTTAAATGGATACTTTCAGGGAGTCCATTTCAGAGTGTGGGGGCTACTCCAGAGCTTGCTTGCAGATATCACATTGTCTAATGTCTTTTGGAGAGGGTATAGTTAGGGATATTCCTTGGGAGGACCTTATTGTCCTTAAAGAACAAGATTATTGTCTACACACCTCCCAGTACTCGGGGCCATTTCCTTTAAGGGCCTTGAAGTTCAGACAGAGATTTAAATTAGTCCTGTATTGTACTGGTAGCCAGTGAAGTTTTTGCAAAAATGGTGTATTGTAGTCACGTCGCTTGCAATCTTCTATTAGTCTTGCTGCCGCATTCTGAATCATTTGGAGCTGGTGTAGACCCTTTATAGTCAGACCAGTATAGAGTGCATTACAGTAATCCAGTCTTGATGTTATGTCATGCACAACTGGGATAAGATTTGCCTTCTCAGTGTAAGGAGAGAGGCATCGTAGTTGTCTCAAATAGTAGAAGCAGCTCTGAAGGTTGTTTGGATTTGAGGAATTTGAGTGCGTGTTGAATCTAACTGTATCCAAGGTTCCTGACTTGTGATTTGAGGGGAGTCCATACTTCCCAAAAGAAATTTGATATCAGGTATGTGTCCGCTTGTGTTAGGGATCCAGGGAAGCTCAGTTTTACATGGGTTCTAGCAAAGTTTGTTGTGTTTAGCCCATTCTGGAATTGATGTTAGACAGGTAGTCAATTTATTCAGGGCTTGTAGGTAAGTCAGGTTCAATGGGTATGAGTAGCTGCACATCATCCGCATAGATGTAGAACTGAGTGTCCATCGACCGAATCAGCTCAGCTAGTGTCTTGAGGTAGATATTGAATAGATATTGACTATATCGATCCTTGTGGTACCCCACAGGTCAGTGCCCATGGTGGCGATGAGATGCTGCCAAACATTATGGACTGTTTGATAGATAGGATCTGAACCAGGCAAGTACTGTTCCATTGATACCTGTTTCTGCCACATGCTTCCTATTGCCGCTCTTTGTGGGGGAATGATAAAATAAAAGGCTGGCTTCAGTCTCATACCCATTGCTAGTTCAACACTGCTTTTCTGGCTATTCACAGAATGCCTTTCTTCATTCCATTGCACAGCCATTGGGGTTTGTGCCAAGGCCAAGAGGACCAATAATGTCTCACTTCTCATCAGGCTTTGCAACAGTGGGCAAGTCAGTCCTCATGCATGAACTAAGGAAAGTGTTTTTTTTGTCAGAGATGAAGCTTCCATTGGCCCTGCAGTGAGCAACTGACTAGCAGGGGGAGAAATTCAGGTATCATGGCCTATAGTAGATGAATCTGTTACTGTGACTCTGGGGGGGATATATTCATTCTTACACCTTGCGCTTCCCCATAGTCCCATTGTAAACAACCAAAGGAGCCTAGGGACCCTTTTGCTAACGTGCACCAAGCAGTTAAATGTGTGCTAACCACGGTGGCATGGTGTTTAGCATGTGCTAATTTACTTGTTAACTCCATGTTATATTAGAATTTGGGAACTAAGCAGGTTATGGGCATGGACTGCATACTGCAGTTAGTGGGCAGTACTTGCTGTGTACTAATTGTCACTATTGCAGTACATGCGGGTTCCCCTAGCACCGCCTCAATAGGTGTACATTCAGGTTTCAGTGTGGTAATTGCTAAGGATATGCTGGACACACTCCCACACTACCTTTGCACATAGCCCATTTTAATTTTCGCAATTTTCACTGTTAAGGCATGCTAAGTGCAAAAACTTAGTGCAGTGTATTTGAAAAAGAAAAGAAAACTTTGTTGGGTTTATTAATAATAATTTTGGATTTTTACCTCACATTTTCAACATTTTCAAGAAGTACAGAAGTATTGCCATACTGGGAAAGACCGAAGGTCCATCAAGCCCAACATTCTGTTCCATAGCGTCCCACAGATCAATCCAGAGACTTGTGGGTTATGTCCCTCTACCAGCAGGTGGAGATAGAGAGAACTTCAGAGGTTTACTATATGTGGTCATGTACAGTCACCTTAACATCAGTATTCTCTCTGTCTAGCAGGTGGATGGTCATATCTGTACAGCTCTGGATTGATTGGCTCCTGGCCTGGTCCCCTGGGTCTAGTCGAGCTTCTGGGGTCTGAGATGTTCTGGTCTTGGGACTTGGGTGCACCCCTGGTGGTGCCAGGTCCCTCCCTTCCTCCCCCATCAACCCCTCCTCTCTGCTTGACTGGGGTTTGTGGTTCTCACTCTCCTGACTTTAAAAGGAGTCAGGTTTCTTTTGCTCCGGCGTCCTCTCCTGCCTTAAAAAGAAAAATGCCGTTTGAACACTGTTTAAAGAAAATCTCATGCCGGTTTGCAGGACCGACTTGGCATGCGACAGCGATTCCCAAGAGGGTGAGTAGGACCTATCTGCACTGGTGGGGCACAGCAACAGCGGCTCCCAGTGTGGGAGCCACTGGACCGCTGCATTTTCCCATGCTGGAGATTCACGGTACAGCCCAGCTCCATGGAGTGGTGTGCTCCTTCCCTCCTGGCTCATTTTGGTGGGCGCAGGGCAGTGGGGATTGAGGGCGCCATCTTTCTTACCACTCCACATGGCAATGCTGAAGTCCCAGCGCTCCCCTGGGGCCTGATTTGCTTGCGATTCAGGCAGTTTTATATGTAGGCTTTTCAGAAGTGTAACTGGAGAACTGGGGTGGATCACTCCCAGTTTCTTCATATTTGATATGTAAGGGCTTCTAAGAAAGGAGGCCTGGGGTGGTTTGCAGACTCCTGTGGGAGTCCTCAGATCTCCCACAGCTTTGAGTCTCCCGCAGCTTTCCAGGGGCTAGGTCGGAGACCTATTAGTCCGCTGCAGCTGTTTTGCGACAGCGAGAGCCTTAAGCTGCAGCTTGGAAAGTACTGACTATCTGAAAGTCTTCTGGTAGAGATGCCTGCCCTTCACTAGGTGTTTTACACTATTTCTGGACCCTCCTTGAGGAGGTTCAGGGTGTGTGTACATCATTAATGTAGGGGAGAAAGGGACCAGGATTAGGGATCCTACTCAAGGTTTTTCACTCTTTCCCTCTTCCCCCCTTTCTCAGAGCATGGCAGTATACGGTTTGTTTAGTTAGGCTTAGGGCTGTGACTCCATGTTTCTGTGAGAAATGTTACATTTTAAGGCTAGTGCAGGCCTCTCAGGTTTCTCTCTGTTTCCATGGTAATCCTGCACCCTATGTGCTGCCTTGGTAGCATTTGCTCTGTGTGTACTGTTTACATCAAACTAGTTTTATTCAGGAGGGCCTTTCAGCCTGAAGGTTACAAGTTCATGGCTGGTTTTATCTATCCTTTTAGAAACTGTGGGCTCAGCTAGGTTTCCAGTGGGGCATATATTTTTTTTTTTTTTTCAAATTTTTTCATTATACATATTCAATCAATCTTGAATATTACACGATACATGCAATAATACCATCTTTAATTACAAAATCATAATTCTAAAAAGCAAATAATGACTATCGTCCACAAATAAATGTAATTGACCCAAAATGGAAAATATATATATTTATGAGCTAATATAACAGAGCTCAATCAATTATAATTATCAAAAGATTGCGTCATATTCAGAATGACCTATTCCAAGCTGCTATACAGTGTTACATTTGGTTCTAAATTCTCACAATCACACCCTCTTTGCTTTTCAAAAAATCCTCCAATTGACTGGGTTCGAAAAACTGAAATTGCTTTGTTTGGTATAGAATCCTGCAAACACAGGGAAACTTTAATTGAAAATTTGCACCAAGTGCTACTACCCTTGAACGCAGTAATAAAAATAACTTTCGTCTCTTCTGGGTTTCCCTGGAGAGATCCGGGAAAACCCTTACTTTTGAGCCCAAAAATAAAGAATTTAGATGTCTCAAGGACAGCCTGAGCACTGCATCTCTATCTATCTCGAGGGCAAATGTCACCAACAAAGTTAACCTTTGCGTGACCACCTCCAGAGAGGATTCTAGGAACTCAGTTAGATTCATTCCACCTGAAGGATTTAAATTATCTAGTACTTTACCAGTACTCTGTAAATAATATGCTCTTGTAATAGGTGGCAATGAACTATCAGTCATTCCCAGAACCTCCACTAGATATTTCTTAACCATTTGTACTGAAGTAATAAGTGGCGATTTTGGAAAGTTTATAATACGCAGGTTAAGTCTCTTTGATTGGTTCTCCAAATACTCCAAGCGCTTAGAGGCAAAACACCTGTCCTTAATCAAAGATTGTTCCACAAGTTCCATTTTTGCAAATTTTTCAGATAGAGTTTTAACCTCCATGGCTTGGTAATCATTAATTTGTAATTGTTTTAATGCAGTTTCGGCTATGGCCTTGATACTTTCAGTATTCTTTGCTATCAAAGTCTGTAAGGCAGAGAGAGTGGAAGAATTCAGTTCCCAAAGTGACTCTAGCGTCACTACAGCAGGTTTTTCTTTTCCCTCGAAAACCAGTTGAGGTGCTCTAGCAGTTTGTTCCAGGATACTCACAATTGTAGTAGAGACTACAGGAGCAGAACTACCCTCTGGTATATTCAAGCTGGCAGCATTTGTTCCGGCTTCGTGTAGGTTCCCTCCCTGAATGCTCTCTTCTCCCGTCGGGGTTTGAGCAGCAGGACTCATCACGAAGCGCTCACTTCCTGGTTGAGGGGGCGCTGCACGCAGAACAGGGCTCAAGGAAGCCCCGTTGACACTGTCGGCCAGCTCTGATACGCTGGCTCCAGCAGCAGGGGTAGATGTCACTTCTGAATCGGAGGCGATTCCAAACCGCTCGAGCGTCGACTGTTGGAGCGGGGGTCTACTTCCAGGGAGAGAGGGAATCTCCCTGACTTTCCCCCGTCTCTTACCCATCGCAAACGGCAGGTAAGGCTCTCTTTCCAGTGTTTACTAGAGCCGGATTGCAACGCGTCCGCTGACGCCAATCATACCGCGGCCATCTTGGATGAGCTCTCCAGTGGGGCATATTTTATTTCATTCTCTTTTATTGCTTGCCTGGCCAAGCAGTTCTTGCATGACTGGAACAGTTATCAGAACTCTACTGTACTAAAGATTGCTCTTCTCTCTCGCTCTTTGCACACTGATACTGGCCACACCTTTGCATACTAGCTACCCTGGTATCTGCAGCATACCAGGTACCTCTGATTGCTTCTATGGCATTTTTGGCATCCTTTCATGGTATGGGGTACCTAAATTTCACGAGGAGAGGTCCAGGAACTACTTCAGTGTAGAGGTAGCTTAATAGTTGTAATCAGTTGAGAGTAAGCACAGAGCTCTAGGGGTGATGCTTGATTACCCACTGCAGCTTGCTATCTGTAGTGTGCAATGGTGCAACAGCCATATTCTTCTATACCATCTGTCTCTGGTTCTCAGCCCCACTTGTTAGCTCCAATGCGCAGCAGTTATAGTGCACAGTCACACCAGCCAATTCTTGACCCTATCTGCAAGAAGTTAGTGCTGGCTTAGGCATCAGACCACTGATGTGGCTTCCAAGTCACATTTGGCAATCTGCCTTTTGGAAGTAATCTTGGGACTGCAGAAGATCTAGGGCAGTTGGGTAAAAACCTGAGGGACTTCCAAGTCTCGGAGATTACCAGGGGACGAGTTTTTAAGGATGATTTTTAATCTGCTTGGTTTTGTAGGTTTTGTGGGGCCAGAAAAACCACTTTCAGGGTTTCAATTTCCACTACGACAAGCCACTTGACTGCTGGTAGAATGGGCTCTGTTTCAACTCCAGGTCAACCTATGCCTGCTGCATCTTCCAATGATGGAGTCTCAGATTCCTGACCTGCTGAGCAGAAATGCCTCCCGGCATACCCTCATGTTGTCCTCTAGCTGGTCACAAGAAAGGGGATCTGGCTTCAAGAGCTGCAGTGGCCATTGGCTGAGAGAGGCAATTTCTTCAGCTGGCCTCTGTATGGGACATTCTCTCTCGTTGCGGGTGGCAGAACTTTCTTCCAGAGCGCAGTTGACTTCCTTTTCCGTGTCCCATCTGGCTTCTGTGGCTGACCTTTGTAGTTCAGCCACTTTGTCCTCTGTCCTGCCGTGGATGGCTTTTGCAGATTGCCCACTTGATCTACTGTCCTTCCCTTGCCAGGCTTTGCTGGCTTGGCGCGGCAGCGCTAGGTATTCCAGGTTTGACGTGGCAGCGCATGTAACCGCGGCCTGTGTATCATTGCTCCAGTCTGCTGAGGTTGTAGTACCCTGCCCCACTTGAGGACTGCTTTGGTACATCCCACAAGTCTATGGATTGATCTGTGGGACGCTATGGAAGGTAAAATTAGTTCTTACCTGATAATTTTCTTTCCATTAGTCCCAACAGATCAATCCAGAGGCCCGCCCTTTATTGATCTGGGTTGAGTGTTTTCTTCTAGTTGCCTCAGTTTCATCAGATTCCTTCATTTGATTTTTGGCTAAAAAAAAAAAAAAAATCAAAATATAAAGGAAACCTGTTACCCTCCCGCAGGAGCAGTTGAGAAGCCTACATGGGCTTTATGCAGGCAGGAGAGGACTTCCTCTTTCATCTTCCACTGCTTTGGCATCGACAGTACTGAAGTTAAGGTGACTGCATATGACCATATATAGTAAACCTCTGAAGTTCTCTCTATCTCCACCTGCTGGTAGAGGGACATAACCCACAAGTCTCTGGATTGATCTGTTGGGACTAATGGAAAGAAAGTTATCAGGTAAGAACTAATTTTACCTTTCCAACAGTGGCCAATCCAGGTTACAAGTACCTGGCAAGATCCTAAAACAGTACAATGCATTTTATGCTGCTTATCCTAGAAATAAGCAGTGGATTTTCCCTAAGTCTAGTTTAATAACGTCTTATGGACTTTTCTTTTAGGAATCCAAACCCATTTTAAACCCAGCTAAGCTAATTGCTTTTACTACATTTTCTGTAATGAATTCCAGAGTTTTTTAATTACACATTGAGTGAAGAATATTTTCTCCGATTCGTTTTAAAATTTACTACTTTGTAGCTTCATTGTGTGGCATCCTGGTCCTAGTATTTTGGAAAGAGTAAACAAGCGATTCATGTCTATCCGATCCAATCCATTCATAATTTTATAGACCTCTATAATATCACCCCTTCTCCAAGCTGAAGATCCCTAACCGCTTTAGCCTTTCCTCATACAACATTGTTAGTAATTCAGGAACAATAATTCCATGCTCAGAGAGTTTATAATCTAAATTGGGAACCTGAGATTATGGGGGAAAGTTATCAGCGTGAGCTACTGTTAAGGGTTTTCTGCATGACAAATAAACCATCTTAATCTTAATGGTAACCCACGTTGATAACTCCCCCCCCCCCCCCAAGTGACTTGTCTAAGGTCATAACAAGTATCAATCGGGTAACTGGTATTTGAACCAAGATTTACGTAATTATCAGTCCATTTATTTTACTAGTAGGCCTTTTTCTTAATCAACTATTATATCTAGAGAGAGGTTGGGAAAACTTTATAATCCAAATCCCCACCTAAAATATGAGACATACATTTAAATTCCATCTACTTAAAATTTGGCTTTTTGTTTCCATATGTGTTTGATATTGTGTTTTTAAAATACTTTGCTTAGCGTCCCTCCAGACCGGCCCAGGATCTGATGGGTTATGCACTCCTTCCAGCAGATGGAGACTGAGATCTCTGACTCTAGTAAGCCAATAAGAGCCCTGGCCAGCTAGACCTAGATTCAGTATTCTCAATCTCCAGCAGGTGGAAGGGAAAGGGAAGGGAAATGGGACTTGATATACCGCCTTTCTGATGTTTTTGCAACTACATTCAAAGCGGTTTACATATATTCAGGTACTTATTTTTGTACCGGGGCAATGGAGGGTTAAGTGACTTGGCCAGGGTCACAAGGAGCTGCAGTAGGAATTGAACTCAGTTCCCCAGGATCAAAGTCCACTGCACTAACCACTAGGCCACTCCTCCACTCTGAAGGAAGGAGCTGTGAGCCCTGTCCTCTCTTCTTTCTTTCTTTGTATTCTTTCTTACTGCTTTATTTATTTTTTTTTTTAAAGGCTATCTAATAATAAGAGGACTTTGGTCTTTAAGATTTACTTGCTGTGCATTGGTGTTATGTTTAGAGGCTGAGGCCCGTGGGGGTCTTCCTTGAGCCTCAGGGGTGTTACACTCGGGGGCTCCACACATGCTCTGTCTGTCAGCGGTGAGGAGTTGGAGCGAGCTGGGCATGTAAGTACTGCACAGCTTTGGAGGTTTCAGCAGTGGCTGGCCCCTCTCACTCTGTTCCTCCCACAGTGGTTGCGGGTCTTTGGCACTAGGTGCAGAAAAAATGCACACTCTTGGTTGGAAGCACCACCATTTTGCCCTCACCTGCTGCTCCCTTCAGCGGAACAGTTGGCAGTGGTGCTACCGGAGCAGTCAGGAATCCCGGAGGGAGGTTTCCTTCCTGAGTTTGTTCTCCAAATGTACCAAGCTTTTTGATTTAAAAAAAATATCGGGTCCCGCTTCGACTCCTTCTGGAGGGGGCTTAGGTAGGCAGGTAGCACATGCAAAGAGAGCTTAGGGGTTCCTGGGATCTAGAGAAGGATCAAGCCTCTGATCCAGATCTGGAAATACCCTCTCTGCGATGGACTGCAAAAAGTACAAATGAGATTGAAGTGGATAGAGCACCGTTCACGGAAGAGAGAGTGTGTATGAACAACTTGAAAAGATAAAGGTTGACAAAGCCATGGGACCGGATGGGATCCACCCCAGGATATTGAGGGAGCTCAGAGAGGTTCTGGCCGCGGCGGGTCCTCTTAAAGATTTGTTTCATATATCCTTGCAGACAGGAGAGGTTCCGAGGGATTGGAGAACGGCGGAGGTGGTCCCTCTTCACAAAAGTGGTGATAGGGAAGAAGCTGAAAACTACAGGCCGGTAAGCCTCACTTCGGTTATTGGAAAAGTAATGGAAGCGATGCTGAAGGAAAGGATAGTGAATTTCCTGGAAGCCAATAAGTTGCAAGATCCGAGACAACATGGTTTTACCAAAGGGAAATTGTGCCAAATGAATCTCATTTAATTCTTTGATTGGGTGACAGGAGAATTGAATCAGGGACAAGCTATGGAAGTAATCTACTTAGATTTCAGCAAAGCTTTTGACACGGTTCCCCACAGGAGGCTCTTAAATAAACTGGATGGGCTGAAGATAGGACCTGAAGAGGTGAACTGGATTAGGAACTGGTTGACGGACAGAAGCCAGAGGATGGTGGTGAATGGAATTTGATCGGAGGAGGGAAAGGTGAGTAGTGGTGTGCCTCAAGGATCGGTGCTGGGACCGATTCTGTTCAATATATTTGTGAGTGACATTGCCGAAGGGTTAGAAGGTAAAGTTCGCCTATTTGCAGATGATACTAAGATCTGTAACAGAGTGGACACCCGGGAGGGAGTGGAAAACATGAAAAAGGATCTGAGGAAGCTAGAAGAATGGTCTAAGGTTTGGCAATTAAAATTCAATGTGAAGAAATGCAAAGTGATGCACTGAGGGAATAGAAATCCTCAGGAGACGTATATGTTAGGCGGGGAAAGTCTGATAGGAACGGACGGGGAGAGGGATCTTGGGGTGATAGTATCTGACGATCTGAAGGCGACGAAACAGTGTGACAAGGCGGTGGCCGTAGCTAGAAGGTTGTTAGGCTGTATAGAGAGAGGTGTGACCAGCAGAAGAAAGGGGGTGTTGATGCCCCTGTATAAGTCGTTGGTGAGGCCCCACCTAGAGTATTGTGTTCAGTTTTGGAGGCCGTACCTTGCGAAGGATGTAAAAAGAATAGAAGCAGTGCAAAGAAAAGCTACGAGAATGGTAAGGGATTTGCGCTACAAGACGTATGAGGAGAGACTTGATGACCTGAACATGTATACTCTGGAAGAAAGGAGAAACAGGGGTGATATTATACAGACGTTCAAATATTTGAAAAGTATTAATCTGCAAACGAACCTTTTCCGGAGATGCGAAGGAGGTAGAACAAGAGGACATGAAATGAGATTGAAGGGGGGCAGACTCAAGAAAAATGTCAGGAAGTATTTTTTCACGGGGAGAGTAGTGGATGCTTGGAATGCCCTCCTGCGGGAGGTGGTGGAAATGAAAACAGTAACAGAATTCAAGCACGCGTGGGATAAACATAAAGGAATCCTGTTCAGAAGGAATGGATCCTAAGGAGCTTAGCCGAGATTGGGTGGCAGAACTGGTGGCGGGAGGCGGTGATAGTGCTGAGCAGACTTACACGGTCTGTGCCATGAAAAGGACAGATACAAATCAAGGTAAGGTATACACAAAAAGTAGCACGTATGAGTTTATCTTGTTGGGCAGACTGGATGGACCATGCAGGTCTTTTTCTGCCGTCATCTACTATGTTACTATGTATTAGGCGAGGGGCAGTTTTTGGAGGACCCCGGTCCAGCAAACCTGGGTGCGGAACTTTTACTCCTAGGGGAAGATCCTTCGGTTGTTAGAATTTTTCACAAGGAGGACTTGCAGGAGCTCATTGCTTTGGTGGCAACTACGTTACATTTTGAGGACGAGCAGTCCACGGCGAAAAAGGGCCAGAAGGTGGATCTTCTGGTTAAGGGCATTAGACGTCTGGGTAAAATCTTCCCTATGAACCAGGATATTAGGGAAATCATTCAGGCCCAATGGGATGTGCCAGATTCTCCTTTACATCCAGCTCAGTCTGTGGTGCGGCTTTATCCAGTTCAGGATGCAGACAAGTCCCTTCTTAAAATACCTGTGCTAGATCAGGTAGTCTCGACTGTTACTATGTGCAGTACAGTTCCTGTTGATGGAGGCACAGCTCTTCGGGATGTTCAGGATCACCGGATGGAGTCTCTCTTAAAGAGTAGTTTTGATGTCTCTTCCTTAGCAGTTCAGGTGGCCATCTGTGGTTCCTTGGTGGCTAGGGCTTATTTCCGGTGGGCCGAAAGGGTCTTGGATAGAGCTTTGGATGATTTGTCTTTGATAGATGCCGAAGTGGCTAAAATTGAGATGGGTTCCGCCTTTTTTTAGCGGATGCTTTGTACAATTTGCTGAGGGCATCTTCTAAGTCCATGGCCTTAGGAGTAGCAGTGTGACAATCTTTTTGGGTGATATTAAGGTTCCTCGCCTTCTGGAGGACCGGCCTAGACCATCAGGCCATGGCTCGCTTTTCAGCTGCAGTCGGGGGCCAGATTTCCATGTTTCAGACAGATACAGGAACTCAGTCAGAGGTCCAGGTTTTTCCAGAGAACTCAGTATTTTCGGGGGACTCCTTGAGGTGGCAGGGAGCCTTGGGGCTTTTCAATCCTACCCAATGAATGTGTTCGGGTTCAACCTCGGATGTGACGTTTGTGAGCCCTTGTCCCAGAGGCGGCTGCGTGAGGATCACTCAACCACCTCTGGGTAGACGGAGGCCCAAGAGTATCCCAAAGAACTGAACTGGATTGCAAGTGGAGGTGAACTAAGGTAGTTTTAATGGCAGCAAAAGAACACAAGGCAAACGGCAAACAAAACGGCTCAGCAATAATATAAGGGAAGAGAGGACAATTAAGCATCCTAGCTGCACATCCTAACACTAGCTAAAGCAAAATAAATCCTTAAGCATACAATATTGGCAAATAGTCAGACAGCCTAGCTGTACAAAAAAAGGAAACACAAGCAGAGAAGCTAAAGGCCTGCCCTGGCAGGCAACAGAAAGCAGTAGCACTTGGCTGGAAGCGGTGAGACTGCTGGCAGTCAGATAAAGGTTCATTCTGTCAGGACTCTCAAGTAAGCCGCGGAACCTCCGCGGCAAGCTCTCTCAGAAGCAGAAAATGAGCAAAGGAACTCAAAATAGTCTCTTGTAGAAGAAAACAAACAGTCTCTGAAATGCCTAAGCCAAATGTTCCCAAGGCAAGCAGGTCAGTAACTGTCTCTGAAAAGCCTGAGCTGAATGCTCCTAATGCAAAAGACACACAGGCACAGCGCAGCAAACAGGAACCAGGAATAGCCCACGTGGATTCCTCCGCGCTCCAAGCACAGCCACCTTGTCCAGGGATACTTCTCGTCCAAGCATTCACAGTCCAATACACAATACGGGGCCTACTCACTGCAGTCAGCAACCAGGGACTCACTGTGGAGAACCGGGGACTCGGCTGAAGGGTAAGAAGCTCTCAGGACTCCAAGGCTTGGAATCAGGCTTCACTGGAAGAGAGCTCTCAGGACTTCAAGGCTTGGAAGCAGGCTTCACTGGAACAGAGCAAGAAGGAGAAAGCTGCAGCAATGCTTCAGGCCACTGCCTGACAAGGAAACAGCAGATGGAACCAGCACTGATGACATCACCAGCTTGGCTTTCACCACTCTACATTGACCCCACAGGTCACTGGCTAGAACTGCAGGTAAAATAGATGGACTAGGGCACTGACGAGCAAGGCTTGGACATCGACAACTGTGACATCTGATACCTGTGGGAGCGCATTTAACACAGTTCTGTTGGAGGTTGGTCCACTTTACCTCCGAACAGTGGGTGTTAGAGGTTATTTGCGACAGGTATGCCTTAGAATTTGTGCAGCATCTTCCAGACGCCTTCTGGAGTCTCCCTGCCAATCTCGCCGCAAGGCGAGCAGGGTCCGGGACACTTGAACAATGCCTCTCGAGCTGCAGGCTATTTGTCCAGTTCCCTCCTTGGAAGTCAGGCAAGGGCATACTTTGTAGTTCCAAAGAAAGAAGGGTCCTTCCGCCTGATTTTGGATCTCAAAATGGTCAATCGGACCCTCAAGATCACTAGTTTTTATATGGAAACTCTTTGCTTGGTGATAGTGGCCATCGGATTGGGAGAGTTTTTGATATTGTCCTTACTAGGTCTCCTTTTGAGCCTTTGGTGTCTTGTTCTTTTAAGGATTTGACTCTCAAGACAGTATTTTTGGTGGCCATTGCGTCGGCTAGGAGTGTTGGAGTTGCAGGCATTTTCCTGTAAGTTGCCATATTTGTTCTTTTCAAAAGAGCAAGTGGTGTTGCGTCCTGTTCCTTCCTTTCTTCCTAAAGTTGTGTTGCATTTTCATTTGTCTCAGTCGGTAGTTTTGCCTGCCTTCGGTGGTCTTCAGAGCCAGAGGAAGAACCTAAGATTGCGGACGCCTGATGTCAGGAGAGGCCTTAAGCACTATCTGAAGACTATGGAGGAATTTCGACATACAGATCATCTTTTCCTGCTTATTGGTGGTTCCTATAACGGGCTAGTGGCTTCAAAACCCACCATCTCCAGGTGGCTTAAAGAGATGATTGCTGCCACTCACCTTCTGTCAGGGAAGCCAGTTCCAGATGGAGTCAATTCCCAATCTACCAGGGTCAAGCTGCTTCATGAGCATGAGCGTTTCTTGGTGCCGCCTTTGGAAATTTGTAAGGCAGCAGCTTGGTCTTCCTTGCATTCATTCTCTAAGCATTACAGATTAGAGGTTCAGTGTCGTCAGGAAGCAATTTTTGGTGCGAGGGTTCTCGTAGCAGGTTTGCTGGGGTCCTTCCTTTTTAGAGTACTGCTTTGTTACTTCTGATCAATCAGATTCCGGGCCGGTCTGGAGGAATGCTAAGGAAGCAGAAATTAGTTCTTACCTGCTAATTTGATTTCCTTTAGTCCCTCCGGACCAGCCCAGATCCCACCCTTTTCATTGTTGATAGAACTGAAGAGCAGTTGATTGTTTGTTAGTGTTGGATCTGGAGTTTTGGTTGGGGATGGAACTATTTTGTGTGTTTTACAGTTTCTCCTTTGTTAAACGCATATGTATGCATGCATACCTTGCATGTGTCTTCACATTTAGCGGACATGAGTACTTAACCATGTTGATTGAAAATTACTCTTCCTAAATGAAGCTTGAATCCATGCATTGCAGAACATTTAGAGGAGGTGGTCCTGAATTTTGGCCGTTTGAAAAATAGGGAGAAAAAAGCTTCAGGAAAAGCAGCTTTTGTTAAGAAGGGAAAAAAAAAAAAAAAAAACATCAGCCCCTGGCTTAAAGTTTCTGAAACTTTTAGCTACTCATCGTATATCTGAATAAATTACAGGGCTCTTGTGCTGCAGTTATTTCTAAGATCTGATTTTGAATATAACATAAAAAAGCAGTAAAAGATAAAAGGATTCATCACGGGGGGGGGGGGGGGGGGATTTCCTGATGGTGGCTTGCTGGAAAAAAATATAAAGCCACCCACATGGAGACTTGATTATCCAACATAAGAGGTAATTTTACCTTTGACTTGAAAAACGGTTGACCAGTAACCTATGGGAAAACGTTTTGGGAAGGGGTTCGGGGCAAACCAATTAAGATATGTAGCAACCAATCTGTCAATATTCAACTAGCAGAGGTGAACATTTTTTTTTTTTTTTTTTAATGCTCCTGCCTGCCAAATTAGACACAGATATTCAATGCCATCCATGTCCGGACACCAGCATGGAATATCCTGGTGAGCAGAAGTGCCCAAAAGTTATTCCGTGTTGTACCCACATAACTAAACCAGTTTTGGTATTAGGGATTCCCAAGCCCCACCAGCTGAAAACTCTCAACAGCAGTCCCTCCTGCATACCTTGTAAATAGCAGATCTTCGCCTGCAGCAAGCAGCGACTGATACATACTACTCGCACTGACCCCACAGCCTTCCCTCTGACATATTCCCGCCTATGTGGAAACAGGAAGTTGCATTAGTGGGAAGGCTGTGGAGCCAACATGAGCAGTGTGTTTTAGTTGCTGTTCGCTGCCGGTGAAAATCTGCTATTTAAAAGGTATGCGGGAGAGGGGGGATGTTTGAGACACCATATGGCATGCAAGTGAGAGAAGGAGAGACCAAATCACCTGTGGGATGGGACGAGGTTCTTCTCCCACCCATCTTTGGCCCAGGCCCACCCAAAATTGGGTGTCTGGCTACGCCCCTGCTACTGGGACCTCCCCAGCTGCACCATCGGATGGATCCAGCATTGCTGCGGCAGTCAGAGGACATATTCAGTGGAGCTGCCCAGTTAAGTGGCACTGAATATCCCCTCCCAGCCCACTCAGTGTGGTTTAACCAAGCAGGAGCCTCTCCTGCTCAGTCAAGCCCTTTTGAATGTCCACCCTGATTAATTAAAATCAAAACAGTAAACTGAGATGGAAGAATCCCAGCCTTTATGAAGCAGAATAGTTGACTGATGCACAATAAGCTTGACTATTTAAAGTCAGTTATGCTTTTAAAAGCAAATTGGGGGGTACTTATGCAACTACATTTTGGCAGAGTTGTCCTTATAGGTGTTCTGAGGTTTGGGCAGTGAGCAGCAAAATTCAGCCAACAACCAAACAGCAGATCTAAGTTTTAAAATACTGTTAATATTCAGTGGTGGCATTAATCCATTCACCACCACTGGAGAAAATCTAGAACTTTAAAGGGATGCAGGATCTATAACTTAGCCACATCCAACCGTTGAATATTGGGTCCAGTGATTCTTTAATATTTGTCTAGGGACTAGGGTATAATGAGCTGTATTATGCATGTGAAAATTTAAAAATTGAAGTTAGAGACAATCTAAAAGGAAATGGAACCAAATACCGATAACTAACTGCAAATTAGTAATATAGCGAAATCCTCTACTTAACACCAATTTCAGTCTATATTTTTCCACATCTGTGAACTTTAAATCAAAAGGTCTGCAGTCTCTGCTTGGACCAGCACTTTCCAATCAGTGACAGTTTCCTGAGTTGTGCTTTTCCCTCTGTGCTGTCTAGCTTCTGCCATGGCCCCTTGTCACTTGTGAATAGTACCAGTCATTCACAGTTCTTGGCTTCCCTCTTTCTATTTGAAAATAATAGAATTGTGTTTTTAAATTCCTGTCCTAAGAGATACTGTATTATGACTTGAAATACAGATAAGGTGTGTTCTACATCCTCTGATAAAACCTTTTGTTGAACTCTTAACCATTTGATATGACCAGTTCTGCACACCAGAAACATTAGTCTGCTAAGTTATTGCATGGATATTTTATCTTGTTTTATGATTTGTGTGCTAACCTCTCTCTTAACTCTCATATAGGTGGATGGATGATAGCCTAGTAAATGACATCACTCCAAAACTGATAGGCGACAGACCAAATACATACACCTACACAAAGGCCTTGGGAGAGTATATTGTGCAACAGGAAGGTGGAAAGCTTAATGTGGCCATTGTAAGGCCGTCCATTGTTGGTGCAAGCTGGAAAGAGCCTTTCCCTGTAAGTCACTATTACAGTTAAAGCTTATGAGCTGGTTAAAGTTTGAGTATAATGCTAGAGATTTAGGTCAGATCTCAAAGAGGGTTTGCAATTTCTTCTTAATTCTCATGGTAATAGCAGTACATGTTATAAAATCTCCTTTCTATTGACTGACGTTGACAGCATTTGTATATACAAAGAAGCCAAAGATTAAAGGTGATATGATGTACTTATTTAATCCTCTGCTTTTTTTTACATTGTATTTCATAAGGCAGCAAGCACATGTAGCAGCAGTTGGTAGACTGATTATGCAACTATATTCTAGCGAGATGTGCTGAAAACTCCCATATGTAGTCCTAACTCCCTACCCCTACATCTATCTGTCAGTATAGCTTCTGAACATATAAAAAGTAAATGTGTGGTGTAAAAATCTACACATGCAAACTTCCAGAGGAGCAGCAAAAGAATGTGTGCAGTTATTCATCTAATACCTGCTGGAAATGTTGCACACTTTCCCTACAGGGGCCACTACTTAGAGATTCTGTGTTGCTGTACTTAAAGCTAAAGTAGTTATGTGAAGCCTCATACTTGTTATCGTTAACTTTTAAGATATAATAGCAACTGCAACTACAGCGCCTTGTAGAAGTCTTTACCCTCTTGTACATTTTTCACATGTGTCTGTCTGAAAAATAAAGCAGGAGATTGTTCACACAATGTATTGTACACTTCAGTGTGAAAGAACAATTATATAAATATTTGAGAAGTAATTAAGAAACGAAATTCTCCTGATTTAGTGTTCACATCCATTGTTCTAGTAAACCCAGCTTAGACTTAGTTCCGAGTATTTCCTTAATGAGGCCTATGATATAGGGCAGTGATGGCGAACCTATGGCACGCGTGCCAGAGAGGGCACGCAGAGCCCTCTGTTGGCACGCGCGCCGTTGCCAGGGGCATAGCCACGGGCGGGCCTGGATGGCCCAGGCCCAGCCACTTGCATGTCCTCCCCACCGGCGCTGATGACCTCCGTCGAAGCGGCCATGTCTTTGAAAGCTCTGCCCGTCTCTAGCCTTCCCTTCGTGAGTTCGTTCCCTCAGTCAGTCCCGCCTTCTGACATCATTTCCGCGAGGGCGGGACTGACTGAGGGAATGAACTCACGAAGGGAAGGCTAGAGACGGGCAGGGCTTTCAAAGACGCGGCCGCTTCGACGGAGATAATAAAAAAGATTTACATGCAGGGGATGGATGGGAGCGGGAGGGGAGGGCAGGGGAGAGAGGAGGGTTGCTGGACATGGGGGGAGGGCAGGGGAGGGCAATTGTTGGACGGATGTGAGGGGAGTGAAGGGAAGACAGGAAGGAGATGCACATGGATGGAAGGGAAGGGAGTTATCAGCATGCATGCAAAAATCACATTAATTATTCAAAAGCATGCCAAATGCTTTTAAAGTTCTGTTATTCAGGTTAAATTGCCTTGTTGGCACTTTGCGATAATTCGATTTTGGGTTGCTGTTTGGGCACTCGGTCTCTGAAAGGTTCGTCATCACTGATATAGGGCCTACCTGTGTCCATTTCCTGCAGCAGAGCTTATTTTAAATGCTCCTGGTTAAAGAATCAAGTTTTTCAAAGAAGTGAATTTGAAGTACAGGTCTAAACAGATCAAACACAGAGCCGTTGAAAGAACTCTCCAGGTAAGGTTATTTAAAAGTACAGATTGGAGAGAAGCTCTAAGAATATGTTGATGTATTTGATTATCTTTAGGTGCACTAAGAGGAAACAATTTGGTACCACCAAGACAGTGCCTCAGTCAGGCTGTCCCTCCAAAATCAGTAGCTATATGTTAAAGAAACTGCTAAGGAAGGTCTCTGGTTCATATTGGAAAAATGTTGACTGGTAACGTTTTCAAGATTGGGAGGATGACAGGAAGAAAGCCACCGCTGACAAACAGCCGTATGATATGCATCTTGGTGTTTTCAAAGATACTCTTGGACACAACACAAATGTGGGAGAAGGTTTTGTGGTCTGATTTGGACGTAAAGAGATGTGACTTTAGTTCATGGTTTTCTCAGTAGCTCAACAGAATGTGGGGAAATGTGCAGTGGTGTGAAGACTTTCACAAGGTGCTGTATAGCTTGAAATATAGCCCAGAAATTATTTATTTGGAAGTAGAACATCTGCAAAATGAGAACATTTCTTGACAATTTTTTTTTAAATTTTGCTCACCTTTTAAATGCAGTATTATCCATCTCATTTCTTGTACTGCAGCAAATGTTCCTTTTTTTTTAATGGGGGAAATAATCGAAAAGTGTAATCTGGTATGGAAGAACCCTGCATGCCAGGTCATCTAGTTGCATGAAATTTAACACCTGGCTCTGTGCCTGGAAAGAGTCGCTGGGCCTAGGGAGAATGGATACCACTAGACTCAAACCACAGCATCTTGGTCCAGGCCTCAAGAGAGACAAAGCAAATAGTAGAGAGTGGAGGGTAGTAGAGAGAGGGTCAAAATAAGCACAAAACAAAGAAATGAGTACAATAAGGAATATCCCAACAGAGAGACAAAAAGCAAAGGTAGAATTAAAGGACAGAAAATTCTGTGGTTACTTAAAAAAAAAAAATCTTGGCTAGTGCCAAATCTAAATATTTTCCACCCTTGCTCTTAACTGCACATAATGCAGAGCTTTTATAACCAGCATACTTTCAAAGATTTTTAGGCTACAGTAGCAGGTTGTCTGGAAAGTTAGAAGCAAACACTTTTTATGTCCTGGAAATAAAACGTTTAAAATACTCACAAAGGAGCAAAGTATTTTTAATGTGCCTTTATTGCCAATGTCAAGCTTTTCATCTTGCCCCATACCATTTAGCTTAAACAGCCTTCTTGAATTGGTGTATCCTACGCCCTTTCTGTCTATATTTAAGATCCTCCTAAATTAACCACCTTTATGAGGTTACTTTTAAATTTTAATCCTGGATCTCTTTGATCATAGGCTTGTTGATACATAGAGAGGTGTCTTTGTGTCTTGAGTAGAGTGCAAGCTCTCCATACAGGAACTGTCTCTTCTGTGTCTCTAGCACTGCATGTATAGTACTATAGCAATCATTATCAGTAGTAATTGCAGCTTTAATTTAGGAAGGTAACTTTTTCCTTTAATTTTGTGACAGGGTTGGATTGATAACTTCAATGGACCCAGTGGTCTTTTTATTGCAGTAAGTGGTTTTGTGTGTTTGGTTTTTTAAGAAGTTTTTGAGTTTTATATTATCCTTTATGTACTTCAGAAGTCTGCGTATTAAAACTTTTTATTTCTATGAACTTTAAGGCAGGCAAAGGCATCCTCCGTACCATGAGAGCTTCGAACAATGCAGTAGCAGATCTTGTCCCAGTAGATGTAGTTGTCAATACAACTTTAGCAGCTGCCTGGTATTCGGGAGTTAATAGGTATACCAGGTGATCATGCGTTTTTCTTGTAATCAGTTGCATTGATTGACTTGCGATAATTGATTAAAATCTAACAGAATCATGTTTTGTACTTTATATGATGTCTGAAAACTATAGTGGCTAGGGGAGAATGTAGTTATTATGTAAAAGCTGCCTAAAGTGCAATGTTAACTGCTTACTGCAATAGACTGTTTGGAGGGGGAGGATACTTTTTTTTTTTTTTTTTTTTCAATTTTGCTTCTAGTTCTACTTAACTTTGTTTGTTTTAATCATCTTGCAGACCAAGAACCATCATAGTTTACAACTGTACAACAGGTGGCACCAATCCTTTTCACTGGGGAGAAGTCGGTATGATGTTTGCCATTTCCTTCTTTGTCTCTGTGTGGAATTAATAAATTTATACTAGTGTCTGATTGAGTGTAGCCTAGGAAGAGAGTTTAGCTCCATAAAATCTAGGAAGTGGTGGGAACTGTTTTACTAATAGGTTCCTTCCTTAGCATCAGCAGTAGATGAATTCAGAGACAGGTGGGTTGTGACCTATCTACTAGCAGGTGGAGATAGAGAGCACTGATTTGAACTCTCTTATTGGACGGTGTGCTCGTGGTGTCCTCAGTATTCTCTGTCTCCAGCAGGTGAGTGCACGGTCTTCTGGCTGCAGCTTCTGTTCCGGGGAACTGGTTCAGATAGCTTGGGGGTATGAGGCTAAGCAGTGCCTACCTTAGGGGTACACCTGGCGGGGGCAGGCCACTCCTCCACCTTGATATCCTCTCCTGCCCATCACCACCTCTCCTTCCTCGCAGCACCTACTCCAACAAAATTCTTCCTGGTGGTTTTATATTGCTCTGCAGTGCTGTTGAGCTTGATTAGAGAGTGGGAAGATATAATCCTGTGCAACGCTACCTTCTTGGATTGCCTGAGCTCTCTGCAGCATGAGTGCAGCTTACTTTTCTTTGGGGGGAAATCGCTAGCCTTTTTCTGTTTTTAAAATGGCGGCAGAGTTCATTAAAGGCTGCTCCCACAGTGGGAAGCAGAGAGCAGCGTCAGGAGGCTCTCCAGGGGGATTTTTGGCGACTGATCATGGCAGTGCAGCGTCAGACTTGGGCGCCAGCTCTTCCCGTGCTCAAGATGCAAGTCTCCCTTCTCCCTTCACTAACGCGGTGTTGGCAGTCATTTTGGATTCCCGAGCATCGGACATCGTGGCATCAGAGGGCGACAGGCAGGGGCCTGGGCAGGCGTTGGGAACCTTTTCGAGGATGGGCTCGGACGGTGGGATGACTCCGTGTGGTGCAGGGGTTGGGGGTCCTGTAGGTTCTATTTTCCCTTGAATTTGTATTGCTTTTGCATAGAGCATTTCATTTGAAACAGGCACTGCCTGCTTCTCAGATAGAATTGTGGCTGTCTGAATTCTCTGCAGACCCTCCCTCGCACTTGCAGGGGGATTCAAATGGCTGTGCTTGGAGCCCGCGTTGGGGGTGGAGGGTGTCTTCAGCGCTGCTGTTCCTGGTGCCCTCTGATGCAAATTTATGTGTGCCCTCCCTCTCTTCTCACAGGTTGGAGGAGGGGTTAGAGCTGCTCGGTGAGGAAAATGATGACCTCACGGCGGTCCGGGTATTCTGTAAGGAGGAATTCACGGCTTTTATTACTAAAGCCTTACAAGCTTTGAACATTGCAGCTCCGGAAGCGCAGTCACCAGTGACAGCTATTCCTAAGATTTCACCCGCGGGCCACCTAGAGCCTTTTCTATCCATGAGGCTATGCAGGAACTTATTTTGGCACAGTGGACCATGCCAGAAGCCAGCATCCAGGTGACCAGGGCGATGGCTCACTTTTATCCAGTGGCATCAGAAGAACTAGAGCACCTGGCATTGCTGAGGATCGATGCCTTGGTGGCAGCAGTCACAAAGAAGACTATGCTGCTGGTTGAAGGCAGTATAGCGCTCAAGGATATCCAGGGCCACAAATTGGAATCAGCTTTGAAGGTTTCATTTGAAGTCTCGATACTAGGGGACAGCAATCTGCAGCTCATGTGCGGCCCAGGTGCACCTTTCTTGGGTTCAGCAGGCAACTGATGCCATGTTGGAGGCTGGGACCCAGACGCTGGTGGAGTTTTCGGATATGGAAACTAGGTTGGCTTATTTGGCAGATGCCTTGTATGACTTGGTACATGCGGCAGCAAGGTCTTTTTACCACCTCTACAAATCTTCACATACCAGTTACCCACAATTTGTAGAGATAAAAGACCAAGGCTGCTGTTTATGAGAAAAGCAATTTATTTTCCTTGTCACCTGCAGCAGATGAATCCAGGAACTGTGGGTTAAGTCCGCCTACCAGCAGGTGGAGATTGAGATAAACAAACTGAAGGCAGTGATGCTAGACGGCCAGCCCCTTTCTCAGTTAGTATGTCTCTATCTCCAGCATGTGGTGGACGGCTTTTCTCCAGCTCCTGGATCCAAGGCTGCTGAGGGCACTTCTGGGCCGGTGGCCAGTTTGAGCCAGGGGTGGCGGACTGAAGGTGTCCCCTGTGGCAGCATACCCAGGTTCTGGGTCCCTGCTGCACCTCAGATTCCCTCTGAACAGGCTTTTGCTGCTGTTTTCCTTCCCTATTTGTTTCTGCCTCCTCACTAAAAAAAAAAAAAAAAAAAAAAGAGAGAGAACCATAAGATTTATTTAAAAAAAAAAGAAAGAGGGGAGTTGTGTTTTTTTGTGAGGGCAGGGCTGTGTTCCTGCCCGTCTGAGTCCTGCCTGTGTTACCTGCTTGTCTGAGCGCTGCCTGAGATTAGAGTTGGAGCATTTCTTCTTGACTCATGGTGCAGGTCCCGCGCTTTTCCCGGCTGTGAGTAAGTGCCTCAGGGTTTGCTGTGTACGGGGACAGATGGCAGCTGAGGCTCTTAAGCGGTGTTCCCAATGCGGGGAAACGACGTTCGGCAGTGAGTCTTTGCAGCGCAGGGTGCACTGACTTAGCAGGACTTGACAGCGGTGGCCCCCCGAGAGTGCGCTTTCCCACCAGGAGCCTAGCGATTTGCGCGCCATTTTGCGATCTGTCGCGGAGCTGGCTTCGGTAGCGGTTTTGGGCAAAGTTTCTTCTCCAGTGTTAGGGGAGTCTGGGGGGCCGTCAGGCACTGCCGGCTGTGGCTCGGGCCATGGCTGCGAGTTCCTCCGCTTCGGGGGAGGGAAGAGGACCTCCCCCCCCCCCCCCACGCTGCTGTAGCATCTTCTGGCATTGAACCTCTTGGGGGGTCTGGGGGTAGCCAGGGGATGTTGGGCTCTTCGGCCGTGAGGATTTTCCATAAGGAGGAGTTGTCCTCCTTTATCTCTCAGGTGCTGGAAGCCTTGAATATAGAGGACCCGGAGACCTCTGCTTCTCAGGCAGTCAACCCCAAGATGGCCAGTACCAGACGGCCTTCTAAGGCCTTTCTGGTGCATGAGGCTATGGAAGAGTTGATTTCGGCCCAGTGGGTGGACCCGGATGGGGGGCTGAAAGTGGCCAGAGCTATGTCCCGGCTGTATCCGGTTTCAGCGGATCGATTTGGAGCAGTTTGCTCTGCCTAAGGTAGATGCCCTAGTGACGGTGGTCACTAAGCAGACTACTCTTCCGGTGGAGGGTGGTGTGGCACTCAAGGATATGCAGGACAAACGTCTAGAGGCCTCCTTAAAACGTGGCTTTGAGGTGGCTGCTTTGACACTTCAAGCTTCTGTTTGTAGTTCGTATGTGGCTAGAGCTTGTCTCAGTTGGCTGCATTCTGTCATTGATTTGGTTTTGGAGCCCAATATGCCGGGAGCTCCTCAAATGTCGCAGATGGATATAGGCCTTGACGGATGCCTTGTATGATTTGGTCCTTGCTTTAGCTGTTTCCTCTCGGCGTCTTCTGTGGCTCCGTCATTGGGCCGCAGATATGGCCTCTAAGCAGCGGCTTATTAAATTGCCTTTCCAGGGGAAATTGCTTTTTGGGGAGGACCTAGAAAAGATTGTTAAAGATTTGGGGGATTCCAAATCTCAGCATCTCCCAGAGGATAGACCCAGGTCTGGTTCCAGGCAGGGAGCTTTCAAGGTCGCGTTTCAGAGAGACGCGACGGTATCGCCCAGGACGGTCTAACTCTGCCTTTCAGCGTCCTTGTGTTTGGCAGCATTCATCCTTTCGCAACTAGAAGCGCCCAGCTGGACCCCCCTCTCGTCAGGGAACTCCTTCTCAAGCCTCCCAGTGATGGGCGCAGGTCCACTCGGGAGGAGAGCAGATCAGTGGTCGGCTCTCTCTATTTCTTCCACATTGGGCCAGAATTACTTCGGACCAGTGGGTCCTCGATGTGGTGCGGGAAGGCTACAAGCTAGAATGCTTCTCTCCCTTCACAGACTTTTTTCTGGAGTCCCGCTGTATATCGCGGGCCAAGAGGACAGCTGTTCTGCAATGTTTGCGAGACCTTCTGTGGATAGAGGCTATTGTGCCTGTCCCTCCTCTCGAGCGGCGCACAGGCCGGTACTCCATCTTCTTTGTGGTTCCAAAGAAAGGAGGGGCTTTTCGACCTATTCTCGATCTCAGGAAGGTAAACCAGTTTTTACGAATTCTTCCGCATGGAGACGTTGAGAGCAATTATTGCTGCTGTTCAACTAGGTGAGTTTTTGACTGCTCTTGATTTGCGAGAAGCTTACCTGCACATTCCCATTTGGCAGCCTCATCAGTGATTTCTCAGATTTGCAGTGCTGGGTTAACACTTCCAGTTTCAGGCCCCTCCTTTTGGAATGGCCACTGCCCCACGCACCTTTTCCAAGGTCATGGTGGTGGTAGCGGCATTTTTGTGGAAGGAGGGGATTCAGGTGCATCCCTATCTCGACGACTGGCTAATTCGGGCGACTACAGCAGAGGAGAGTTGAGTGGTCACCAACCGGGTGATTGCAGTCCTGCAATCCTTAGGTTGGGTGGTCAATCTGGACAAGAGACATCTGGTTCCTACTCAGAGCCTGGAGTACCTCTGAGTGCGATTTGATATGAAGCAGGGGAAGGTGTTCCTCCCCAAGGGGCAGAGGATCAAGTTACTTTCCCAAGTCCGGGCCTTGTTGAATCACCGCTCTCCTTGAGTGTGGGACTATGTTCAGCTCCTCTGTTCCATGACAGCGACCTTAGAGGTCATTCCATGGGCGAGGGCTCACATGCGGCCTTTTGAGATCTTCCTTTTGAGCAAATGGTCGCCGACATCGATGAATTATCAGCAGCGCCTTCCTTGGTCGAGCCGAGCCAGGGACAGTCTTGTGTGATGGCTCCGGCCGGCCAGTTTACAGAAGGGTGTTCCTCTGGCTTCTCCCAATTGGGTGGTGATCGTGACAGATGCCAGTCTTGCGGGCTGGGGGGCCCATTTTCTACATCGGGTAGCCCAGGGATCTTGGACCCCACTCAAAGCGACTTGGCCGATAAATCTCCTGGAGTTGCGAGCAGTCGTGAATGCGCTGCAGAGTTTTCAAGACCTTCAGCGCGGTCAGGTAGTTTGTGTGTTCTCAGACAACACCACGACGGTGGCCTACATCAGTCGGCAGGGAGGTACTCGCAGTCTTCCCCTGGCAGAGGAAGCGTCTGGTCTTCTGGTGTGGGTGGAGGCACATGTTCTGTGTCTGGCGGCAGTGCACATTGCGGGTCAGGACAATGTTCAAGCGGATTTTCTCAGCCAGAATCTTTTGGATGCAGCGGAGTGGACGCTGTCGGACTCGGCGTTTCAGCTGATCGGTCAGCGTTGGGGAATGCCGGTGATGGATCTCATGGCCATGGCTTGCAATGCCAAAGTTCCCCAGTTCTTCAGTCACAAAAGACAGCCAGGAACCGTAGGATCGGACACTCTTCTCCAGCCCTGGCTGGAACAGCAGCTGCTATATGTTTTTCTTCCATGGCCTCTGATAGAGAAAATTCTTTGCCACATAGGGTGGCATTGGGGGCCGGTTGTTCTAGTGGCTCCAGATTGGCCCCGGCGTCTGTGGTATGCGGATCTCGTTCGGGCGCTCTGAGCCTCTTTGCGATTGCCGGTGACTCTAGATCTTCTGCATCAAGGACCCGTCCAGATGGAAAATCCCTCCCGCTTTGGTCTTACTGCCTGGTTATTGAGAGGAGGAAGAAGGGATTTTCAGGACCAGTCATTGCCACTCATTTGGGGGCACGGAATCAGTCCACTTCGACAGCGTACGCGTGGGTGTGGAAAGCTTTCTCGGCGTGGTGTGGTCGGCGTACTGAGTCGCCTTTTTGGGTATCCATTCCAGTTATTTTGTCGTTCCTTCAGGACGGCCTTCAAAAGGGATTGGCATATATTTCCCTTCGAGTTCAGGTGGCCGCGCTAGCCTGTTTTTGAGGCAAACTGGACGGCTCCTCTTTGGCACCTCGCTCAGATGTGGTTTGTTTCCTGCACGCGGGGCTCTTCGTCTTCAACCTCCAGTGCGACAGCCGTGCCCGTCTTGGCATTTGAATGTGGTGCTGCGAGCCCTGCAGGCCCCGCCCTTTGAGCCTTTGAACAAGGTCTCGGAGAAGGATCTTACACTTAAGACAGTGTTTTTGGTGGCCATAGCTTCGGCTAGGAGGATTTCAGAGATTCAGGCTTTGTCTTGCCGAGATCCTTTTTTGCAGTTTTCTGAAGCAGGAGTATTGATTCGGATGGTGCCGTGGTTTCGGCTTTTCATGTCAATCAGGTGGTTTATCTTCCTTTCGAAGAGAGGATTCTTCGAGGAAAAGCTGGCTGCTTGTTCTCACATGTGGGTTGACGGCCCAGGAACGGAGATTTTTCCAGTAAAAATCCACAAAGCTTTGCAACAGCTTCCAGAGCGCGGGACGGACGCACTGCGCGTGCGCGGCCATCTTCCCACCCCCGCGCGTCCGTTCCCACTTCAGTTTTTCTTTTTCCGCAGTGGAGAGTGGCTGCATGTCGATCTCTCTCCCTCAGGCCCAGAGAAAGACTTAGGCGTCCTTAGCATTGTTCTTTAGCCCCTTCTTTTTGTTTCTCATTGCCTTTTTTGTCTTTTTTTTTCCCCAGTTAAAAAAAAAAAAAAAAAATCCTCTTATATCTTAGTTTTTTCCCCTTTTAAGTTCACTTTCGCTTCCGTTGCGGCCTTCTTCGGCTGCACGTACGCGGTACTCCTTTTTGTGTCCTCGGTCGGCACAGTCGAGCCTTTTGATTTCGCCGCCGCAATTTTTCCGCTGATGTCATCGAAGCCTTCCAGCGGCTTCAAGAAGTGTGCTCAGTGCCAATGGTCGATCTCTGGCACTGACCCGCACTCCTGGTGCATCCAGTGCCTTGGGCCCAACCTTCGCCCAGACGCTTGCAAGTTGTGTCTGAGTTTGAAAAAATGGACACAGGCGTCAAGCTCTTCGGGACTGTCTTTTCGGAGCTCCGACTGATTCCTCGGCGTCAACGTCGGCACCGGGAGCGCAGGTAATGGCTGTCCGGACATAACCACTAGCTGGAAGTAGTGAGCCGTCGAGTGGGTCTCCACCTGTCTCGAGGGCTCCTGCTGTGCAGGCCCATCGGGACCGCCCGTTGTCGGACCCGACCCCGAGGAGGCGTGTGGATTCCACGTCCTCTTCGTCGGTACCGAGGAGTACTGGTGACGTTCTTCGAGCAAAGGCGAAGAAGCATCGGCACCGGTCTCCTTCGAGACACGGTACCGGGAGCTCTGGGGCATCAAAGGATTCTGCACCCGGAAAGCGTCAATGCCAGGAGGAGCGCTCACCCTCCATACAAGAGGTGTCGGTGTGTCGATCTTTGGCCAGCCCGGTACCGCCTCCCAGGCCTCCACAGATTCTGACAACGACTTCTGTACTGGCCCCACAGCCTTCCTCAACAGCGACTCTGGAGGAGAGCATCCGAGCCGTTCTTCCAGGTCTTCTGGAAGGGCTGCTGTGTCAGTCTGCCTTGGTACCAGGGGTGCTTGCGCCCTCGGTACCGTCGATGGAAGCGGCAGCTGGCTCCGTGCCTTTGGTGAGGTCCCCGACGCCAGTACCGCTTCGGCTGCCACCCAGGTCGACTCCCCGTCGACATCGTTGGAGGGAGCTTCATCGCTGCCGGCATGGGAGTCGACTTCTCGGCATCGCCGGGGACATGGTTCCTCGGTGTCGAGACGGGCCCGGTTTAGGACTGCAGTTTGAGAACTCTTGTCCGATACCGAGGAGGATGCTTCCTGGGATGAAGGGGAAGATCCCAGATACTTCTCTTCCGAGGAGTCTTGTGGTCTTCCTTTTGATCCCACTCCTTCACCTAAGAGGAAGCTTTCTCCGCCGGAGAGTCTCTCCTTCTCGTCATTTGTCCGGGAAATGTCTGTGGGCATTCCCTTCCCGGTGGTAACTGAGGATGAGCCCAGGACTGAGATGCTCGAGGTCCTTTATCCTTCACCACCTAAGGAGTCATCCACTGTCCCTCTTCATAATGTCCTTAAGGAGACATTTCTGAGGAACTGGATGAAACCATTAACTAATCCCACAATTCCCAAGAAAGTGGAGTCCCAGTATCGAATCCATGGAGAACCTGAGTTGATGAAGTCGCAGTTACCTCACGACTCTATGGTTGTGGATTACGGTCTCAAGAGAGCCAGGCGTACTAGAGATTTCGCCTCGGCACCCCTGGGGTGAGAAGTTAGGACTCTGGACTCTTTTGGGAGTCCTGTATGCTCTGGTCCAAAATTCAATCTTACCACCTCTACACGAGCATCCACATGCGGAACAATGTAAAGCAACTGGCGGACTTGGTGTACAAGCTCCCTCCGGAGCACACCAGGCCTTTTCAGGAGGTGGTCAGGCAGCTGAAGGCGTGTCATAAATTTCTGTTCAGGGGTGCTTATGACACTTTTGATGTTGCATCCAGATCCGCCGCTCAAGGTATAGTGATGCACAGACTCTCATGGCTGCGTGCCTCTAACCTGGACAATCGGACCCAGCAGCAGCTTGCGGATGTCCCTTGCCGGAGGTATAATATTTTTGGCGAGAAGGTCGAGCAGGTGGTAGAGCAGCTCCACCAGCGGGAAACCGCCCTTGACAAACTCTCCCACCGGACGCCTTCAGCATCTATCTCAACAGGTAGGACGTTTTTCCGGGGAAGGAGGACTGCACCCTATGCTTACAATAAGCGTAGGTACAATCCACCTTCCCGACAGCCTTCTGAGGCTCAGCCCCAGCATGCTCATTCCCGTCAACAGCGTGTGCCCAGACAGGCCCCTGCAGCTCCCCAGCAAAAGCAAAGGATGGGCTCTTGACTGGCTCCAGCTGAGCATAGCTGCTATAAAAGTACCTGTGCCGAATGATCTACCGGTCGGGGGGAGGTTAACATTTTTTCACCAAAGGTGGCCTCTCATAACCTCCGATCGGTGGGTTCTTCAAATAGTCTGGTTAGGGTACTCGCTCAATTTGATCTCCAGACCTCCAAATTGCCCACCGGGAGCTCAATCCTTCAGCTTCCAGCACAGACAAGTACTTGCAGAGGAACTCTCTGCCCTTCTCAGCGCCAATGCGGTCGAGTCCGTTCCACCAGGGCAAGAAGGGCTGGGATTCTATTCCAGGTACTTGTGCAAAAGAAAACGGGGGATGCGTCCCATCCTAGACCTAAGGGCCTGGAACATATATCTGATCCACGAAAAGTTCAGGATGCTTTCCCTGGGCACCCTTCTTCCCATGATTCAGAAAAACGATTGGCTATGCTCTCTGGACTTAAAGGATGCTTATACTCACATCCCGATACTTCCAGCTCACAGGAAGTAACTTCGATTCCGTCTGGGAACACAGCACTTCCAGTATTGTGTGCTACCCTTTAGTCTCGCAACTGCGCCCAGGAGTTTTACAAAATACCTGGCAGTAGTTGCAGCATCGCTACGCAGACGGGGGAGTACATGTGTTCCCTTATCTCGACGATTGGCTGGTGAAGAACACCTCAGAGGCAGGAGCTCAACAGTCCATTCAGATGACTATTCAACTCTTGGAGCTACTAGGGTTTGTCATCAATTACCCAAAATCCCACCTTCTTCCAGTTCAATAACTAGAATTCATAGGAGTTCTGCTGGACTCTGACAGCTCGGGCCTATCTTCCCGAGACGAGGGCAGACAACATTCTGTCTCTCGTTTCCATGGCCAGAGTGTCTCAACAGATCACAGCTCGGCAGATGTTGAGACTGCTAGGCCATATGGCCTCCACAGTTCATGTGACGCCCATGGCACGCCTTCACATGAGATCTGCTCAATGGACCCTAGCTTCCCAGTGGTATCAAGCTGCGGGGAATCTAGAGGATGTGATCCAGCTGTCCACCGACTTCCACAATTCCCTTCAGTGGTGGACAATTCAATCCAATTTGACCTTGGGACGTCCCTTCCAAATTCCTTAGCCTCAAAAAGTGCTGACCACAGATGCATCTCTCCTGGGGTGGGGAGCGCATGTAGATGGGCTCCACACTCAAGGAGCTTGGTCCTTCCAGGAATCAGGTCTTCAGATCAATCTCCTGGAGTTGCGAGCAATCTGGAACGCTCTAAAGGCTTTCAGAGATCAGCTGTCCAATCAAATTATTCAAATTCAGACAGGCAACCAGGTTGCCATGTACTACATCAACAAGCAGGGGGGCACCAGATCTTGCCCCCTGTGTCGGGAAGCCATCCAGATGTGGCTTTGGGCTTGCTGTCACAGCATGTTTCTCCAAGCCACTTATCTGGCAGGCGTAAACAGTCTGGCCAACAGGTTGAGCAGGATTATGCAACCTCACGAGTGGTCGCTCAACTCGGGTGTGGTCCGCAAGATCTTCTGAGAGTTGGGCACCCCCTCGGTGGATATTTTTGCCACTCAGATCAATCACAAGGTCCCTCAATTCTGTTCCAGACTTCAGGCCCACGACAGACTAGTGTCAAATGCCTTTCTCCTTCATTTTGGGAAGGGCCTTCTGTATGCGTATCCTCCCATACCTCTGGTGGGGAAGACTTTGCCGATATTCCAGCAAGACCGCGGAACCATGATTCTGATTGCGCCATTTTGGTCGCATCAGATTTGGTTCCCTCTTCTTCTGGAGTTGTCCTCCGAAGAACTGTGGAGATTGGAGTGTTTTCCAACACTCAGAATGAAGGGGCGCTTCTGCAGCCCTACTTCCAGTCTCTGGCTCTCATGGCCTGGATGTTGAGAGAGTAGACTTCGCCTCCTTAGGTCTTTCTGAGGGTGTCTTCCGTGTCTTGCTTGCTTCCAGGAAAGATTCCACGAAGAGGTGTTACTCTTTTAAATGGAGGAGGTTTGCCATCTGGTGTGATATCAAGGCCCTAGATCCTCGCTCTTGTCCTACACAGACTCTGCTTGAATACCTTCTACACTTGTCAGAGTGTGGTCTCAAGACTAACTCTGTAAGAGTTCAGCTTAGTGCAATTAGTGCTTTTCATTATCGTGTAGAGGGTAAGCGTATCTCTGGACAGCCTTTAGTTGTTCGCTTCATGAGAGGTTTGCTTTTGTCAAAGCCCCCTGTCAAACCTCCATCAGTGTCATGGGATCTCAACGTCGTTCTCACCCAGCTGATGAAACCTCCTTTTGAGCCACTGGATTCCTGCCATCTGAAGTATTTGACCTGGAAGGTCATTTTCTTGGTGGCTGTTACTTCAGCTCGTAGAGTCAGTGAGCTTCAAACCTTGGTAGCCCATGCTTCCTATACTAAATTTCATCATAACGGAGTAGTCCTCCGTACGCACCCTAAGTTCTTGCCGAAGGTGGTGTCGGAGTTCCATCTTAACCAGTCAATGTCTTGCCAACATTCTTTCCCCATCCTCATACCCCCCCCCCCCCCCCCCCCCCCCCGTGCTGAACGTCATACATTGGACTGCAAGAGAGCATTGGCCTTCTATGTGGAGCGGTCAAGCCCCTTCAGACAGTCCGCCCAATTGTTTGTTTCTTTTGATCCCAACAGGAGGGGAGTGGCTGTGGGGAAACGCACCATATCCAATTGGCTAGCAGATTGCATTTCCTTCACTTAACGCCCAAGCTGGGCTGACTCTTGAGGGTCATGTCACGGCTCAGTGTTAGAGCCATGGCAGCGTCAGTGGCCCACTTGAAGTCAGCCACTATAGAAGAGATTTGCAAGGCTGCACCGTGGTCATCAATCCACACATTCACATCTCATTACTGCCTTCAGCAGGATACTCGACGTGACAGTCGGTTTGGGAGTCGGTGCTGCAGAATCTGTTTGGGGTCTAGAATCCAACTCCACCCCCCCTAGGCCCATTTCTGTTCTGTTCCAGGCTGCACTCTGATATGTTTCTTCGTAGGTCAATCTTTATGTCCTCGCCGTTGCGAGGCCCAATTGACCAATGTTCATTATTCTGAGTGAGCCTGGGGGCTAGGGATACCCCACATGTGAGAACAAGCAGCCTGCTTATCCTCAGAGAAGGCGAAGATACTTAACCTGTAGCAGATATTCTCCAAGGACAGCAGGCTGATTGTTCTCACCAACCCGCCCACCTCCCCTTTGGAGTTGTTGTTGTTTTTATTCTTTATTTGCTTTTGATATAACTGAGGCGGGAATGGACGCGGACGGGAAGATGGCCATGCATGCACAGTGCGTCTGTCCCGCGCTCTGGAAGCTGTCGCAAAGCTTTGTGGATTTTTACTGGAAAAATCTTCGTTCCTGGGCCGCCATGGATGCCGGCCCCCATGTGAGAACAGTCAGCCCGCTGTCCTCGGAGGAGTTTGAGTTGCTTCGTTTCCTGGACGTGCGGAGGGCCTTGTTTAGGTACCTTCAGGTTTCTAACGCGTTTTGTCGCTCAGATCATCTCTTTGTGCTCTTGGCTGGCTCGAAGAGAGGTGAGGCAGCTTCTAAGGCTTCCATTGCTCACTGGATTAAGGAGGCCATTGGGGCGGCGTATTTGTTAAACGGTCGGTCGCCTCCAGTGGCTTCTTGGGCGTAGGCGTCTGCTTTATCGCTGGAAGAGATTTGTTGGGCGGCTACTTGGGAGTCCCGTCATACTTTTGCAAAGCATTACAGATTAGACGTGTCTGCTCGGGAAAAGGCGAGTTGTGGGGCGAGAGTGTTGGCGCGGGGAGCGTCGGCTTCCCACCCTACTTAGGGATTGCTTTGGTACATCCCACCAGTTCCTGGATTCATCTGCTGCAGGTGACAAGAAAGGTAAAATTATGTCTTACCTGATAATTTTCTTTCCTTTAACTGCAGCAGATGAATTCAGGATTCCTCCCTAGCTCAGCCGACTGTTTTTGTTTTCCGCGCGAAGTGGCTGATTTTCCTTTCCGGGTTCTTTTTTGCAGAGTTCAGACAGATAATGGGAACACGGAAAGGATTCCGATTGTGGATCAACTGGAAGTTGTTTCAAGGTTGTTGTTTGGTTCTCTGTTTTTAATAGTGAGGATGGTTTCTTGTTATTTGTTTCGTGTTCTTGCCTTGGTTACTGCTTGCGAATGACATGTTAACTGAGAAAGGGGCTGGCCGTCTGGCATCACTGCCTTCAGTTTGTTTATCTCTATCTCCACCTGCTAGTAGGCGGACTTAACCCACCAGTTCCTGGATTCATCTGCTGCGGTTAAAGGAAAGAAAATTATCAGGTAAGACATAATTTTACCTTACTTACCAAGTATTGATACAATTAATATTTTCTCATAGGAGGATAGAACTGCATATTTATGCTCTCTGTATCTATCACTCCAATATACTGAACTGAAACAGCTATTTTTATACACTTGTGTTTAACAATGATTCACCTGGCTTCAGCAAGCTATCTTACTCAGGATCATCTGGTCTTCTTTAAAAACTATCTGGTTTCCCTCACCTGCTAAACCACATTCTCATGTTTGTTTATGCTTCCTCCTTTCCCAGGCCTGTTTGCCCGTAAGGATATCATATTAGATCTTAAGTTCCTGGACCTCACGATTTATGACCTTTGCCCTTTGACTCTACTCCAGGGTGCATAACTGTGTTTATTTTGGCAGTGGTATCTCGCTAGTTGCTATGGCTACGGCACTGGGCGGTGGACATTGCATCGAAGCAGCATCTGGTTCACCTGCCGTTTTTAAAGGCAAGCTCCTTTTTGGAGAGGACTTGGAGAAGCTGGTGAAGAACCTGGGGGATTGTAAGACACCACACTTGCTGGCGGTCAAGCCACATCTTTCCGGGAAGGCTTGACAGTCCAAACCTTGGTTCAAGGAGAGTAGAAAATACCATCAGGGGAGAGTGGTTTTTCCCAGTGCTCATGGTATCAGCCTAAGCAGTCCTTTCGTTCAGACAGGCAGGCAGCAGGAGTCTCTTCCAGAGCCCCCTTGGCCCTAGAGCTTTGCAATGATGGTGTCTCGGCCTGCTGGTTTCCACATATAGGGAGACAGCTGTCTCTCTTTTACAGAGAGTGGGGCAAAGTCATATCAGGCCAGTGGATCTTGGAGCTTATTCGAGACGGGTACAAATTAGAGTTTGTATCTCCCTTTGCAGATTCTTTCTTGGTCTCCTAACAAGCAGCGATGCGGAACGTGTTGCTGCGGTTGCTACAATTGAGGACAATCATTCCATTTCCTCACCAAGAGAGAGGAACAGGTTGCTGTTCCATCTATATCATAGTTCCCAAAAAGGAAGGATCTTTCCGTCCGGTTCTGGACCTCAAAGAGGTCAACCGCTGCCTCAGGGTCCAGCATTTTTGCATGGAGACCAAGTATTCTGTAATCGCCACAGTACAACCGAGGGAGTTTCTCAGGGCTTTGGACCTCTCCAAGGCATACCTGCATATTCCCATTTGTTCAGATATATGAGCGACTTCTTCACTTTGCTGTGCAAGGGCTGCATTTTCAGTTCCGCGCTGTCCCGTTCGACCTGGTCACAGCTTCTCACACTTTCTTGAAGGTCATAGTGGTAGTGGTGGTGGCATTGCGGAGAGAGGGTATCAGGGTCCATCCTTACCTGGATGATTGACTCATCAGAGCACGGAGAGTGTCCAGGTGACGACCAGAGTCGTAGAACTCTTGCAGTCTCTAGGATGGGTTATCAATTTACAAAAGAGTTTGCTGCATCCTTCATAGTTGCTGGAAAACCTTGGAGTGTTGTTCAACACAGCGCAGGGCAAAGTGTTTTTGCCAGTCCATGGAGGGATAAGCTGCGGATGCAGATTGTGCAGTTGATGGGATCCCCTGCCCCCAGAGTCTGGGACTATGCACAGGTCCTAGGTTCAATGGCAGCGACGTTGGAGGTGGTGCTGTGGGCCAGGGCGCACATGAGACCCTTACAGCTTTCCCTGTTGAGCAGAATTATGACTTTACAGCTTTCCCAGTGTCCCAGAATTACAACCGCTGTCTCCAATGGGTGCTGGTGGCCAGAAACAGCTTAGCCTGGTGGATCCCAGCAATCTGATCCACAGGGTGCCATTGGCACCTCCCGATTGGTTGGTGGTGATCACAGAACGCCAACCTTACCGGCTAAATATTTTCACTTTCCAATGTGCAGTACTGCCTTTGGACTTTCACAGAATTCTTATTTTTCTAAATACGTTAACATTATTTAAGAATTCTGTTGCATTTTCTTACATTATTTGCACTTTTTTTCTTAAGTGTTTTTTTAAAGATGTAAGTAAACTTGTAAACTGACACTGAAATCAGTTTCTTTAGTTAGAAGGTTCAATAAGAAATGCTGCTTCTCTACACCTGCCAAAATGCAAATAACCATAATTCTTTTTTTCTTAGCTTTGGGATCCTATATGGAAGAAAAGTCTCTAGAAAGTCAGCAAGGCCAGCCCAAGGGTATCTGACACTCTAGGTGAACCTGCAACTTCCTCCATGCCCCCACCTCCGTCACCAGATGTCTCATAGCCCTGTAGTTCAGTATCTCCCCATCTCTAACCTCCACTCACCAGGTGGCCAGCATCTGACCTTTCCTTCTCCACTTCTTCCCCTTCTGAATCAACATCCCATGTCAAGCATCTCCACCCCTTCCCTCCCTGCTTCTGCTTGTGTTGCCCTACTTCCTCCCGGGCTTTAAAGATCGAGTGCAGTCCTGTCAGCCTCGGAGAGAAGTGTTTCATGGCAGTGCTGAGCACGTGCCTATGCTTACAGGGCCTGCTCAGTGCTTAGTCTTGCTTAACCCAGAAGAGGTAGGAGGATGGAACTAAGCAAGTGGAAGGCTTTGTCATGCACCAGAGCCATGCCCACCGTCCTACAGATTTTGCCACCCTCAGGGGTATCTCTTGATGGCTTGATTTCTGAGCACGTTGTCCAAGAGGTTTCTAAGCTCCAATCCTTCCTCTGCTTCACTGACCATATTTAACTCTGTTCCACCATAAAATGGACAAAAAAAACAATCAAATTTAAAAAGTACAAGTATTGCTTAATTCTGGAAGAATTTGCATTAAGAGACACTGCTTTGAAGTCCCAGTTCTAAATGTATTTCTTCTTGAAATTTAAACAATTATACCATAGAACCTGATGCTTACAGAGTTGTGAGGTCATGTTAGACTTTCTGGTTAACAAAATTGATACTACAGAGAAAGGTCACAGTATAGAATTTCCAGAATTCTGAAATGACTTAAATCTTAAGTATGTATTATATTTGTAGGTGTAAATGTAATATTAAGTATTTGGAAAGAGGAACAGAAAGAGAGAAGCTATAGTGAGGTACAATGAAACAAGGTCTTGTAAAACATTTTTGAGTTGAATCCTGGGCCAAGTATGAAAAATTTCAGTAGAGATGGAATTTTTTTTTAAAGCTAACTTCCTAGGCAAAGAATGTGAGAGAAGTCTGTCATAAAGCAATATTTTACCTCTTTTAAGGCAGGCAGTGAAAGTTTGAAGGTTTTCAATTCATAAAGCAAGATTTTATTATTAATTTCTAATTAGCATGTGAGATGTACTTTGTAAAAAAAAATGACTTTTTTTTAGTTCAGTACATGGTTATCATC
This sequence comes from Microcaecilia unicolor, assembly GCF_901765095.1. Classification (NCBI taxonomy): domain Eukaryota; kingdom Metazoa; phylum Chordata; class Amphibia; order Gymnophiona; family Siphonopidae; genus Microcaecilia; species Microcaecilia unicolor. Next base: position 170,666,179 of record NC_044034.1, on the reverse strand, counting down.
AAAGCTGTTGCACAACTTCTCTTTCTCAGAATACCATGTAATTTCCACTTTCAAGAGGAATCCTCTCGAACAGGCCTTCAGACGGCCCAATGTAAATCTAACCTCCAATCACCTCTTATATCACTACTGGATTGCTGTAAGCCATAAGGCACCAGCATTCCTGTATGATATCTACCTCAGGATTACTGGAAGAAGCCCAAGGTAATGGTGACCTAGCTCTGTCTTTTCTGTTCCTCTGACATTCTAAAGAAATCCATCCCTCATCTAAACATGCATTTTAACAATGACTTAGCTTTGTCACATGTTACCATCTTCTAAGAAGGAAAAAAAAAACAGGGAATCATTGAGGTTTTTTTTCTTTTGTTTTGTTTTGTTTTTTGGATGGGGTGTTTTTTTTTAAAGTTGGGAGGGGTGGGCAGTATAATTTAAAAAAAAAAAAAAAACCCTGTAATGTTTCAAGCCAGTCAGTACTGGAGTTTTTATTGATGACTTGGGGTACTGTGACGTCAAGCCCTAATTGTGTTGAATTTGTTTGCATACATGACATTAAAATGCTTTTGACCCTTATTTTTCTACAGAATATTATGTAAATGTGTCCTTCAAGATGAATCCTTTAGAGCAGACACTCAGGCGCCCTAATGTTAATCTTCGTTCCAACCCCCTTTTGCATCATTACTGGACTGCTGTCAGCCATATAGTACCTGCATTGTTGTTTGATGCTTTTCTCAGGTTGACAGGTCAGAAACCCTGGTAAGAAGGTTGTGCTAATGAAAAAACGCAGGTGCTGGTAAAGTGGTGGTGGAAAAGACGCAGGCTTGATGGCATGGGCTTTAGCTTTTGTGTTTACTAACCAGATGTAACAACTGCTGATCTGAGCTATTTTATTTTTAAGTGGGGAAATATCAGAATGCATGCCAAAGTGAGATCAGAAGGCTCAACAAAAATGTAACCTACCATCTTTATTCAAGTAGTAAAACTACAGTGCAGCAGAGTTCAGTTTATCCTGGGGGGGGGGGGGGGGGGTTAACTGAAGAAATAAGGATACACTAACTGGCTTGTAATTGGACTTGAGATAAGTTGGATAATAGGAAAAGTCCAATATCTGTACAGCTGCAGGCTTAAGCTTTTAACTGGTGCAGTAAATGGAATTTATATGAGATGGTGTGGGTGCAAGAGAGGCTGAGATTGGTGTCACAAAGGCAAATCAGGCTGCTGATGTTGGTTGGTTAGGACTTATCTGGCCTTGGGATATCATCCACTGAAATGGTTAAGTAGTCATTTCAGATAATTGGTGGTCAGTTAGTATGTTGGTGTTGCACAGTACTTGGTACCACCCCTAATACCCACTCACAGGTAGCCCAGAGAAGTCTTTGGGGGTCTTGCCAAGCACTGCTCAGGCCCTGCCTATAACTATGTGTATACAGTTATTCTGACAATATTTACTATCTACTCTCTCTACATGTTATGAGTAGATAAATTTTTATTTTATTTTATTTTTTGTTACATTTGTACCCCGCGCTTTCCCACTCATGGCAGGCGATGGAGGGTTAAGTGACTTGCCCAGAGTCACAAGGAGCTGCCTGTGCCGGGAATCGAACTCAGTTCCTCAGTTCCCCAGGACCAAAGTCCACCACCCTAACCACTAGGCCACTCCTCCACTTAATTCAGACTATTGGTGTACATTAACTACAGCATGTCGGGGGATGTCTGACAATTGCACTTTCATCAGATAGAATAGTTGATGAAGCACACAATAGTAAAATGCCATTTGCTCATATAAATTTTGTTTTGGCAATCCCAACTTGAGGTGGAAAAAGAAATGGAAACAAAAAGCCACATGCAGAGTACTAGATAGTTTGTGTGAGTAGCAATATGATAAAGGATTTAATTGAATTGTCTGACTTCAATGATTCTTGATATCGGCACTGGAACTGTCTGGTTTACAGTTTGTATCCTGGTACCTGACATACTAGGTGCCATGCTGCAAACCACACAGATCCATAACACTGAGGGGCATTTTTTTAAAGCAATAAAGAGCCATCGATTTCTGCGTTCAAACCAAGACATCTAGTTTGGATTGCTGAACTCAAAAACTTATAAATGATGATGCCACTTGGGTAAACATATTTAGGTTTTAAGGGAATGACTTCTAGAAGGGAGTCCCAATCTACGTTCAGCTCTCAAATAGCATGTTTGAGCTATATGACTCAACAATTCTATAGGCTTACATAAATATTAACTACTATACTGAGCAACCTAATAATATGAGTCTTTACCATCTCATGTTTTTGTATCTTTATCTGTTAAATAATTTTACTAAAACCGTTCCCTTGGATATTTATTGGGCAACTAGCAACTGCCATCATTAGTCATAAAAACCTCCACCTTCTTTAATTTATTTTTACTTGATTTTCAATTTTTATTTCTTTGAATCTTTTAAATATTCCACTTTTACAAAGATGTTTCAGAATGGTGACTTAGCTGTGGTAGGCTATGCTCTACGGAGCTTTTCCGTTTCACTTTTCTGCTTCTTTAGGAGCCGCCTTTCTTATTATAACATCGCTAGTAGGAATAGCAGATAAATATGTGGTGATACAGCACAGGATGACACATTGTTTAGCGATATATTAAGAAAGGCAGCTCCCAAAGGCTGATTAACAATTTTTTTTTTCTGTCTACAGCTTACATTTGCTTTAGACAGTGGTGGTTTGAATTTGGTTCAGAAATGCATTTGGACAGAGGGGGGGGGGGGGGGGGGTTGGCTGGTGCTGGCAAAGGAAATGTTTGACCTGTTTACTGTTGGATCAGTTGAAAAGTGTCCAGTTTGTAAAACTGAGCCTGCAAAATTCTATTCAAGACTAGTTAGAAGTATCCAAAATGCATAAGCCTGGGTTTATGAACATCTGCTGCCAAAAATTTAAAATATAGTTATGAAAGATTTTCATTGATGCTTTATAAAGTGGTTATCAGTTACCAATCTACTCATCTACCCCTTTGACAGACTAAAACCTGAGGGGAAAAACATCAAACTGATTCCCATGTCATCAAGCCTGTGCCAGCTTTCTCTTTGGAAAAGGTGTTAAAATGTCACTTACTTAAAATGTTTGGTTATTAAATGTAACTTTTTAAATTATTTCCGTAGAATGGAGCATTTCAGTAATATCAGTATCTCCAGAAATAGTTTCTAATCTCTAACAGGAATTGGCTACAAAAACTTTTAGTCTAAGGTGGTGTTGCTTTTCCTTCTATTTTCTAAGTGAAATAAACATAGCACGGTTTCTTAAGACTTCTTGCTCAGCCACTTTTGAAAATTTGTTATTCTGGAATACACTATGACTGAAAATGCTCTAATATTTATTTCCTCACCATTTGGAAGCGGGTCTGTCACTTTCCACTGGGTTTGGGTCGCTGGTTCTTGCAACTCTAAATCTAATTGCCTTTTCTCATTTTCTTTTTTTTTTCTTTAAATAACACAAAACAAGTATAAAAGGCATGAACAATTTAGAAGTATACAGTAGGATTTTACTGCTTCAAAAGCATCGAATATGTTCATGAGTATAGAACTCTGTTCTTTTTCTGTTTTAAAACTTAGCTCTATCCATTTTAATTCTTTAGTAATCCTAGATTTTTTTGGAGGGAAGAGTTAGGTAGCTGTTATTATAGAAACATTAACGTCTTATTTAGATAAGGAATGCAAAGTAGAATGTGTGATTAAGTAATTCTTGTATTAGAACTGTAAGATGAGAAATTTACAGTTCTAGACCTCACATTCTGTGTTCACCGCTGAAATTGCCAAAATTGAACATTGCAATGAGGATACTAAAAACACTGGACCTCTTTTTATATTGAATAAAAACTGTTTTCATAAATTTATGTAAGGAGGAAAAACTTTATGATAAAATGAGAGCTGCAAAGACGGTGGATTTTTTAAATTACATTTGTACCCCGCGCTTTCCCATTCATAGCAGGCTCAATGCATCTTATATATTATATACAGGTACTTATTTGTACCTGGGGCAATGGAGGGTTAAGTGACTTGCCCAGAGTCACAAGGAGCTGCCTGTGCCTGCAGTGGGAATCGAATCCAGTTCCCCAGGACCAAGTCCACCACTCTAACCACTAAGCCACTCCTCTACTCTTTAAATGAGATTTATTTGCCCTCCTACAAAGAAATGTTAAGTTTTGGGCTTAACGTGCTAAAACCCAGGATTTTTAATATTGACAAGCCCAAAACTAACACTGCATCAAGAAGGGATATTCTCACTATTTTTTATTGCAGGTCATGCGTTGACATTCATATTAACATATGTGGTACCTGCTCCCAGTTAACAGAGAAGCACTTACCATCTCCTACTTAGGAGGCGCTAAGAGGTCCCACATGAACTCTGCTATTAGCCAGTTTGCCACCAGTAAGTGTAAAGTGTTAGCTGGCTAACACTTCCATACCTACTCTTCGCCAGTGCCACATCCCCTGACACACATTCAGTGAGGCACAGTTTAATGCATGGAAACAGGCAAAGTACTACAAAGCCCTTCAATGCAGTCGTGCAGTAGCTTGTTTCAGTGTGTTAACTGCTTAACACCCTTTAATAGAGGGGCCACTTAGATATTTAAAATATGAAGATTTTGTATTTGGAAAAAGTATTTCAGGGCAGTAAGATCTGCTGTTCAGTGGTGATGGTTTATGATATACCCTGTAGAGGCGGTTAATAAATCCCAATAAATAAAATAAATGTGGCTCGGTATAATGCAAGATCACTTATATTTATTTATTTTTGTTACATTTGTACCCCGCGCTTTCCTACTCATGGCAGGCTCAATGCGGCAGGCAATGGAGGGTTAAGTGACTTGCCCAGAGTCACAAGGAGCTGCCTGTGCCGGGAATCGAACTCAGTTCCTCAGTTCCCCAGAACCAAAGTCCACCACCCTAACCACTAGGCCACTCCTCCACTGATCAAGTGTTGGACCCCATTTTTTTTTTTTTGTTACTAAATATTAGACCTAGCCCCTGTACAACCCAGATTCAATCAGACATCTTGGATCTCAGCATTCATGTTATATGGGGACTACAGTGTATTTTATCACTTGAAAAATAGTTGAGCGTTGTTTAATGTACTGTGAAAAGATCCTTATCTTAAAAGTAGTAAACTTGCACCTAAGATTTATCTATTGCAAGTTTGCTGTAGTCACAAGAATCTTCCTGTAGAAGATCAAGTATCTCACTTGTGTAAATTATTTTTCAAAAAAACTGAAAAACAGGCTTGTAGCTTTCCAAAGTAAGAGCAGTCCTTGCCTGGAAGGTAATTTGCAGTACCATGAATCACAGGACTACATATTAAAATTATTGATTTTAAAAATAGCTACCAGTCTGTCAACCATGGGATACTTTTCTGTCTGGCTCAGCATGAAAAGAATCTCTCTCTCCTAAGATCAGCCGGGCACGTCCAAGTGACCTGAAATAGCCACTGTTGGAGACGTCACATTGGGTTCAGTGAATCTTTTGGTCTGACCTAGCTTAATCATGAAACTTAACTTCTCCCCTAAATGTAAGAACATAGAGTAAAATAACCCCACTTAGCAGTAGCCCACATTGATAACTTCGTGCTTAGTCTTCACTGTATTAAGAAAAACAAGTTTGGCCCCTTTGAATTCTAAGAACTGCACAGTATATAGAGAACTAGTTTCTTCTTCCTATATGTTCCTCCATAGCATGTTTATCATGAAGGCAAGTCTTTCAAACCACTTTCATTTTCTACAGAGAGGATGATTGTTTCCCTTATGCTGAAATGAAGATAGATGCTTGCATTTTCATTTTCCTAGGTCTGTAACCTTGTCTGCGATTTTTTTTTTTTTTTTTTTTTAAGGCGTAGTTTTACTTTGTAATTAGCATAGTACACCATAATATGTATTGTTTGAATATTTTTACTACTCTAATCATCTGTGGCCTATGTTCATCTTATCTAAGAGGTCTTTTACTAAGCCACAGTAGAAATCAGCCCGCGGTAAATACTGAGACCCCCATAGGAATATGAGTGTCTCGGTGTCTACCGCCAACTGATTTCTACCGTGAGCTAAAAATGTTACCAGGCCTAGTAAAACACCCCCTTACTGCCTTGAGTGGACTTCTTAAAAAATGCAGTAAATAAATCCTAAAATATAAAACCCCCCCACAATTTCTGTCCTTTACTGCAGTACAGTTAAATTTAAGATTTGTCCCATAAGTTCGTATAATAGTAGCCAAAAACTAATATTATCCCTATTTACTGATACTAAAAATGTTTCGCCCATTATGTTTATTTTGAGGGGGAGGGCCTATTCATTCATTGAGAGTGGTATATTTAATTTTTATTGGCATGTGTCAGCACTTGTCGGCACGCCTCCGCCAGTCGCTCCTGTCTGTGCTGTACTCTACTGGATCCGCACCTGTCCGTGCTGTTTGAACATCCCTCCGTGCAGTCCGTTATGAATTCCACACTGTCAGCACACCTCCGCCAGTAGCTTCCATTTGTGCTGTACGCTACTGGATCCACACCTGTCTGTGCTGTTTGAACAGCCGTCCGTGCTGTCTGTCCCGAATTCCATATCCATCTGTGCTGTTCACCGACCTTACCACACCGATACACCTCCGGTATCTGCCTCCTGGGGAAAACAGCCGACCTTGTCCTGACAGTTAGTCCAAAGTTCCCAGGAGCAGTTACAGCATACTTCAAAACAAACTGTTCGGGCTGCACTTCTCTCCCTCAGTAAGGGTAAATACAAAAGAAATCCATTACTTCCTCCTGGGCCTCGGGCTACCTTTCAACCTCACAGTTCCCGAAGCCTGGGCCCCTGGGATTGTTCAGTTTAAAACACTGTCCCCCGGGATCCTTGATTAAAGCTTCAGTTCAAAGTGCTTAGTCTTCACCCACCCTAGGTTAACCCCCAAAATTGGTAAGCGGTTTTGAACACAAAAAATATAGGGACAGGCTTAGGAACCTCCACATGTATATGCTGGGAGAGAGGAGATATTGATGGAGACGTTTAAATATCTCAAGGGTATTAATGTTCAGGAAGTGAGCCTTTTTCAACTGAAGGAAAACTCTGGAACGAGGGGGCATACAATGAAGTTAAGAGGGAATAGGCTTAGGAAAAATCTAAGAAAGTATTATTTCACGGAAAGGGTGGTGAAAGCGTGGCATGACCTCCTAGTGGAGGGCATGGAGTTGAGAACTGTGTCAGAGTTTAAGAAAGCATGGGATAAGCACATGGGATTCCTTAGGAAAAGGAAGAGTTAGGGGTTACAGAGGTGTTCTGACCTGGTTTTACAGCCTGCCTTACTGATATAGACTACTCAATAATTACTGTGGATTCTTTTGGATTCGTATTAGGTAAATGAGACTTTTATTAGAGGTTCATTATTGTGTAAGATACACAATGATTAAGCTATATAACTGAAAAGAAACAGGAGCAGGTTTGGGAACCACTGGTCTAGGGGGCATTTGGTTGTGTCCAAGTCCCCCCCCCCCCCCTTTTTTTTCCTGTCACTCTCCTTCCCTACAGGGGTTCTTGGGGTTCAGGTGCCTTAGTTAAGTAACAAGTTCAGTAAGAAGATAAGAACATAAGAATACCCAGACTGGGTCAGACCAGTGGTCCATCTAGCCCAGTATCCTGCTTCCAACAGTGGCCAATGCAGATCACACATACCTGGCAGAAACTCAGATAGTATCAACATTCCATGGGTGCTCTCCATTGCTTATGGATTGATCCAGAGAGCAATTCTCAAAGTTTCTGAGTCCACCACCACCTTTTGTTTCTCCAAGGATTTCAGGCTTGACCTGCAGAAACAGCAGGCACACATTTTCTTTACTTTTTATTATGGTGTGAATGAGTTGTATGTTATTTTAATTGGTGAAAATCTAATTTCAAGCGGCTTTCCTTATTCATGGTTCAGGCAAGGGCTGTAATGAATATTCAGATTCAATTCTGTTCAGCCCCAAATAGTTCTCTGAATACGTTATTCATATTCGGCCAAATAGTGTTTTAAATTTGAATACAAGGAAGTTCGGAGGGGGAGGTGGAGTCAAGATGGCGGCCCGTGCTTGAGGTGTTGCGGATCGTCTGCTGTTCTCTTTCGATTTTCTGGAGAGAATTTAGCCTAATGCCGCATACAAAGAGAAAGGGGGTGGTAAAGGGCTTACCGCAGCCAGCCCTCGTTCCTACCCCCACTCAGCAAACCCTCCTGCGATTTCTTTCGAGCACCCCAGCTGAAACCGGTGAGAGGGATCCCGTGATTGGAGCGACCGGAGGAGCGGCGTTTCCACTAGGGACTGAAACATCCTTGTCCCCACCGGAACTTAATCCGCCACTTTGCCCTGCAATCCTTCGGGCTGGCGATGGGGACTCAACGGAATCGGAAGGCGGTGACCGGAGGGCCTCAGACGACGGTGCCAAGCCCCAGGAATCAGTGGAGACTAACTTGGAGCTCACTGCTCCCCAAGCGGTAACTTCTCAAACTATCTGGGCAGCCATTCAAAATCTAACTAAAGCAGTTACTAAAACATCCCAAGATACAGCTTTAATGGTGAATAAAATAGACTCTTTAACTCAAGCTCTTGAGACTATCAAACGGGTTCAAAACTCAGACGCAAATGGAAATTAAATCTCTCAAAAAGGTTACAGAAACATTGATAGTTGATAAAATTAAAATGGCTTCAAAATTGGAACAGATAGAGAATCATAACAGATGTTTAAATTTGAGGATATTAAATTTTCCAACAGCTATTGGGATCTCACCATTGGATTTTTTTTTTTTTTATGTTTCAATAATTTTTATTGATGAACATCAAAAAGATCCAATACAATATGATAGGGAACATTTAAATACCAATCTCAAGAAACAAAAAATTGTTTTTTACCACATTTGTTCCTACAGCCATTGTCATCAATTCGTTTTTCAATTTTATATCCCCCCTCCCCCTTCTTCTATTATAGCACTAAACAACAACCAAGAGAGCAGATCCCAAGGAGCCTGTGTTCTGATGGCCCCCCGGGATCCCCCCCCCCCCCAGGTCCACATTTTATCACCTATTCCCACCCCTCTACCCTCCCCTTCCCTTCCAAGGCTCTAGATATAGGTCAATGGGACAACGTCCTGGGTTATTCTATCAGTCAAATGTTCAAAAGGGAGCTTTTCGCTCTTGGGGGCAAAGAGTCCAAAAACGGGCCCCATCTCAAACAAAATTTATCAAACTCACACCTGTCTCCTTCTTTTATCATCATACGCTCAGTTCGCAGTAGTTGTACCATCCGTACTCGCCAGCTTTGAAGAGATGGGCCTTCCGGTGATAACCAAGCTGCTAGAATGGACTTTTTTGCAATCAGAGTAGCTCGCCGGACAAAGTTTATAAGACCTTTCGGCCTTGGAGCTCTTAAGCAGGGACTCCCAAACAGCAGGAGTGGCGAACCAGACCACTTAGTTCTCCACAAAGCGGAAACCTTTAAAAGTAGAGTAGACCAAAAGTTCTGAATTTTTGGGCAGGCCCAATACATATGTCCCAAGGTTGCCCCTTCAGCGTAGCACTTGGGGCACATCCCATCTGGAGAGGCCCCTGCATAGAATGCTCGCCGGGGTGGCATATGCATCCGAAAAGCAAAGTGATACTGTAGCTCCCAATGTCCGCTAGGGGAGACGCTCTATGCAGTGTTAACACATGTTCTTTAAGGCAAAACCCGATGAAACTTCTACTAGCAGGTCACTGCTCCAAGCCTCCGCGTATTGCCAAAATCCGGTTCGCAATTGTATCTTTAATATGTCAGAGATGGAATCTCAATGGAACTTTTTGTTGCGATCCCAAGGCAAACGCCACTGGCAATTCCTCTTGCACATCTTCCGCTAAAGATTCCCAAGGTAGGCTCCTCGTGTAATGTAGTAACTGCCAGTAATGAAAGTAGTCTTTAGGGTGAAATAGACCTCTTTTTTGTAATTCCTGAAACGATTGCAGCTGTCCCTCCCGGGTTAAAATCTGTTGCAGGTAAATTATGCCCCGCTCTCTCCATTGTTTGAAGACATTATACATCATTCCGGGGGGGAATTCAGGGTTCCCCACACAATGGTAACATCGGGGTGACCTTTGTCGAAAAGTGATGTAATCTGCAGATCCAGTTCCATGCCTTCTGCGCCTGTGGCAGGATATTAGAAATGTTCAACAGTGAAGAGGCCCCCCCCACTCCCATGGAGATAACTACTGAAATGAATAGGTTCAAATAGGCTCAATTCCATGGCAGTGGCTGAAAAGTCTGTAGAGTTACGGAACCAATCTGTTACATGTCTCATAGCATTTGCAACCGCCAGGTGTCGCCACACTCTGTAAGCCCAACCCTCATACTCTTTTGGAACATACATTTGTCTAAAGGGAACCTAGGTTTCCTTCCCCGCCACAAGAATTCCTTAACATTCCATTCAATCGTCTTTCATCCCTATTAGTGAAGTGTAGAGGTAGGGTTTGGACATATATGACCAGCAGGGGATAACCATCATGTTGTAAAGCGCGACACGTCCCAAAGGGAGATAGGAAGACCCCGCCACTGCTCCAGTTTTTACCGTGTCCCTCAGCAACTTTTGAATGTTCACCTCATACAGACTGCTTAATGTCCTAGGAATTAATATACCTAAATACTTCATCTCCGTCCCCGCCTTCTGCAGTGAAAAATCCTTTGGGCCGGGGGCCATCTAAATGATCATGTAATCTCATCAATTGCGATTTTTCCCTATTGATTTGAACCCTGATATAACACTAAATCGTTCTATCTTCCTCCAAAAGGGCTGGTAAGGCCACACTCGGGGATGTGGATATGATCAACAAATCATCTGCAAAGGCAAATGTCTTTACCCGGTCTCCCCCCCACTGACACCCTGCCACCCCTTCTCTCCGCTGGATACTTCTAATCAATGGCTCAATGGAAAGCACAAAGAGAGTGGGGACAGGGGGCATCCCTGCCTGTCCCTCTCTCTATATTTATTTGCTGGGTTCTGCCTCCCATTAATCAGCAACGGCTGCTTTAGGTTAGAATATAATGATCTGATAGCCCCAAATGCCCAGCCTCTCACGCCTACAAATTGTAGTACCTCAAACATATAATCCCAACCCACCTTATCAAATGCTTTTTCAGCGTCCAGGCTGACCAACATCGTTTCACAGCCTGAACGCTGGGTCTGAGCTAGGGCTAATAACAATCGCTGCACATTGGTTCCTGAATGTCTGTTATGGACAAATCCCACCTGTTCTTGACCAATAAGCCTAGGTAGATATTCCTGCAATCTATTAGCCAACAACTTTGCAAGGATTTTTACATCTACGTTAATTAGTGAGATCGGTCTGTAAGAGCCAGCTTGATTTTCAGGTTTCCCTGGCTTAAGCAATAATGTTATTAATGCTTCATAAGCATAAGCTGGAAATTGTCCCTGAGTCACCACCTCTTCCAGGTATGAATGCAGGGGACCCACCAAGTGCGGACTTAAAATTTTATAAAATTCGCTAGAGAACCCGTCTGGGCCTGGAGCTGAGTTTCAGGGGAGTGCCCGAATGATTCCCTGCAGCTCCTTTCCTGTGATAGGGCTATTTAGTTCCTCCACTTCCAATGCCGTCAATTCTGGCATCCCAGCTTCTCTCAAATAATCTGCTATGGTTGCTAAGGATGGGGGGGATTGCTTTTATACAAATCACTGTAAAATTTTTGAAACACCTGTTGCACTCCCTCCCTCCCGTTCTGGATGTGCCCTGCCCGATCTTTCACCGCCACTATCACTCTCGGTCCACCCCAGGACTTAACCACCCTTGCTAACATTGCTCCTGACTTATTCCCGTATCTCTGGAGGCGGAACTTCCTAGTCACTAAAGCTCTAGAGGCTCTTTCATGTAATAGAGAGTTTAAAGATATTTGGGCTATTTTCATCTGTTCCCGGTTATGATTCGTTGGGGTCGCAGCAAACCGGCGTCTAGCTCTCCCCAAGTTGCGTTCTAGATTAAAGATCGCCCCCTGTAATTCTACGTTCACGTTTTACCGTGAAATGCAATCACTGCGCCCCGTATGACCGCTTTCGCTGCCTGCCAGAACAATATGGGGTCCATCCTTGTGTCTGAAAAATACAGAAGAAACCTGTCTTCGCAAAAAAAACAACAATAATCCAAAACAGCGAAGATGACACAAAAGATCAAAAGGATGAAAAAAATGGGGAAAAGGGAGAAAAATGAAGAGCAACAAAAAAAATGTGAAAGGCAGGAAAATAAAAAACAAAAACAAAAAATGAAGATATAACGAAAATTAAAAAACAAAAAAAGGGGGACGACACAAGTAAGATAAAAAATGGTTATATATTTATTGAGGTGATATGACTCGACACAATAAGGTTTAATTCAATGATTGCCAGTGAACGCCAGTAGCTTTGGTACTTTGTTCAACGAGATATAGTTACAATTTTCGAACCAGTATTCTCTATAACGATTATCGCTACATCACGCACACAGCCTTTTTAAAGGCAGAGTGTTCATTGAATTAAACCTTATTGAATATTCTATAAGAACTTATTTTGTCAGAGAATACATATATGGTGGCAACAGACTCCTGACGCAGGCCGTTGGGCCGAAACACAGCTGTGTCGAGTCATATCACCTCAAATAATATATAACCATTTTTTATCTTACTTGTGTCGTCCCCCTTTTTTGTTTTTTAATTTTCGTTATATCTTCATTTTTTGTTTTGTTTTTTATTTCCTGCCTTTCACATTTTTTTTGTTGCTCTTCATTTTTCTCCCTTTTCCCCATTTTTTTCATCCTTTTGATCTTTTGTGTCATCTTCGCTGTTTTGGATTATTGTCATCCTTGTGTCTTCCATTAAATCGTAAGTATTCCCCCCAACTCTCTAACAAATGCTGTTTAAACGCTGGGTCATTAGCCAAATATGAGGGAAACCTCCACCCTCTTCCCCCAATCCCTGGGTCTCGGTCTTCTAAATCTAGCCAAACCATAGAGTGGTCTGAAATTTCCTCCGGGCCAATCTCCACTGCACTCATGTATGGGAAAACCCTTCGGTCTACCAAAATATAGTCCAATCGGGAGAGTGTCCCATGTGCCCTCGAGAGGTGGGTATAATCCCGTTCCCCTGGATGTAAGACACGCCAAGAATCCACCACTTCAAGAGCCTGCATAAATTGAGATAAAATCCTTGATTCTGGGCCCCTCCGGGTCGCCCTCCCAGAGGCGGAGCTATCTAATGTGGGATCGGCTACTAAGTTAAAGTCTCCCATTATAAGCAGTGGCAATGAATCTATGTGGAATACACATCTGAGCAAATGATCATAGAAGGGTCTCCCATGTTGGTTTGGGGCGTATAGCGCTACTACCAATATTCAATATGGGTGGAGCCAGAGACGTACCACCACATACCTCCCCTCAGGGTCACTACCCACCAATTGTGCCTTAGCCTCTGCCCCCCTTCGAATTAGGATTGCTACCCCATTACGCCTGCCCTCAGCCTCCGCCCCGAATACCTCTCCTACCCAAGCACGCTTCAACTTTTGTAATTCCTCCTGTGACAATCTCGTCTCCTGAATGCAAGCCACATCGACACGGTGGTCTTTTAAAGCCTGTAGGATCTTAGTCCTCTTGATTGGAGATGTTATGCCCCCTACATTCCAAGTTATAAATCTAGTCCGGGCGCCCCCCCCCCCCCCCCCCCCCCGTTACAAATGGAGTGATTTCCATAAGTATAATACATAGTAACATACGGGTAACCCAGGCGCCCAGCTCCGCCTAAGTCTCCCTCTGTCTTAACCCTTAACCCTACGGCGTATCCCTGACCTTCAACCCTCTGGAATTCTGTAATCCTCCCCTTCCCCCCTCTTCCTCCCTCCCATAAACCCTCCCCCTCTCCCCAATTCCCCCCCCCCCCCCCCAACTACCATGCCCTCTTCTTTCGCAACATCTACTAGAAGAGCGCCGGTCTGTCAATGGCAGGGGTCCCCTTCCCCGTCCCCTCACTCATTCCTTTGTCATCCATTCCTCTTTCCTTACATTAAGTTACAACTTATGCATAACATACAACAGCCCCCACCCAAACAAACTGTTTTAAATGACAGTATAACATAACAGGTGTCAACTGGGTGCATCATTTACCAACAGCCCATGTGCGATTTGTGCCTATTAACGGGCTCCCCCTTGGCCCTCTTCCTGTAAGTTCCATCAGCCATTTTGTCCAGGGGGAGAGGGAGAATTCTCCCGCAGTAGGCCCTGAGCCTCTTCTGGCGAGTAGTACATCTTCCAGCCTCCTCTTCCAGCACTTTAAGCTGGGCTGGGTATAGTAACATAAATCTTTGATTTTTCACTGCCAAATGGCGGCACACTGGACCAAACGCCCTCCTACGCTCCTGCAGGGCCACGGAGTAATCCTGAAATATTTTTACAGCTGCTCCATCAAACGACAATGAGTCCCATTTGGAACGGGCCCCTCTCAAGATTTCCTCCTTGTGCAGGAAGTTATGTACCTTAATTATGACCACTCTCGGCCTGTTGCCTCCTCCGGTTTTCCTACCCAGGCGATGCGCTCTCTCCAGGCACAGCGGGCCAGCGCTGTCCGAGAGCGCGAACTCGGATTTCAGCCAATTCTCCAACTGGGTAGGTAGGGCACGATCAGACACCGATTCCGGAATCCTGATCAGACGGAGGTTAGACCTCCGAGATCTATTTTCTAGGTCGTCCAAATGTTTTGCTTGAGTTCGCAACAGTTTCTGTAAGTCTTGGACAGCAGTTTCCCTGTCCCTGCTCGAGTCCTCCAACCCAGACACTCGTACTTCAAGTTCCCCCGTTCTTCTAGTTGTTTCTCCTAACAGCGACTCCACACCTGCTGTTTGTTCCGATAGCTTTGTTAGCTCTGGCTGTAAAGCCGCTTTCACCGCTTCTGTAATTTGCTGTACTTGTAGCGGGTGGAATCGCGGAGGGGAGTCCGAGATCGGGTCGGGCGCCATCTTGGCATCCCTCGATCCACGCTGTTTCTCGGCGCTTTTTTTCCCCTGATTTCAGCGCTGACACCCGAGTCTCCTTTGTAACAAAAGAATCCATTGATAGGCAGTAGATGTGCATTCAATTTCGGAATGTTTCATGCAATTTTCACTCGTTATTCGGGGAATGAATGAAGGGGAGCCCCGGAGAGAAGAAAGACGCGACTTCCTTCCTCAAACCATCACGTGACCTCTCACCATTGGATTTTTAAGAATACCTGAGTGAAGTATTGGCATATCCTCAATCAGCAATACCACCGATTATAAAATTTATTACCTCTCTGAACCAAGCAATCCAGGTGAACCCATAGAAAATAACCAAATTTCAGAGCTGAATCTTCAAGATATCTCGGCATTACTGGAGGACTCCCTATCAGAGGTTTCTACTCGAAGGACACTTTTGATATCTTTTGTCTTTGAGCAAGACTTAAATGCATTGATGATACTTTATTTTAAAATTCTCAAAAGTTATTCTGTGGACAAAAGATATGGATTTCCCTGACGTGACAAGCGCTACACAGGATCGTAGAAAAGTTTTCTTGCTTATAGAGAAGAGTTAATCTATGGGAGCAATTTTTTGTTGGCATACCCCTGTAAATGCAGCATAAAATATTTGGGGAATAAATATGTGTTTTACGAACCAGATCAGCTTAGTGTTTATAGAAAGTAAAAAGCTGTCTAGATAGTGTGTGTAAAGGAATTAAGGAAAAAGGAAGAGTACGCTGGGTTTTATGGACCAGGCCATATACTTTGATTTAGAATGCCTAATTTGATCTTCTCATCTACTTTCTCCACCCCCCATCTTAGTTTGCAGGTGGTCTAAGAAAGCAATATTTTTTTTCTTCTTATTACATAAATTTTTTATTTGCTTAATAGAGATTAAATACCAAATAATCAGAAATATTTCAATTTAAATGTAATCTCTGTAATTCCTGCTGTATTGCCATTTATGAGTATGTCTTGTAAATTTGAAAACTAATAAGAATAATTAAAACTAAATTTGAATACAAACAATCCGGGCTCTACTATGCTAAATCCTACTGAAATAAACACTTGATCTCTGATTTCATGTTGCTTCTCTTATTATTTGCTAAAGCGCAATGCCCATTATTCGTATTCTGTATTCATATTTGGCTAAATAATATTTTCATTATTCATATTCATCCAAATAGTAAAAACATGATGTCAGTACAGCTCTAGTTCAGGCAGCTATTTCTTCTTTCTTGAATGCTGACTGTTCTGTGCCGATCTGTCTGTTCTTACCTTCAGACGTCTGAATCTTATTAAGTGACTTTTTGGGTTTGAGCTTTCAGGGCTCTTTTGTGGAAACTTAGCAGTGATTGCTTGTGGGGTCAAGGATGAGATCAAGACACTTTTTTGGTTCTTGCGGGGACCAAATAGGGAGGAGGGGAGAAGCATTGGCTCTACTTGCAGAAGCATGATTTCCCAGCATAGAAAGCAACATTTTTTTTTCTTTTTGAACAGAACAGTGTTTTATCAGTTCTGTTACTAAAGCTTTTATTTGTTGGATGTGCACTAGCGGTAATGTCATTTTTTGGTTTCTCCCTTCTTAATTTTTCTCTCACAGAATTCAAGTCCACTATTTTATTCACTGCTTGCTTAGTGACTCATGTGAATATCTAGAGTCCTGGATTTTTACTATATCCTTCTGTCATGTGGAAGCTCCTGTATGTCAAGTCTGCTCGGCCTGGACTTATCTCTTCTGGGATGTTGGTTCTTTCAGGGAACATCCCGTCCTTATTGCAGCGCACTCCCTCAAAACAAGAGCCTATCTCTCTGAGGATGGAGTTCCCAGGTTAGCCTCTGATGTGAAATAGATTTAGAAGCTATGGCATGCATTAGGCTATTCACCACATCCTCTCCTCGCTAGAGGATTCGAGAGGTAGCTCTAGTTAGTGCTACACATTCACCGATCACTGCTAGAAGATCCTGGTATCTTCTAGGATTCTTATTCCTGTATTTCTAATATATTTTTATGATAGAATTGTATCCCTAAGTCTAAAGTCTCTTAGTTCATATACAGAGGCTGTACTTTTTTTCTAAGAGACATTTTCAATTCTGCAGTTTCATGTACTACAGCTCATCTCTGAATGAGTTATTGGGCAGAATGTTCTCCTTCTCCACTTTAGTTTTAGAAAGGGTGTCTTGAGCTGTATGAACATTAAGTTCATCTCAATCTCTCCTAAAAAGGGGGACTGTGGTCTCCAGAGCTGTTTTCATTGGTTCTTTGTAAACCATCCTGGTTTCATTATCGTTTCCAGGAACAGTGAGGTGGTACAGAACCTCCAGCAGTGCAGCAATTTGACATTTTTTTTTTTGGGGGGGGGGGGGGTATTGAAGAATTTCTGAGTCACACTGACCTCCAATTTTCTTCCTCTCTTCTATCCCCATCTGCTTGCAGAAATCTATTGTGCCATTTTCTGTCACATTTCTATGAGATATATTCTGTACTCACTTCTTCAGCACATGCTAGTTCAGGGATTGTGCTGTTTTATTTATTTATTTATTTATTTATTTTTTGCCAATGCATCATCTTCTCTTTAGAATCACTTGGTCTGCCTATTTCCCATTTCAAAGCAGTTGGAAGAGGATAACATAGGGATTCCTATAGACAAGTATGGGTAGAAGATTCTATTCTGTTGAGCCAGTGTCTGTCTGTCTGTATCTGGACCTCCAATGGTTCCCGAGCAGTCAGCTGCAGAAGCTGGAGGTTAATTTTCCAACGAAGGCTTATCTTCATTTGTTTCCTCCTCCTTCCCTTGCAGGAGGATGCGAGTAGATTGAATATAGTAGAAACCTTATTTCTAAAGCAGGTTTCGCTCCTGTATCTGTCTCCTTTATTGCTGCTGGGGTTTGCTTCTTGCAGACCTTTATTCTATAGTCCTTTTCTATAGGGAATCAAAACCATTGGCAACAGGCACAGTAGAGTGCATCAGCCTCATTAATGGTCCTTGACCTCAAACTATGTACACCCTGGGGCACTCCTCAAATAGACATGTATTCCAGCAGCAAAAATGCAAAGCAGCTCGTTTTAGTTTTTGATGTAGCTATAGACTGCACAAATTGCTGATGAGGACTAGTGCAAGGATTCTCAAAACCCTGTACTGGCCTTGATAAAACTGTTTTCCTTCTCTTTGGCAGGGACATGTCTTTCTTCTATGTTTGTGCAGCGCTGCGTATGCTTGTAGCGCTATAGAATGCTAAATAGTAGTATAGTAAGTAGTCCTAAGCATCTCCATCTTTCCAGTCCTCATACAAGATAGAGACACCCTTCTACATTCTACCTGAAGTCCATGGAAATCGAGCCATGCCTAGTTTTGTCACCGTCTCCATTCAATAAATCTTTGGCAGTGAGAGAACCCTTCCACAAGATGTTCATACGGTTTCAAATGGAAGAGGTTTTCCATCAATGGTGCTTTATAATTTCTAGAATCCCTTTGTGTCCTTCCAAATACCACACTTCAATACCACTGCAGTCTCTACCAACTTATCTTCAGGTGTCCTTTATTAAGTTAACTAGCAACAACACTCTTTCAGCACTTATATTTGGCCATTTAAGTTAAATACCTAGCAGTGTAAATGGTACTAAGTGCCCAACTCTCTCCTTCCTCCTCCTTAGAACATAAGTGTTGCCAATACTGGAACAGACCGAAGGTCCATCAAGCCCAGCATCCTGTTTCCAACAGTGGCCAATCCATGTTACAAGTGCCTGGCAAGATCCCAAAACAGTACAATACATTTTATGCTGCTTATCCTAGAAATAAGCAGTGGCTTTTCCCCAAGTCCATTTTAATAATGGCTTATAAATTTTTCGTTTAGGAAGTTATCCAAACCTTTTTTTAAAACCCTGCTAAGCTAATGTTCTCTGGCAACGAATTCCAGAGTTTAATTACACGTGTCTCTTTGGTAAAAGACTCCCAGGTTAACAATCATCTGCACGACATGGCCAAGTTTCACCAGAAATATTGGCTGCATCCGGGGCAGAACAACTAAAAGCAAATATACAAAGGTGCATACATTTACAAACATTAAAAAACAAATCTTTAAAATATAGATTGTAAGCTCTTTTGAGCAGGGACTGTCTCTTTGTATCAGGTGTTCAGCGCTGCGTGCGTCTGGTAGCGCTATACAAATGCTGCTAATAATAATAATAATAACTCAATCTGAAACCAACACATACAAAGCTATCTCTTGTATAAAAGCTAATAAATATTAGCAACATAAAAGTAACTATCTAAAATACACTTATCTCAGTAACATACCATCTAAAAAGAATGAGGGAAGGGAGACAGGCCAAATCTAAGTACCTAGAGGAATATTGGTCTATGATGTATGTTGGTTTGCTCTGCCTTATCTGATCTCTGGCTAGTTTTGAGGACTGCAATTTCTTATCTAGTTTTTAGCTTTTTGCATTTTTACTGCTACTCATGCCATTGGCCTTTCTGCTGCTCCAGTGTGTGTTTAAAAAAAATTATTACTTATAGATATTACAGGAAGCATGTTCAACAGCAGAATTTGCAAGTAACCTTGCAGCTCAGGAATCTTTTATCCTTTTTATTCAGTCCTCTTACGAAAGTATTTCTCTTCTGTAATTCTGCTAATCTTACCTTTGCTCATATTTTACTTTTTTCCTTGCATAGATTTTACACATTTAGGGGTTCTTTTACTACGGTGCGCTAAGTGATAAACCCATTATATTCCTATGGGCGTCTTACCACTTAGCATGTGCTGTTAGCTCACTAACCTCACCTGTTTACTAAAGCTTAGCTCAAGTTATCTGCAGCAGGGCCTATTTTATTCCTATGGGCCCTGCTGCAGATAACTTGAGCTAAGCTGTAATAAACAACCCCCTAAATCTGTTAGCACCATAATAAAGGACCCCTTAGATATTTATTTTCCTTTTAATTACCATTACAATTTCCAGGATCTGACAGGACTGTATACTTTCTTTGTGACTGATTTTCTCTCTGGTTTTTATGTAGCAATGCAAACAAGGACTGTGTTTGAAAACATTAGCCCATAGAAGTTGCATAACTTATCTTCCTGTTTGCAAAGCCACACAGCATTGCCAACACAGCCCATTCAAAGTGAATGGGCTGTGTCGGCAGTACCGCACCACCAGCTACTAGTGCGGCTTTGTAAATGGGGGGTTAGTCTTAACATAATTTCAGTTGTTTCACAAAATAGAAATTGTTTTTCACATAGGTATTAGTCTGGAAAAGAAACCAGTCCCTGTTTGTTCAACACATCCTTGGTTTTATTGAAGGTAAATTAAAATAGTCATTTTTTTCATATTTTCTAATCATTTTAAAATTGTCTATTTATGAATTTTTTTTAATTAGTTTTTTTTACTGGGATTAACCAGGTTTATATATAGAGTGTAATAACTCTTCAGCTTTTTATTTAAAAAAAAGAAAAATGTTTACTTTGTAAAACAGGAAGTAGAATGTGTATGCATAGTAATTAGACTTTAACTGTTTCATTGACCCAAATTTTTATCTAACAGAAACATTTAAATTGAGATGAATGAAAACCAAGGATGTATCTGCTTATACCAACTATTTACTCTGTAGATCACATTTGGCAGGAAAATTATGAATGTTTCTGCATTTTGTACAGGGGAATAAAAATTATCAATTAGGGATAGGTACTCAAGTTTCTAAAAGTGGTTACATAGGAGGAGATTCTATATATGGCGCTTAAACAATCAGTGTCGGCTAAGCATATTCTATAAAAGGCTCAGATTATAGAATACGCTTTGTTCATATTTCAGCACCTAAATCTATGTGCATCCATTTACTCCAATGAAAACTTGGTGTAAATCCCTGTGCGCAGATTTAGGTGCACTAAGCCATATTCTATAACTAGGCGCGTAAATTTTGGGACGCCCATAGCCATGCCCTTTTTTGCCTGTGCGTATTAGAAGTTTGACGCACTTACAGAATGAGCTTAGCAAGTTGTGCACCTAAATTCTAATCAGTGCCAATTAGTGCTCATTATTGCTTAAGTGCTGTTTATCAGTGCTCATTAGCTTGTTAAATTACACGCATTGTTATAGAATCTGCGCCGATCTTTAGGCGCACTATGTAGAATCCGGGGGATAGCGTTTAATTGATATAGAGTATTCTTAAGAAATGAGTACAGTGTTGCAACTTGTCTTGGGTCAAGTTGTTAGTCCAAACAATTATATGATTACATTGCCTTCTTCAGAATGCACCAAAAGCCTTTACAATGTTCAGAGCCACATATGTATTTTTCTGCCTAACACATTAATCCTCTGGTTTTGGGAAGTTTGGGAGGTCCTTGCTGCCTTGGAGGAAATGTTGACTTGTCAGCAAGGAGTTGAACTTTTTGTTTACACTAAGGGCCTGATTTGTCAAGGTTTCTTCTCATAGAGGCAGAAAGGAGGGGTGGGGAAGCCTTAATGAAGTAGGCCCTAAATGAAGGAAAATGAATAGATGTTAATCTTTTTTTCAATTTCCTCTTTGGGTAAAGGATGATGAAAACAATAACCCGCCTTCATAAGGCTATGATGTTGTTAGAGTACTTCACAAGTAACTCCTGGGTATGGAACAATGAGAACACCAATATGCTAATGACCCAGCTAAGCCCCGAAGACAAAAAGGCAAGTATATCTTGTATTTACATACACAGATATTTGGTGAGTTGTGGTCTCTAAGCAAATAAGTGTACACAATATTGATTTATCTTTATAAGTAATAATGCTCTTCTGTAGAATTACTTTGTGCCTGCCTTTTGCTGGTTTCTATCTCCAAATAAAGTCCCTCAGGAAGATGGTTAGTTCTTAGTGAAAGCAACAAAGCTGACAAGAAATCCAAGTGCCACAAAACACTTCTTCATAACAGCAATAATAGCCGAAGTACTAGGTATCTGAGGACTCTTGCTTTTGTTATCTCATACAAAAACCATACCATTGAGTTATAATGATGAAAACAAATCTGGTTGTCATCAGTTGAGTCACTGGATAATAGAAAAGAAACCAGTTTCAGAATTTTCCTGGAAACATGGATGCCCATTCTTTGGAACAAATGTAAAAAAGCTGTGACTGGTAAAGGATGATATGCAGCCTTTGCCTGCAAAAATTATGAGGAAAAGTGCAGCTGAATAGGAGTTGTTGCTGAGTCCAAATACATGAATTGGAACTTCAAACCAGTGTTTTCGGCCTCTTCAGAATCGGTGCAATAAATAATAATTTGGAAGTTTATTTTATTCAAGCAAAATATACATTTTGAAACATCTTCAGATAGAGGTGACCATTTAGGTTTTTCAAGCAACAAATTACTCCACAGCTCAGTCCAGGTTCAGAGCCATCTTTGGCACCGAAACCACCCTATGTACCATAATACAAAACATAAACATTCTACAGGCGGAGGGGAAAAAGGCACTTGTCATGCAATTCGACCTATCAAGCACCTTTGATGTGGTAGACCATGGAATACTAACTCCTAAGTAAAATTGGTATAACAAGCCACATTCTGAAATGGTTTCAAGGATGCCTTACAAGCAGATCCTATCTGGTAAAAATGAATGGCCTAATCTCTGAGAGCTGGATCACTGGCAGTGGGGGTCCCACAGGGCTCACCACTCTCCCCTATTCTATGTAATGTCCTCATGGTCTCATTGGGTCACTCTTCAGAGAACACTGGTTTCAGAGCCTTCGTATACGCAGACAATATCACAGTCTTAATACCAGCAAATAACAATAATTCAGACAATCATGTACCTTATGGAGAGTTGTCTCTCTCTGTCCTCCATCTAGGTGATAATTAATCACCTGAAACTCAACTGTGATAAAACAAAATTTCTTCTGGTAAGGCATAACTCAATTTCCGGACAGGACTACGGCATTTAAAGTGAATGGTCTACCCTGTAAACTTAGGTTGCCCAAAGAACATGTACGCAAACTGCAAAGTATACAAAGCATGGCCATAAGGCTCATCTGTGGCTTGAAAAAATAAACAGGGTCTCCCATTTATAAATTCATAGTAGTAACATAGTAAATGACAGCAGATAAAAACCTGTACGTTCCATCCAGTCTGCCCAACAAGATAAACTCATTTTACATGGTATGTGATACTTTATACCCGAGTTTGATTTGTCCTTGCCATTCTCAGGGCACAGACCGTAGAAGTCTGCCCAGCACTGTTCTTGTACTAAGCTTGCAGAACCTCTCCCATCTCTAAAGATCTATTAAATCTTTAAGAGGTCCCGCCAGTATCCTGGGATGTATCCCATCTGGCCCCATAGCTTTGTCCACCTTCAGATTCTCAATCTGTTTATTATTGATATCATTGGTTCCGCGAGACCATAAAATTTATGCTATTGAGGGAAACATGTATTGACACAATCTTACTAAAGAATCTGCCTACATACATAGGGGGAGATTCTGTCTATGGCGCCTAAAAAATTGATGCTGAAATCAGTGCCAAATAAGCATGTTCTGTAGATTTAGGCACAGATTATAGAATATGTTTAGTTTATAATTCATCGCCCTAAAACTACACGCATCCATTTACAACAACAAAAATGTGGCATAAATCCAGCGTATAGATTTACGTATGCTCATATTCTGTAGGAGGAAAAAAAAGACCTCAGAAGCCTATCGTGCTACAGTGCCACAGCATAGACAATTTTTAAGCACTAAATAGGTACATAGCTCCATCACTGGTCAAAGAAACCTCTGTTGTTGTTGTTTTAACTTTTTCTGTTGCAATTAAAACATCAAATAAAAACTTTACAGAATGGCGCTTCACTTATACGCAGACACCAAACTGGCTGCAGCCAGTGAAGATGCTGGTGTTTCTCCTGTGTCGTTCAAAAAAAACTTTAACAACCAGCGCTGTCTTGTCAAAGTCAATGAATCAATGCTGTTCTACAAAGATCAATACTATATTGTAACCAATTGAAGCTGTATTATAGAAATACTTTCCACTGAAGAATTCAGACCCTTGGGCTCTAAAGTATTGAGGCGGTGGAGGGGGTAGGGGGATTGACACTGGACCACAAGGGACCCCTTGTTAATGTTAGGGGGGGGATGGAGACCCACCGGATCTCCAGCCCTCCCTAAACTATCGGGGGGACCAGAGATCCAGCAGAACTCCAGCCCCCCTGTCGCTGGGGGGGGGGTCGGTCACCCACTGGGCCACTAGGGACCTTTTACAAACGCTGAGGGGAGTTAGTGGGGGCTGGAGACCCACCGGATCTCCAGCTCTCCTTGAACCTTGTCGGGGGTTCTTCAGTTGGGTTTGCTTCGTTGGGGGAAATGGGGGCCTGTTAGCATGCAAATGCATGCTGGACATGGCTCACCATTCCTCCCCAATGGTCTGCAAACCCTAACGCCAGCTCGGAGCTGGTGTAGGGTTTGCTGTGGCCAGCACCTAGAGAGTTGCATGGGTACTGGAATCCAACCCGTCCCCATTCGTCCCCACGGGGAATCTAACCTATCCCTGCCCATCCCCGCAAGAATTTAACCTGTCCTCATCCAGTCCTGCAGGAATTTAATGGTATGTAAAAAAAAATTGCTGTTGGCTCTCTGTCTCTCTCTGGGTTTCAGCCGCAGCACTGCAGGCAAGGATAGGAAGTTGAAACACTCTGGTGCACACATGTAAGATTTGTCTGTGATTCACTGGAACTGTGTGCTAAGAGATCGCCACATGCACGCGGCAGTAGGTCAGGTGACATCTGATGCTCGTGCCTATGTCGGAGCTGAGATCTGTGCATCAGCCCGGGAGCAGAGACAATTAATAGTAACATAGTAAATTACAGCAGATAAAAACCGGATCGGTCCATCCAGTCTGCCCAATAGTCACAATCATTAAAAATTCATGCTTAAATCAACAATGAATGTGATATTATATATTTGATTATGGTCTTTCTGTGGCGTTTCTGGGACATAGACCATAGAAGTCCGCCTGGCCCTATCCTTATGTTCCAACTGCTGGAGTTGCCCTTGAAGCCCACTCAGGCCTATTCATCTTCTCATTTGCTGGACACAGACTATAAAAGTCTGTCCAGCACTGTCCTCATGTTCCAGCCAATAAAGTTGCTGTCGAAACCCTTTTCAGCCCATCCTAAACCAGATTGCCATATATGAGACACAGACCGTACAGGTTTTCCAGTATCAGCCCTAGTTCATCACAGCCAGAGTCACCATCTAAGTGTCACTCGACACATCCACAAACAAGCAGCCATTTAAGTTTAGGTTTTTTATAACTTCCATTTCCATATCATCAAGCTGATCAATCCATAGACTGGTGGGTTGTGTCCATCTACCAGCAGGTGGAGATAGAGAGCAAACTTTTGCCTCCCTATATGTGGTCATGTGCTGCCGGAAACTCCTCTGTATGTTCTCTATCTCAGCAGGTGGTGGTCACACACAGCAGCAGCTCTGGCTAGGCCTCCAAGCCTAATCCTTAGGTTTTGTTGAGGCCTGGGGTTGAGGGCTCTTTTGAGCAAGTGCAAACCTGGTGGTGCCAGGTCCCTCCTTTTCTCCCCCCCTCCCGCTGGCTCCGTTTAAAAAAAAAAAAAAAATTTTAAACGTCTTTAAAGGCGTTTAATTCGACGTTTCTTTAAACGTTCATTGCAGCTACTCACTGGGACACCAGTTCGTTACAGCTCGGAGCGGCAAGCAGGTAATTTTACCTTTTTATAGCGGGCAGGGGGTTCCCCGATTCTTCTCCTCGTGGCATATGGCGTCGGAGGGCGAGGGCGCAAAGGGTCGCTCCCCGGATCGCTGGAGCGCTTCTAGAGGGGATGCGGGGGTTTTACAACCTGATTCGCCCTTGATGGGTGACAGTTTAGTGACCGATGAATGTCCCGGTCGTTCCTCCGGCGTGGCGGTTTTTTCCCGCCATAAACGCCCATCCCCCGCTCCTCGCCTCCGCCATCTTGGCCGGCCACGCGGCTCGGACGGCTTCTTCGTGGGCCGCCCTTGAGGTTGGAGACATTAATGCCATGAACGCCCTTAATTGGGCGACGGCACAAGCGGCTAAAGTTAAGCGCCGTTCTTCCCGCGCGGCTCCTTCGCGGAGTTTCGCGCCGGACGCCATTTTGGATGCGCAGCATGTCTCTCCCCCGCTATTGCGAGCGCCGGTTGAGAGTGCGTCTAGGGCTGTTGCCCAGGCTGCGGAAGTGCACAGTCTGGGGGGTTTCTCCCCCGAGTTTGTTTTGCTGCTGCATCAGGCTTTCCTCATGCAAAACGCTGCCCCTGCTCCCTCTTCTGATAAAGAGGTTGAGGTTCCCAGAGGTAAACGCCCTCGGGTTGATTTCCAGGCCTTGGAGGACTTTGTCTCCTCCGATGTAGATGAGGGCAGCGTGTCTGAGGTCTCCCAACGGTCCTTTGCGGATTCCTTGGAGGAGATAGATCCCCGCTCGGATGGAGCGGATGACCCCTCTGCAGCGCGGCTTTTTAGCCCAGAGGATTTGCCCAACCTGTTTTTACAGGCCATGGACACTTTGAAGATTTCCTCTCCGGAGGACGTCTCTCCCTCAGCCCCTGTTGGCTCTGCCATTATGCTGGGGACGAAGCGCCCGCCTAGATCCTTCCACGTGCATGATGCCATGCACACCTTAATTGCGGCTCAATGGGATGTCCCGGAAACGAGCATTAAAGTGGCTAGGGCTATGTCCCGCCTCTATCCTTTGGCTGTGAGTGAACGTGAGGCTATCTGTGGCCTACCGTGGATTCTTTAATCACTGCGGTGACTAAGAAAACGGCGTTGCCGGTGGAAGGTGGCACGGCCCTAAAGGACGCCAAGACAGAAGATTGGAGGCGGCCTTAAGGTCGTCCTTTGAGGCAGCTGCTTTAAGTTGCAGGCCTCAGTTTGCGGCTCCTATGTGGCAAGGGCGTGCCGGACTATGGTGCAGCGGGCTTCCCCCTCGGATCTTTCCTTGAGGGCTGATTGGCGGCCCTGGAATCGGGCTTAGCCTATTTGACAGACTTGCTGTATGATGTCTTGAGACCCTCAGCTAAAGGCATGGCTCAGACAGTCTCTGCGCGGCGGTGGCTTTGGCTGAAACATTGGTCTGCTGACCACGCCTCTAATCCCGCCTGGCTAGATTGCCTTTTAAAGGCAAGCTGCTCTTTGGGGTCGAGCTGGACAAAATCGTGACCGATCTCGGCACGTCTAAGGGCAAGAAATTACCAGAGGTCAGGGCTCGGGCTAGTACTCGTCCCGGTACCTCCAGAGGACGGTTGCTGGAAGCCCGTCGGTACCGCCCGGGCAAGTCGGGGTTCCTCTGCCCCCTCTTCCTTCAAGAGGAATTTCTCCCCCAAGCAGCATTCCTTTCGCAGAGACCGCCGTCCCGGAGGTGCTCCCTCCGGTCCTCCCCCAGGGTCTCGTACCCAATGACGGGGCCTTGGTCCACGCCCCAGTGCAGATTGGAGGACGGCTGTCCTCGTTTCTGGGCGAGTGGACCACTATAACTTCAGACGCGTGGGTGCGGAAGTCATCAGAGACGGCTACAAGCTAGAGTTCTGCCAACCCTTAAGAGACGGGTTTGTACTCTCTCCCTGCAAGTCTCCGGTCAAGCCGTGGCAGTGCAGCAGACCTTGGACAACCTGATCCGCCTGGGTGCGGTCGTTCCGGTGCCAAAAAATCAGATTGGCAAGGGACGTTACTCCATTTACTTTGTGGTTCCAAAGAAAGGAGGTTCTGTCCGGCCTATCCTCGACCTCAAAGGGGTCAATCGGGCCTGGAAAGTGAGGCACTTTCGCATGGAGGACTCTCCGCTCTGTTATAGCGGCAGTGAAGGCAGGAGAGTTCTTGGCTTCCTTGGACATCAAGGAAGCGTACCTGCATATTCCCATCTGGCCTCCTCTCCAACGCTTTCTGCGTTTTACAGTCCTGAGACGACACTTCCAGTTCAGAGCCCTCCCTTTCGGGTTGGCTACTGCTCCGCGGACCTTTTCCAAAGTAATGGGGGTCATAGCGGCCTTCCTGCTAAAGGAAGGAGTACAAGTCCATCCTTATCTGGACGACTGGTTGATCCGAGCCCCCTCTTATGCAGAGTGCGGCAAAGCTGTGAACCGGGTGGTTGCTCTTTTGAGCTCCCTGGGGTGGATCATCAACTGGGAGTAAAGCCAGCTGCGCTCGACTCAGTCCCTGGTGTATCTGGGAGTTCGATTCGACACCCAAGTGGGCAGAGTGTTCCTGCCAGACAATCGGATTGTCAAGTTTCAGGCTCAGGTGGACTAGTTCCTAGTAGCCTCTCCTATTCGGGCTTGGGACTACGTGCAGCTGTTGGGCTCTATGACGGCCACGATGGAAGTAGTGCCCTGGGCCAGGGCTCATATGAGACCACTACAACAATCTCTGCTGCTGCGCTAGACTCCGATGTCGGAGGATTATGCTGTGCGCCTTCCCTTGGACCCAGCAGTGCGCAAGGCGCTGAGCTGGTGGACGCAGACAGACAAGTTGTCTGCAGGAATGCCTCTGGTGACCCCGGAGTGGATTGTCGTCATGACAGACGCCTCTTTGATGGGCTGGGGAGCCCACTGCTTGGGAAGGACAGCGCAGGGGCTCTGGTCTCCTGCAGAGGCAAGTGGTTTATCAACCTCCTGGAACTCAGAGCCATTCGGTTGGTGTTGTTGGAGTTCATCCCGGTACTGGTGTTGAAGCCTGTACGGGTCCTGTCGGACAATGCCACGGCTGTGGCCTATGTCAACCACCAGGGAGGTACCAAGAGCGCCCCTCTAGCCAAGGAGGCCATGAATCTATGCCAGTGGGCGGAAGCGAACCTGGAACAGCTGTCAACGGCCCACATTGCCGGAGTCATGAATGTCAAGGCGGACTTTCTCAGTCGCCATACCTTGGAGCCCGGAGAGTGGCAGCTATCTGCTCAGGCGTTCTTGGGCATCACGAAGCGCTGGGGCCAGCCGAGCCTAGATCTGATGGCGTCATCGGCCAATTGTCAAGTGCCGCGCTTTTTCAGCAGAGGACGGGACCCTCGATCCCTGGGAGTAGATGCTTCTCTATGTGTTCCCGCCCTGGCCCATGTTGGGCAGGGTGCTAGACCGGGTGGCAAAGCATCCCGGCAGGGTAATCCTGGTGGGTCCGGATTGGCCCAGACGTCCCTGGTATGCGGACTTGATCAGGCTCTCAGTCGGCGATCCTCTGCGGCTGCCAGTGGAGCAGGGCCTGTTTCATCAGGGTCCCGTGGTGATGAGGATCCCTCCCCCTTTGGTCTTACGGCCTGGCTATTGAGCGGCAGCGTCCTGAGAAAGAAGGGCTTCTCAGACAAGGTCATCGCCACTATGCTGAGAGCGAGGAAGCGCTCTACTTCTACTGCTTACGCCAGGGTTTGGCGTATCTTTGCAGCGTGGTGTGAAGCAGGCTCACTTTCTCCCTTCACTGCTCCAATTTCTTCAGTGTTGGCGTTCCTGCAAGAAGGTCTGGACAAAGGCCTGTCGCTCAGTTTCCCTGAAAGTTCAGGTAGCGGCTCTGGCTTGCTTCAGGGGCCGCCTGAAGGGTGCTTCCCTGGCTTCGCAGCCAGATGTGGTGCGCTTTCTCAAGGGAGTTAATCACCTGCGCCCTCCTCTGCACTCAGTGGTGCCTGCGTGGAATCTCAACCTGGTGCTAAGAGCATTGCAGAAGCCGCCTTTTGAACCCTTGTCGAGGGCATCTCTGAAAGACCTGACGTTGAAAGCAGTCTTTTTGGTGGCTATCACTTCAGCCAGAAGAGTTTCCGAGCTCCAGGCACTCTCATGTCGAGAGCTTTTTCTGCAGTTCACTGAGGCAGGAGTGACTATTCGCACAGTGCCTTCCTTCCTGCCCAAGATTGTTTTTCGCTTCCATGTGATTCAGCAGCTCTGTCCTCCCTTCCTTCGTAGGGAGGTCTACCCAGAGGAATACTCTGCTCCCAATTTCTGGATGTGAGACGAGTCATCATCAGATACTTGGAAGTGACCAATGATTTCCGGAAATCGGATCATCTGTTTGTCCTGTTTACAAGTCCTCGTAAGGGTCTGCAGGCTTCTAAGCCTACAGTGGCAAGATGGGCAAGGAAGCCATTGCAGCGGCTTAGGTGGCCGCGGGGAAGGCCCATACCTTTGCCAGGCATTACCGCTTGACTGTGGCTGTCGGGCGGAGGCCCGGTTTGGAGCTTCAGTGTTGCGGTCAGGGATTTCTATGTCCCGCCCTGGGTGAGTACTGCTTCGGTACATCCCACCAGTCTATGGATTGATCAGCTTGATGATATGGAAGGTAAAATTATGTATCATACCTGATAATTTTCTTTCCATTAATCATAGCTGATCAATCCATAGCCCCTCCCAGATATCTGTTCTGTTTTTATTCTGGTTGCATTTCAGGTTCAAGTTTAGTCTTCAGTTATTTCAGAAAGACTTCGTGTTCAAGTTCTTTCACTTGGATTCTTCAAGAGTTGAGACGAGTTTGTGTTACAGTGAGCTGCTGCATTCCTCTCCCCTCCGTTTTACGGGGCTGGATTGAGACATAAATTCTGCCGGCACTCCCTCCCGCTTCGTGCGGCTGTAGGGCAGCTTTGTACCCCTCCCGCTTCGGCGGTGTTAGGGTCAGTCAGCTCCTCCCGCGGTTGCGGTTGCAGGATAAGCCAGATCCCCCCGCATCGGCGGGTGTGGTGTCCCTCCCCCGCTCCGCGGGGATGAGCTGGACGATTCCCCTCCCCCACTTGTGTGGGGATGAGCTGGGTTAATTCCCCTCCCCCGTTTCGGCGGTGGTGAGCTGGGCAGAGTGTCCCTTCGTGGGTGTAATTCTCTAAGTGCTGAGTCCTGCGGATGGAGCTTTGATATCGACATACTGAGGAGTTCCGGCAGCACATGACCACATATAGGGAGGCAAAAGTTTGCTCTCTATCTCACCTGCTGGTAGATGGACACAACCCACCAGTCTATGGATTGATCAGCTATGATTAATGGAAAGAAAATTATCAGGTATGATTATACATAATTTTACCTTTCTAATTAGAGATCCTCTGTGTTCATCCCATGCCTTTTTGAATTTCATCACCATTTGTATCTCTACCACCTCCTTAATGGAGACTTTCCGCATCTGTGCTGTTAAAGCAAGGAGGAGGAGACAGCATTGAAAGAACTTGGTACTCGATAGGTGAAAGGCTGGCGCAAGTGCAGCATACACTTCCACGGGAACCCCGCAGGAACTGCTTCCGTCCCCGCGGGAATCCCCCGTTCTCGTGCAGGTCTCTACCAGCGACCCATTCTTCGGCGCCCTGGTCACTGATCATTGGGGATGAATAGGTTTATCCTTGTTTTGCATGCATTTGCATACTAGTTGCGTTCAGATCCCTCGAGCGCATTGTTTCACGTGCTCGGGGACTCTGATCATGGGGCGGTAGTAAACGCTGGCGCTAGTATGGCACTAACAGCCTCTAGCGCCGGCGTTTGCTTCTGATCATCCGTATGTTTGTGTGGTTGGCAACTGATACATATCCTTGACTGTGGGCAGGAGTAACTATCATTTAATCATGTCACTGGGTTTTAATTATTATTTTTTTTTAATTTGTGTAGACATTTAACTTTGATGTAAGACAGCTGCATTGGGCAGAGTACATGGAAAACTATTGTATGGGAACAAAAAAATATGTCCTAAATGAGGAAATGTCTGGACTCCCTGCAGCCAGAAAACACCTAAACAAGTAGGTTTGGTTTTGATTGTAATGTAGAGGGTATTTGCTTTTCAGCGGTATGCTGTGTTTCCTTTTCATCTGTTTCCATGTCCCTGACGGCCTACTTCCCTTTTGTTTATATATGTCTTTTACTGAACTGAAGCTGGTTTATGATCTAACTGTGATATTCTACTTATAGTAGTAGCCTGTTAATTGTGGCCACCCCGTTTTCATTCAACACAGTAAATCTGAGGTGTTCTCTGAGGCTCTTTTTCAATAAGAATATTCCATGTTCTGCTTATGAATAAAGATGGGTAATACATACAGCTATTAGTTCCAGGACACACTGGCAGATGTTTTAATCTGAAACTCTGAAATGGTAGCATCAGTAATGAAGCAGTGATGTTAATGTACCTGTGTTAAATCATATTTCATTAGGTTATGATATGACGTCCCCATCCAAGGCTGTGTGCATCAAATATATATGCCACACGCTCAGTGGCCCTTTTACTAAGCTGCACTAAGAAATGGGCGAAGAGCACCAGTAGTATTCTGTATTCAGAATGGTGCGGCCAGACGTTAAGGAAGGTGGAATTATATCTTACTGATGATTTAAGTTCCTTTAGTCGGCAGCACGGCTCTCGAAGTGCTCTGCTCTTTCCCTTACAGTTTAAAAACATGTTGAGAGGAAAGGATGAGACATTCCTTGGATACGCACATGCCACTCTGTGGTGTAATGCTCGCTTTGTGATCATTGAATGTGCACTGATTGATGGGCATGGATGTGCATTACAAAGGGACATTTTGCTGCTTTGGCAGATGCATACTGGAGATTTTCCTTAACACCAGCAAGTTATACTGGTGAGTTCACTGGAAAAGAACCAGTTTTTTTTTTCTCTGCCTCCATCTGCTTGTAGGAGAGATAACACCCACTTTGTTCAGAATGGTGCAGGCAACTAAAGGAAATTATCAGTTAAGATTTAATTTCACCATCCAAATCCTAATTTCAGATTGTTGAAAATACTTAGGATGGACTTTGAGTTCAAAGGATAAAACATAATAGTTATTAATGTGTGAAATAGCCAGCAAATAGCCAGTATTCTTTAGACATGCAATCTTCACCATAAGTATAGAAAATCAACTTAGACAGTGGTGTATTGTAAGTATCTGTTATAAAAGAATCATATTCTGTTAGTGATACCACAGATCTGGTTAGCCTACAAAATGTTCATGGATGTGGGGGGGGCATCCCCCCCCCCCCTTTATGTTCTTAGCCACTCACTTCTGCTTGATACTGCCACTATTCCCATGCATAAAAAGCATTCTGTAGGGTAATGCAAAAAAATTGTTCCCCACCTCGCCTTAGAGAAATTCCTCCCTATACCACTGAAAATCTTGGAAAATATGTATGAATAGTGGTTGAACTGTTAAAGGTAATAAAGATCAGCAAATGCTAAGCTAGAGCCATAACCCTGCCCTGTAAAGGAAGTGCATGCATATGTGCCAGGGCTCAGTTTTCAAAGGTGTCTTGTGTGGTAGTCTTCAGATGCTTCATAACCTCTTACATTTTGTTTGGTGTAATGTGTGGCGGGGTGTACTGTGCTCGCAGTATTCTTTCCCTCCACCTCTCTCTAATGTTTTTTTTTTTTTTTTTTAACTCTTTCTAGGTTAAGGAACATACGTTATGGATTCAATACTGTTCTGATAGTCCTAATCTGGCGTATTTTTATTGCAAGATCACAAATGGCAAGAAACATCTGGTACTTTGTAGTTAGTCTTTGTTTCAAGTTCCTTTCCTATTTTAGAGCATCGAGCACTATGAGATACTAATGGAGGTGTTCAGCACTTGGGCATCTATGCATATGATCTACCTGCGCAAAGCCTGTAAAATGTACATGGTCTTTTCGTGTTTTGTAAAGACATTAAACCATCTTAGATTTCAGTGTGTGGAATAGATTCAATATGTCATGCTTCAAACATGAAGATTACTGTGGGATGCCAGATCAAACCAGCATTAGACAAGTATATGGTTGCACTTCAGAAATTGGGCTCCTCATTTTGGCCTGGAAAATTGGGGTTCGACCACTAACCAACTTTTAACTTTGTGATTCTTGAATGTACTTATTTGAGTTCTGTCTTTTTGTTCATGGTTTGTTTCCCACTGAGTAGAGGCATGTGCAGTTACACTGGATTTTAGCTTATGCTGAGAAATACATCCATCTTGTCTTTATCAACTTTGCTTAGCGATTCAACCCTTTCCTCTCATTTTCATTGTGCTTTTGCTTTTAGTGTATTGTTTTTGCAGCTTAGTCTTTTTAAAGTGCTATGAAGGTGTTTGGCAGGCAATTCATGTGAACAGAATCCATGCCTCCAATGATTTGAATGCTGTTTTGATCTGCTCTTCAAAGTAAAACATAAAATGCACAGCATAACAGAACATGAAAGAATAGAACCATCCAGCATGTGATCAATTTCTTCTTACATTTGAGAAATCGGGATTCTTGAGAGCTTTTCTATTCTCTGAACATATTTTTCATAATTTCCTTCCTAAAGTTTTTTTTCTTGTTGGTCGTTTAAAAGGTGCACAGATCAAGCAGTATCACATATAGTGAAGTCCTGCCCCTTTATAACATTTCACAAAGCTTTACACGCACATTTATAGTTCAGGACTATAAACGTGCATTCCATTGAAAGAGTGATGATGCTTGGACGAAATCACTGTGTGAAATATCAAGCAAAAGAATTAAGTTGCAATGCTTCATTAAATGAGCGGTTGTTGTCCAGCATCTTTAGCATGTAAAGTTTGTTTTAAACTGAAGAAAAATTAATCTTGTACAGTTACTGCAAGAAAACTGAAGAAGTGAGAATGTCAATATCACAGCTTTGAATGAATTGCCTGCATAATCTAATTTGCACTTGAGGTAGCTTTTTTTTCACATAGTGTTTTGACCTTTTTATGGGATAGAAAGGGCATGGCATGTCCACATTATAATGGTCAGTTCTTACAATTCTTGCTTAAAATAATCCGGTTCATGCAGTATTTATGTTGGACTATGTTAATATACCCTTGCAAAAGATTAGACCGCACTTGTTTTCCAGTCTTTCCTATCCATATCCAGTGAGCTAATTTTGTTGTTAAAAGCTAACTTTAAAATGGGTCACCATCTTCTATGCAGGTGATGATCTAATTTTAAAAATGCTTCCTTGTTGAAGCTAACTGTTCTTCTGTAGTGGGTTCTTACAAATGGTCCTTCTAAAGTTCAGTATAGTCTATAATGTTCTACTAACCTCTTTGGTCTAGGACCACACTGCTGAAAAGTGTGCGAGACCTTTAGCAGCTGAAAGTTCAGTAAATTATTATTTTTTTGTTTGTTTGTTAGTGGGATGTATTTTTTAAGTAACAAGTCTCCATTTTATGAGCTGTGGCTGCCTGGCACATCTTTCTTGACTTCATTAGGCACTTTTTATTGATCTGATGGGGGGGGGGGTTGCTTATTTTAACTTCCTGAATCCATTTTTATTTCATTTATTGAGTGCCTCAGGTTAAGATGAGTCTTAAATATAAAAAATATTGTGATATGCACAGTGGTAGACCACCTTTTGATGCTGTTGGAACCGCTTCAGCAGTAAGTAGTGTATCGGTAAAGCCAGCTTTAAAATAGTCTTTTCTCCTAGTCTTAAAATACAGTGGTTTGATAGGCTGGAAACTACCCCTTAACTTATTCTGCTGCTGCTGCTTTCTTCTGGTGCTGATAGTCCAGCCCTTCCAGAGCTGTCTTAAGGAATGGGTGCATGATGCTATAAACTATGGCTGTTATTAACAGTTGGGCAGGTCTGTAGGTTTTTTTTAACTGCCATGTGTCATACAGAAATTTTTTTTTTATAAGTTATTCTAGA
Organism: Microcaecilia unicolor; assembly: GCF_901765095.1. Lineage (NCBI taxonomy): Eukaryota > Metazoa > Chordata > Amphibia > Gymnophiona > Siphonopidae > Microcaecilia > Microcaecilia unicolor. The sequence goes on along the minus strand of NC_044034.1, from coordinate 170,630,607 downwards.
CAACAGCCCAGCTGTTAAACTACAGTATTTTTCATAATGGATACTTCAGCATGGTGTGTCCTCTTTAACCTTATGGTGCACCTTGCTAAGGGCCTCAGTGTCTGTTGACAATATAGTATACTTGGAGCCCTGAGCACTAGGTTCATAATTCCCTTCCTGACTGTGCATTTAGCAAATCTCTTAACCTACCTGCGCTCAGGCTTAAGATTGTAAGCCCTTTTGGGCAGGGACCATGTAATTTGATTTATCTTTGTAACGTGCTCTGTATATGGGCAGTACTTTATAATTAATAAATACCGTGATGCAATTCTGTGTGATGACTGATTGTTATTGATAAATGGACGTTTTGTTTGGAACTCTTTTGATCAGTAATTACATTGTATTGGAAGAAATTGACTTCAGGAAGTAAGCATAAATTCTTGTTTTGTTCAGTGTCGGTTTAGAGACCATTTAGAAGAATGTAAGATTTGCCATACTGTGTCAGACTAAGGGTTCATCTAGCCTAGTAACAGGAAGTGGGTACTTGGCAAAGTCCCAAAACGTAGTAAGGTTCTATGCTACTTAACCTTAGGGATAAGCAGTGGCTTAATAATGGCTTATGGACTTTCCTCCAGGAATTTGTCAAAACTTTTTTTTTAACCCAGCTCATTGATTGCTCTTAACACTTGCTCAGTCAATACGTTCCAGAGCTTAACTGTGTTGAGTGAAAAAATGTTTTCTCCTATTTGTTTTAAATGTGCTACTGTGTAACTTCATGGACTCCCCCAAGTCTTTGTACTTTTTGGTAGAGTAAGCAATCAATTTGTGTTTACCTGCCCACTCCATTCAGGATTTTATAGACTTTAGACATTCGGAGGCCCTTAAGAGTACTGTGACAAGCCCAAGATCCTTAGGGTGAGTACTCTAAATATAATCCTGGGCAAAGACTTAGTTAAACATGTGTACTCTTAAGAAAGAAGTGTATGAGGAACTATAATAGAGGTATTCAGTACTTCCAAGGAAGAAATGCATAAGAAGGTCTCTTCCAAGGCAACTAGGGGTTATAAGATGAGGGTGACAGGATGGAGTCTCGGGGTGAGATCTAAGGAAATATTTCTTGTTGAGTAGATGGAATGGTATCCCAGGGGAGATAGTGGAAATGAGAGTAGATGGACCACAGAACTAGAAGAAAAGATTGGCTGTATGATATGCATAGAAACATACCATGTACACGAATAGGGGCATCTGCAAGCTTTCCACTGGTTAAATGCCTGCCCTCCCCCTGCCCTGCTGATCCTGATATTACTGGACAGTGCAGATTGTGCTAAATCAGCAGAAATCTGGTTTAGCACATCTGAGCCAGGCCAGATCAAGGAGTGTCAGTGCCCCCAGAAGGTCCTTGTGCCCATTTTTTTAGTAATTATTCTAGACCATGAAGGAGATAATAATCTTTTCTTTCTCACTTGAGAGAATCTTATCTTGTAGACAGATGCACGCTCTGTAGCCAACCTCATTTTAGTCCTCATTTCCTAGAATTTGGAAATGTAGGTCCCAGATCTGATGGGAGCTGGGAAAAGAAAACAGTTCTGAATTGTTTGCAAATCTATGTGAATCTGAAAGGTGAAGGGTCAAATATTCCTGTAAATGTGCACAATACAAATATTTGTAAAATCTTCAAGCTGCTGCTTGTAAAATGTTGTGGAGTGAAACAAGTAAACTGGGATTGGTTATTTACTCTTAATAGTAGGGGACCCTCATGACGTGAACTGCTGCCTAATTTAAAACTAATAGGAGAAAGTGCTTTTTCAATCAGCGCACAATCGAGCTGTGGAATTTGTTGCTGGATGATGTGGTCAAGGCATCTAGTGTAGCTGAGTTTGAGAGGTCTGGATAGGTTCCTAGAAGAAAAGACTAATAAACAATTAGCATCTAAACTTGGGAAAGCCAAATGTTTCTCCAAGGGTAGTGATCAACAAGGTTCAAAGTTCACTTAATTTGATTATCCGCTTAAGGAGAAACCATCAAAGTTTTGTACAATGAAATCAAATCACATAGGCAAGAAAAAAACTACAAATCCAAATAGGAAAGTAAGGAGTTAGAGGAATCCTCTGAATGCTATGTCCTCGTGCTCGACTGCAACCCAGAGGCCTTGAACATTTGCAGCAAAGGTTCTGAGCATAGATCCAAAGAGAGAATTCCAGTGAGTAGGCCCCACAATAATACACATTGAGGTAACTGTCCATAAAAATCTGCTGTTGTCCTGACCAAAGTGTATGCGTAGGAGTGTATTAGGCCCCACAGTAATACACATTGAGGTAACTGTCCATAAAAATCTGCTGTTGTCCTGACCAAAGTGTATTAGTAGGAGTGTATGCAGTCAGGTGTGTGTCAAAAATTGAGGAGAACCTACATAGTGAATTTTGTGGACCATAATTAAAATCTTGTACACTGGCTTCCAGTGGAGTATCGGATAATCTTCAGCCTTAAGTAACGGTGTCACATAGTCGTACTTTTTGGCATGAAAAATCAACTTGACTGCAACATTTTAATTTCCTAGTGATCTGGACTGGTCACCAAGATGGGCTGACTTAGGATAGCATATGTTATGTTCTTACAATCTCAATGCCTTATAAAATTCTTTTACACCTTTAACATTTTTTCACATTCTGCTGTCTAAAAATTGCAATTCAAAATACATTAAAGTAGGAGGTTGTTTCATTGATCTAAACAACATACTCTATGCCTTTCAGTTTCATAAAGTAAGAATAAGAAACCAAAAAGTTTCAATTGCACAAGTCTCAAGCCTTTTGGAATTTAGGCCTTGTTAATGTAATTTTTGTCATAACAAACCAAAATTAACTACATAAACTAAATAGAGCTGCTATATCCGATCAGAGTATTTAGCTGATTGATTTACTCCTGAATAAAGACTTGTTGTTTCTTTTGTATAAAGTAGATTGAGGAAAAAGGGCTGAATTTGTTTAACACAGAACTACAAAAAAACCCCTCTGGATTAAAACTATTCAAATGTACAAAATGAGGAAGATTATAAGAAAATCTTAGTGTGTTTGTATATTGCTGGGATGTTACCAGGTCCTTCGTTGTAAAATAGAAACAGTTTGGTACCACCAATCACTTGGTCAAGCTTTCCTTCCAAATTCAGAAGCAGTGGGTTATGGAAAGATTACTGTGAGGCCTAAGATTGCTTTAAAAGAACTACAGGGGTTTCTTATTGAGACTGGAGAAAATGTTGGCTGATTAACAACTTTTAGGTCAGTGTTCTGAAGAAATTAAATGTTTACTGACCGCTAATGACCATGTAACTTCCCTCATAGGAGCCAACTTTTCAAAATTATTGGGGGTGCTAAACCCAATGGAAATAACCCCTCCCTGGACACATACAAGGAATTTTCTCAATATTGGGGGTGCTCAAGCACCCAGCTCCAATAACTTCCCTGTCTATACGTTTTCAGCCCTTATATGAATAATATCAAGCTGAAAATCATCTGAAGAGCCTGGCGCTATCTGTATAGGACATGAATGGAGGGAGTGTGGGCTGTGAAATAATCCAGATATAGATTATATTCAGCTGCTATTTGGATAAATTACATGTTTAGTTAAGGCCTACAGAATATACAGAATAAGTTAAACACCTTTGTTTTTTGTATCTGGACCTATGAAAATAATTCTGATCAAGTAGTCTTAGGTGCTGTTTTACTAAACAACGGTAAGTTTTATTTATTGGAATGTATTAAGCACCTTTATGAATAGATTTACCCAAGGTGGTATACAGCAGGATTTGTTGTACTTAACAGTAAATATTAATGTGTGGAAAATGTGGTTTCTGTTTGGGGGGGGGGGGGGTGCCCAGTTCTTCTTTGCCACTTGTTAAACTGTTTGCAGTTAGCACAGGATTCACTTGATACCAGCTGTTGAGGAGACGGTAAGTGCAGCTGCACTAACTGTACAAGTGACAGTGTATGATAATTACTGTGCAGTCTATCCATAGCCTGCCCAATTTTTGCCCCTAACATCATGGAGTTAGCGTGTGCTAATTCACATATTGTCACTACCTTTAGTTTTTTTCTGTATATTCTTAATTGTTGTCATGTGCCTAGCTATTCCTGTATTGCTTCATAAGAACATAAGCATTTGCCATACTGGGACAGACCAAAGGTCCATCAAGCCCAGTATCCTGTTTCCAACAGTGGCCAACACAGGTCACAAGTACCTGGCAAGATCCCAAAACAGTAGAATATATTTTATGGTGCTTATCTTAGAAATAGGCAGTGGATTTTCCCCAAGGCCATGTTAATAATGGCTTATGGACTTCTCTTTTAGGAAGTTATCCAAACCATACTTTGAAGACCAAGCTATCATTGTTTTGTGTGTCACAGCAGAAGAATGAAAACTAAGATTTATTTATTTGTTTGTCAACACATGCTATACTGCTATAATTGGTTTACAGACTAAGGTAATGAAATCAGAAAAGAAACTACAATATAAGATAGAAAAGCAGGGGATAGGAACAACTGAAAAGATTATAGATGAAAAATAAATTATAGGTTTCTAAACAGAAGGAAAACACAGGAGGGGTAGAAAAAGGAGGGAGAGGGAGGAGGTAAAATAGGAAACTCGGAGATCCTGAAAGCTTGCTGAAAAAGCCAAATCTTAATGGCAGTCTTAAACTTGGACAGGGATAGCTTGGCATGTATCTCTCTAGGGAGACAGTTACATCATAAGTGCCAGAAAATGGAACGCATCATTCCTAATCTTTTTTTACTTGGCACGGCGGAGACCAGGATGAACTATCCGATGGTCACTGAGGGATCACACACTCGCGCAGGAGAATAGGGAATAGTAAGGGAAGCCAGATAAGGAGGATAACCAATGCAAAAGGCCTTGAAGGCCAACAAAAGTATTTTATATCCTATCTGGAAGTCGATAGGCAACCAATAGTGTTCTTTGAAGAGAGGGGATACTCGGTCATATATACCAGCATGACAGTGAAGCCTGATAACAGTATTTTGTACAGATTGAAGTTTCTTAGTGATAGTTTGTATGGCACCGGAAAAGACAATATTGAAATAATCAATTCTCCGAGGACAAGCAGGCTGCTTGTTCTCACGATTGGGTGACGTCCGATGGCAGCCCCAGATCAGAAGATATTCCTAGCAACAAAGTTTGCTAGCCCTCGCATGCACATGTGTGAACCGCGTATGCGCGACCGTCTTCCCGCCCGTAGCGCGAGCGTGCTCCTCAGTCTCTTTTTTTTCTGCAGCTCAGGATGGCTGTTTTTCTGCAGTTCTGTGTCCCAGAGAGACCTTTGCTGCGTTTTTGCCGCTTTTTCGCTGCGTTTCGGCGTGTTTCTCATTCGCTCGTGTTTTGCGTTAAAAAAAAAATTTTCCTCTATTTCTTTAGTTTTGCCCGTAAGTTTCCTTTCTTTGTCGTGAGCGGCCATTTTTTTTTTGTTACATTTGTACCCCGCGCTTTCCCACTCATGACAGGCTCAATGCGGCTTACATGGGGCAGTGGAGAGTTAAGTGACTTGCCCGGAGTCACAAGGAGCTGCCTGTGCCGGGAATCGAACTCAGTTCCCCAGGACCAAAGTCCACCACCTAACCACTAGGCCACCCGTGCGGGGTTTTTCCCTGTTTTGGTGTCTTTCTTTTTGGCACCATCAAGAATTATGACGTCGCCGGCGCAATTATTCAACCCATGTCCTCGAAACCTGCCAGCAGCTTCAAGAAGTGCACACGGTGCAACCGGACAATCTCGCTCACTGATAGGCACGTCTCGTGTCTTCAGTGTTAGAAGCTGGTCATTGTCCCAACGCCTGCACGCTGTGTCTTCAGCTTAAAAAAAGGACCCAGGCAGCGAGATCGGCTCAGTGGAACCTGTTCTTCAGAGCCCAGTCCGGTCCTTCGATGTCGACGGAGCCAGCGGTACCGAGGTCATCAACGGTATCGATCTCGGCATCGGAGGGTGCATCGACGTCCGGAGCACAGGTGATGGCTGTCCAGAGATCTCATGCTGGTAGCAGTGAGCCATCGAGGGGGTCTCCACCTACCTCGAGGGCTCCTGCAGTACAGGCCCCCCGGGACCGACCTCCTTCGGACCCGGCCCCGAGGAGATGTGTGGATTCCACGTCTTGCTGACTTGCTTCGAGCGAAGGCGAAGAAGCACCGTTATTGGTCACCTTCCCGCCACGGTACCGAGAGCTCCGGGGCGCCGAGGGAATCGGCACCCGGAAAGCTTCGACGCCGGGAGGGACCGCTCACCCTACATTCAGGAAGTGTCGATGCGCTCTTCTCTGGACAGCCCGGTACCGCTTCCGCGCCCCAGGCAGATTCTGTCCTCATCGCCGGTACCGGCCCCACAGCCTTGCTCGACGGACACTCTAGACGAGCACCTATACTTCCAGGGATTCTGGAAGGGACTGCTGCGACCATCTGTTCCAGTACTGCCGGCGCTTGCGCCGTCAGTACCGTCGAGAGACGCAGCGGTTGGCTCCCCGCCCATGGTGAGGACTGCGACGCCGGTACCGCTTGCGGCATCGGCGTCCGTTGCCACCCAAGTTGACTCCCGTCGATGTCGCTGGAGGGAGCTTTGTCGCCGGCGGTGAGGGAGTCTTCTTCTTGACATCGCCATAAAAGACTTAGTTCCTCGGTGTCAAGACGGGCTCGACTTCGGACCGAGGTTCGAGAACTGGTGTCCGATACCAAAGGTGAGGCCTCGTGGGAGGCAGAGGAAGACCCCAGATATTTCTCTGATGAGGAGTCTTGTGGTCTTCCTTCTGATCCCACTCCTTCGCCAGAGAGAAAGCTTTCTCCCCTGGAGAGTCTGTCTTTCTCGTCATTTGTCCGAGAAATGTCTACGGCCATTCCCTTCCCAGTGGTTACTGAGGATGAGCCCAGGGCTGAGATGTTTGAGGTCCTGGACTATCCTTCGCCACCTAAGGAGTCGTCCACTGTTCCTCTTCATAATGTCCTGAAGCAGACATTGATGGCGAACTGGACGAACCCCTTAAGTAATCCCACTTCCCAGTATTGGATCCATGGGGACCCAGAGTTGATGAAGACCCAGTTGCCTCATGACTCTGGAGTTGTGGATCTGGCTGTCAAGAAAGTAAAGAGTACTAGGGATTACGCCTCGGTGCCCCCGGGGCGGGAGTCTAGGACTCTGGACTCTTTTGGGAGGAAGGGCTACCATTCTGCTATGCTTGTGTCCAAGATTCAGTCCTACCAGCTCTACACGAGCATCCACTTGCGGAACAATGTAAGGCAGCTGACGGACTTGGTCGATAAGCTCCCATCAGAGCAGGCCAAGCCTTTTCAGGAGGTGGTCAGGCAGCTGAAGGCGTGTCGCAAATTCCTGTCCAGGGGTGTTTACGACACTTTTGATGTTGCGTCCAGGGCCGCTGCTCAAGGTATAGTGATGTGCAGACTGTCATGGCTGCATGCCTCTGACCTGGAGAATAGAGTCCAGCAGCGGATTGCGGATGCTCCTTGCCGAGGGAATAACATTTTTGGTGAGCGGGTCAAACAGGTGGTAGAACAGCTCCACCAGCGGGACACCGCATTCGACAAGCTCTCCCACCGGACGCCTTCAGCATCTACCTCATCAGGTAGATGTTTTTATGAGGGGAGCAGGAATACTCCTTACGCTTATAATAAGCGTAGGTACAATCCACCTGCCCGCCAGGCTGCTCAGGCTAAGCCCCAGCGCACTCGTTCATGTCAACAGCGTGCGCCTCAACAGGTCCCTGCAGCTCCCCAGCAAAAGCAAGGGATGGGCTTTTGACTGGCTCCAGGCGAGCATAGCCGAGATAAAAGTGTCTATGCCGGATGATCTGCCGGTAGGAGGGAGGTTAAAGTTTTTTCACCAAAGGTAGCCTCTTGTAACCTCCGACCGGTGGGTTCTCCAAATAATCAGGCTAGGATACTCCCTCAATTTGATCTCCAAACCTCCAAACTGCCCACTGGGAGCTCAGTCCTTCAGCTTCCAGCACAGGCAGGTACTTGCAGAGGAACTCTCCGCCCTTCTCAGCGCCAACGCGGTCGAGCCCGTGCCACCGAGGCAAGAAGGGCTGGGATTCTATTCCAGGTACTTCCTTGTGGAAAAGAAAACATGGGGGATGTGTCCCATCCTAGACCTAAGGGCCCTGAACAAATATCTGGTCCGAGAAAAGTTCAGGATGCTTTCCCTGGGCACCCTTCTTCCCATGATTCAGAAAAATGATTTGCTATGCTCTCTGGACTTAAAGGATGCTTATACTCACATCCCGATACTGCCAGCTCACAGACAGTATCTTCGATTCCATCTGGGAACACAGCATTTTCAGTAATGTGTGCTACCATTTGGTCTCGCCTCTGCGCCCAGGGTGTTCACAAAATGCCTGGCAGTCATGGCGGCGTCTGTACGCAGGCTAGGAGTGCATGTGTTCCCTTATCTCGACGATTGGCTGGTGAAGAACACCTCGGAGGCAGGAGCTCTACAGTCCATGCAGATGACTATTCAACTCCTGCAGCTACTAGGGTTTGTGATAAATTATCCAAAATCCCATCTTCTTCCAGTACAAAGACTTGAATTTATAGGAGCTCTGCTAGACTTCCAGACTGCTCATGCCTACCTTCCCGAGGCGAGGACAGACAGTCTTCTATCCCTTGTTTCCTGGGTACGAGCATCTCAGCAGATCACAGCTCAGCAGATGTTGAGATTGCTTGGCCACATGGCCTCCACAGTTCATGTGACTCCCATGGCCTGTCTGCACATGCGATCAGCTCAATGGACCCTAGCTTCCCATTGGTTTCAAGCTGCGGGCAATCTAGATGACGTGATCCAACTGTCCACAAGTTTTCTCAACTCCCTACATTGGTGGACAATTCGCTGCAATTTGACCCTGGGACGTCCCTTTCAAATTCCTCAGCCGCAAAAAGTGCTGACGACGGATGCGTCTCTCCTGGGGTGGGGAGCTCATGTCAATGGAGGCTTCACACTCAAGGAAACTGGTCCCTCCAGGAAACAGGTTTTCAGATCAATCTTCTGGAGTTACGAGCGGTCTGGAACGCGCTAAAGGCTTTCAGAGATCGGCTGTCTCATCAAATTATTCAAATTCAGACAATCAGGTTGCTATGTACTACATCAACAAGCAGGGGGGCACCGGATCTCACCCCCTGTGTCAGGAAGCTGTCAGGATGTGGCTTTGGGCTTGCCAGTACGGCATGTTTCTCCAAGCCACCTATTTGGCAGGCATAAACAGTCTAGCCGACAGGTTGAGCAGGATTATGCAACCTCACGAGTGGTCTCTCAACTTGAGAGTAGTACACAAGATCTTTCAAGCATGGGGCACCCCCTTGGTAGATCTTTTTGCCACTCAGGTCAACCACAAGGTCCCTCAGTTCTGTTCCAGACTTCAGGCCCACGGCAGACTAGCGTCGGATGCCTTTCTCCTTCATTGGGGGAAGGACCTCCTGTATGCATATCCTCCCAAAACCCTTGGTAGGGAAGACTTTGCTGAAACTCAAACAGGATCGTGGAGCCATGATTCTGATCGCTCCCTTCTGGCCGCGTCAGATCTGGTTCCCTCTTCTTCTGGAGTTGTCCTCCGAAGAACCGTGGAGATTGGAGTATTTTCCAACACTCAGAACGAGGGGGCACTTCTGCATCCCAGCCTCCAGTCCCTGGCTCTCACGGCCTAGATGTTGAGAGCGTAGACTTTGCCTCCTTGGGTCTTTCTGAGGGTGTCTCCCGAGTCTTGCTTGCTTCCAGAAAAGATTCCACGAAGAGGTGTTATTCTTTCAAGTGGAAGAGGTTTGCCGTCTGGTGTGACAGCAAGGCCCTAGATCCTCGTTCTTTTCCTACACAGACCCTGCGTGAATACCTTCTGCACTTGTCCGAGTCTGGTCTCAAGACCAACTCTGTAAGGGTTCACCTTAGCGCAATTAGTGCTTTTCATTATCGTGTGGAGGGTAAGCCTATCTCGGGACAGCCTTTAGTTGTTCGCTTCACGAGAGGTTTGTTTTTGTCAAAGCCCCCTATCAAGCCTCCTACTGTGTCATGGGATCTCAATGTCATTCTCACCCAGCTGATGAAACATCCTTTTGAGCCACTGAATTCCTGCCATCTGAAGTACTTGACTTGGAAAGTCATTTTTTTTGGTGGCAGTCACTTCAGCTCGTGGAGTCAGTGAGCTTCAAGCCTTGGTAGCTCATGCTTCTGATACTAAATTTCATCATAACAGAGTAGTCCTCCGCACTCACCCTAAGTTCTTGCCAAAGGTGGTGTTGGAGTTCCATCTGAACCAGTCAATTGTCTTGCCAACATTTTTTCCCCGTCATACCCGCCCTGCTGAACGTCAGTTGCACACATTGGACTGCAAGCGAGCATTGGCCTTCTATCTGGAGCAGACAAGCCCATTCAGACAGTCTGCCCAAATGTTTGTTTCTTTTGATCCCAACAGAAGGGGAGTGTCTGTCGGGGAAATGCACCATCTCCAATTGGCTAGCAGATTGCATTTCCTTCACTTACACCCAAGCTGGGCTGACTCTTGAGGGTCATGTCACGGCTCATAGTGTTCGAGCCATGGCAGCGTCAGTGGCCCACTTGAAGTCAGCCACTATTGAAGAGATTTGCAAGGCTGTGACGTGGTCATCTGTCCACACATTCACATCTCGTTACTGCCTACAGCAGGATACCCGACGCAACAGTCGGTTCGGGCAGTCGGTGCTGCAGAATCTGTTTGGGTTTTAGAATCCAACTCCACCCCCCTAGGCCCAGTTTTATTCTGTTCCAGGCTGCACTCTTCAGTTAGTTGGTTCTATTTAGGTCAATCTCAGTTATGTCCTCGCTGTTGCGAGGCCCAATTGACCACTGTTTGTTGTGTTGAGTGAGCCTGGGTGCTAGGGATACCCCAATCGTGAGAACAAGCAGCCTGCTTGTCCTCGGAGAAAGCAAAGTTACTTACCTGTAGCAGGTATTCTCCGAGGACAGCAGGCTGATTGTTCTCACAAACCCGCCCTCCTCCCCTTTGGAGTTGTGTCTTCCCTTGTCTTTTGCTTTCTAATGGACTGAGGAGCACACTCGCGCTACGGGCGGGAAGACGGTCGCGCATGTGCGGTTCGCGCATGTGCACGCGAGGGCTAGCAAACTTTGTTGCTAGGAAGATCTTCCGATCTGGGGCTGCCGTCGGACGTCACCCAATCGTGAGAACAATCAGCCTGCTGTCCTCGGAGAATACCTGCTTACAGGTAAGTAACTTCACTGTTTGGTTGTGATGAAAGAGAATAAGCACATGGAAGGAGTCATGGGTGAAGAATCTACGCACTGAGCATAGTTGCTTAAGATGAAGTGTGGAATGAGAAGGATAACTGAGAATCAATTTGAGCACCTAGATAACGAAAGGAAGGGATGGGTGTGATGTACCAAAAAGAAGATCGGAGGATGGGTACGTTTGTTTGCCTGTAATCCAACAGACCACAGTCTTACTGGGATTTAAGTCCATACCACGAAGAAAGAGCCATTGGGAGACAGCATCTAAGCATAGCTGAAGAGTTGATGTGCTTGGAGGAGAAGGATCAGTATAATAACGTAAGAGAATATCGTCAGCATAAATGTATGTGTAAATGCAGAAACTCTTAATGAGGTTAGTGGGCTGAGGAATAGATTAAATAGGAGACGAGGGGATAGAACCTTGAGGAACACCACAGTGTAAAGATTGAGATGAGGATTCAGATGAAGCAGAAATGTCCTTAAAAGACTGGAAAAGAAGAGAACCATTGTAACGCTGATCTAGAAATGCCGATGGAAGCTAAGTGAGAAAGAAGAAGCATGTAATCAATGAGATTGAAAGCTGCTGAGAGATCTAAGGATATAGCAAGAGCATAATGACCAGAGTCTAATTGTGTATGGACTTCGCTTAAAAAGCTAACTAAGTCCTTTTCTGTGCTATAATGAGTCCTATAGCCTGATTGTCTGGATATAAAGTAAAAGTTGAGTCAACAAATGAAGAAAGCTGTTGAAAGTGCCTTTTCTAAAACCTTGGAGAGGAAGCATAGATAGGAGACTGCATGGTAATGCTTTGGATCAGAAGGGTTGAGGGTAGGCTTCTTAAGAATCAGGTAATCTAGAGCTTGTTTCCATAGTGAAGGAAAAGAGCCAGTCGAGAGGCTGAGATTAAGCAGGAAAAGAATTGGATATAGCAAGCTGAGCTTTTGGTATTTGCAGCCAGGATGAGATAAACCATTCAGGCCATTAAATGTTTGACTGAAAATGGAGTTTTCTGTGGCGTCAGGGCTCTTGGATGTTCAGAGCATAGAATTTGGATCCTTAGATTTGCCAGAGGGAGTCTTCTGCATCTTGCTGGCTTCCAGAAAAGACTCCACCAAGAGGTGTAACTCAGTTATGTGGAGGAGTTTTGCTGTCTGGTGTGAGGGCAAGGCCTTAGATCCCTCACCTGTCCTGCACAAAAACTGCTTAAATACCTTCTACACCTCTTTAAGTTTGGTTTAAAAAACAACTCTGTAAAGGTTCATCTCAATGCTATTAGTGCTCATCATTACCATGTAGAAGGTGTAAGCCCATCTCTGTACAGCCTCTATCTGTTTGCTTCACGAGAGGTTTGTTACTAATAAATCCCCCTGTCAAACCTCCAGCTGTGTCATTGGATCGCAACATTGTCCTCATCCAGCTGATGAAAGGTTCTTTTGAATCATTAGATTCCTGTCATTTGAAGTATTTGACCTGTAAAGTTGTGTTTTTGGTGGCGGTCACTTCATCTCAGTCAGTGAGCTTCAGGCCCTAGTAGCTGATCCACCTTACACCAAGTTTTACCACAGTAGAGTAGTTCTGCATACACATCCTAAGTTCCTTCCTAAGGTAGTGTTGGAGTTCCATTTTCTTGAGTCATTTTTCCCAAAACCACATGCCTGTTCTGGCGAAAGTGTACTGCATACTTTAGATTGCAAGCGAGCCAAGCCTTCTATCTGGAGTGGACTGAAGCCCATAGACAGGCCACCCAGTTTTTTGTTTCTTTTGACCCAAATGCACAATTTCCAATTGGGTAGCAGATTGCATCTCTGTTACATATGCCCAGCCTGGGCTGACTGTAGAGGGTCATGTCAAGGCTCATAATGTCAGAGCCATGGCTACATCAGAAGCCCACGAGAGCAGCCTCCATAGAGGAAATTTGCAAAGCTGTGATGTCATCTGTCTACACATTCACATCTCATTACTGCCTTCAGCAGGATACCTGACGTGACCAGCTGGTTTGGGCAAGCATTCCTGCAGAATTTTGTGTCTAGAATCCAACTCCACTTCCCCTAAGCCCAGGTTCGTTCTGTTCCAGGCTGCACCTCAACACCTATTTATGTCTATGGTTTCAGGTTGATTGAATTACAGGCCTCGATGTTTCAAGTCTCTATTGTCCTAGCATTGTTGTTTTCAGTGAGCCTCGTAGCTAGGGATTCACATTTGAGAGAATACAACGGCCTGTTTGTCCACTGTAGCAGGCCAAGAATTCTCACATACCCTTCCACTTCCCCATGGAGTTTTATTCTTTATAACATTATTGAGGGACCCGCGCTCGTGGTAGGACGCTGCTAGAAAGTTCTGTCTCTAGTCAGCTTCCGCACTGGGCTCCATTTGATGATGTCACCCGTATGTGAGAATACTTGGCCTGCTGTCCTCCGAGAACATCTGCTACAGGAGAGTAACTTTGCTTTATCCTGGTGTCCCTGTACCTTATACAGGATGGTCTGTACTTCCAGTTATGCAAGTTTTTGTTGTTGTACACATTGGTATTTAAACCAACAATTGTGGTAGTCCCAACTTTATACAGAAGAAAAACAACCAAATACAGCTACTCTGAAAATATATATATATATTGGTTCTAATGCAGTGTTCTAGTTTATGGTCCTGGAAAGACTGGATCTTGTGTGTGTGTTTGGTTATTTATTTATTTTTTACATTTATATTTCGCTCTGTCTTTTCAATTCTAGGTGGACTACATCATACTCAATATATCAGAAACATATAACATAAAAGCAAAATAAAATAGGATACTTTAAGACACTTCATTTTAGACCAACATAGTACCTGAACTTTTAAGACCATAAATGTGACTTCTAATTCAACACAGTCTTGCACTACTTGTACCTTCACGCCTTGATCTTTTTATGTTGAATATTTAATTTGGAAAGAGAACGAACTGTATAGCATTTCACTACTAACCCTCTTTAAAACAGTTCATTAATTTTGAATGGGATTTCACTGTACATAAGATAGGTAAGGATAGGAGTTTTTCAAGTTGGGTTGTGCATTCCAAAGTATGATTGCTGCTAGGCAACATGTACCCATAAAAGGGCAGAATGACATATGAGGAATGGAATAGTAGCACGTTGGCCATAGATGAAAATCCTTTCCCTTGAGAGGGAGGGGATGAAATAGCAGAAATTTTCCTACTTGTGAACTAAACTAAGCTACAGGGTCAGCAAAAGGATAACTGTTTCACCATCTGATAAATAAATCTTTGGTATGAGAATTACTATATGCTAAAACCTTCAAAAATGTGTAGGGTGGGGTTAAATAATAAAGTTGAAACTCTTTTTAGACTGCATTTTAATATTTATTTTGCCATGTAGCTGGATGCTGTCAAACAGAAGAATTTAAACAATCAAAAAACCTTTGGCTGGGACTTTGCTTACTGGCTGGTTTTAGAAATAGTTCTCTCCAGGCCTTATCCTAAAGGTTAAAGCAATGTAGCAGTAATAAGAAGCAGAATATCATAAGTTATTAAAAAACATTAGTGGCATTTAACTTTGCCAAAACTCAGGACTTGCCAAAGGGTATCTAATGCCTTAGGGCCTAGCCTAGGCAAACCTTCAGCTGTATTCCCACTTGCCAAGGATGACTCAGGGCCTGCACTCTTCTCCACCTTCTCGCCAGGTGGCCAGCATGTCCCCTTCTTTCTCCCAACTAGGCAGCATCTCATCTCACCTCCCTTACCCCTCGTCCACATGCAGGATAAAGGAACATAGCAGGTCTTTTGAAGCCAATGTGGCACAAGGGAATCTTCCTCTCTCCTGCCCCATCTTCACTGGTAGGTTGGGGGGGGGGGGTGGAGTTTCAGGCCTCAGGACTGTTCTCTGAGGGGAAGCACTTGATGTCCATCATCTCAGTAACTAGCCTTCCAAATAAACCAAACATCTTAAGTACACTTACCAAGAGAGAGCTAACCCATCGGTGAACACACATTAATTTACGCAAATGTGATTAGTGCATAACCCAATTTCAAATTAATGAGCTGCTTTGTATGCAAAAGAATGATGGCTTCTGGTTTCATGTTGTGTCATTTCTATATTCTGAGGAAAGATGTATAATTTTAATTACAGTTGTTAAATTATGAATAATCACAACTATTGTTTAAGTGGAGCATATCGCCTTCTGTTTTTAACTAGTCACACCTGTTCAAATGATGCTGGCCAGGTAGAGCACTTCAGCGATGCTTAATTGTGTTTGGAGGGTCAGGGAGCCTCTCTCTCGAAGGGCTTGGTTAAGACTATAAAACAATGTGCAGCCTTATGAGTTATAGTTTCAGATTCAGAACTGGGAAAAAAAACCCATGAGAAGCACTTAACGTAAACTGAATCCTCTATATATATATTTATTTACTACATTTGTATCGTAACAGGGTTCACATACATAGATTGAATGTTTGACACATACACACGGTCTTAGACAATATTCACCTACAAGGTTTTAACTAGTTTACATATATATAAATCCCAGTTTTTGTAACTTGGCAACCAGTATCCCTTGTGCTAATAAACAGGGCTGTAGCACTGCTGCCAGTGAACCCAAGAGATATTTTTGTGTACATTGGCCACTTGGTCATAGTTTCCTCTAGTCAAGTAAATAAATTAGAGAGGAAGAAACAGCCTCTGTGTGCTCTTTCCCTCCCTCGTCTACTTCGTTACCTATGTTAACTTACACAATGCTGCTTGTGGGATTACAGTAGCCTAACAGCAGCAGGCGGAGAACCAGGGGAGCCTGGTTTAAATCTGGTTTTTACCTTCTATGTCAGCTGATGATGGAGTGGAGAGACAGGAGAATAGAGTCACTGCTGCCTATACAGGTTTGTCTATTCTTCACCCTGTGCATTGGCTTCAGATATGACTGTAGCATCAACTTCTTGCCATGTTCATCTATCATGCTGCCTGAAATTCTGATACCATTTTTGCCCCTGTCACTTTCCTTCATAACATACAAAAGTTTGGCACTGACCATCTTTAATGCATTAATCATAGTATGTAATATGATAAATGACAATTCAAAGGTTGTTTTATGATGGAGGTAATTTTCATGCTATAGCTTTCCCTTTTGAAACTTGCAGCGAATATAAAGTATCTGCATATGTTTTGCATCAGTTGCTTGTGCAGCTACATTTTTCATGAAAAAATAACACATGAAAATGTGAGGGGGAATACAGTCTATGCTCATTAAGTTACAGTCCTCCCCCCCTCCCCAAATGGCTCAAAATGGTAGAACTCAATTCCCATAGTCATAAAAAGCATCACAAACTACCTCCAGTTCAGAAAAGACCTAACGACTTACCTCTTCAGGAAATTCTATGAGTAAAATATGCAGTAATCATTCTGGAACAATAATATACAACACAACCTCTAACTGTAGTGCATCTTTTCATTTAAGAAAAGAATTAAGACTTACCTTTCTCAAGAAACCCAATGACTACTATTTTGCTAACCACTGTAAAACTACATACAACATCATAGAACTTTGTAAATGTAGTTGAATCAATGTAATATCTAATAACTGTTAAATATAAGCCACATTGAACCAAAACTCATATTTGGATAATTGTGGGATACAAGTATGAATAAATAAATTAAGAATAAATAAAATTAAAGATAAACATACAGCCCCTGCAATGCCTTTTCCAAATATGGCTAAACGTTTGCATGGTATGGAATGGTACTTTGAGAGAGGGTAGTTCCCAGGCAGCTAGTTTATGTGGGTAGATGACTTTTTTTTTTTTTTTTTTTTGTAATTTCCATCAAAAAAGGGCTTTCGCTTTTAAAGAAAAATTACCACTTTATTTTTCAATCAATCTCTGGATTACCATTGTGTGCTGCAAATTTACAGGATTAGTTATTTTTGCAAAATTTTCACTTTCCTTATTTATTGTAATTTGCAGAAACAATTTTGTTGTTACATTTGTACCCCGCGCTGTCCCACTCATGGCGGGCTCAATGCGGCTTACATGGGGCAATGGAGGGTTAAGTGACTTGCCCAGAGTCACAAGGAGCTGCCTGTGCTGGGAATCAAACTCAGTTCCCCAGGACCAAAGTCCACCACCCTAACCACTAGGCCACTCCTCCACTCACTAATGGTCCTCAAGGTAGGCAGACAGGTTTTCAAGACATCACTAATGCATACGCATGAGAGGTTTGCACACAGTGGAGCTAGTATGCATGCAAATTTACTTAATACTGATATTACTAATCATTTCTATAATGCTACTAGATGTACACAGTGCTGTACATATTATATGCAGGTACTTTCTCTGTCCCTAGAGGGCTCATAATCTAAGTTTTTGTACTTGGGGCAATGGAGGATTAAGTGACTTGCCCAAGGTCACAAGTAGCTGCAGTGGGAATCAAAACACAGGTCATCCTGAAAGCCCCAAATTTTTGCAACAGTTGAGGATTGGAACTGAGTATTCCCAGTCCCTAAAATTTTAGGAAGTGTACAGAGTGTCCAAACACCCTAGAAATGGGGGCATTCTTGGCTACAATTTGACTATATCTTTGTGTTGACTGTATGTGTGGACCCTTTAGTACACCATCTCTCCAGTGATAGTCCTAAGGTGTTACATGGTGAAACAGCAGGAAATGCTGCAGCTGCAGTAGGTTTTTCCCACCCTCATGATGTTTTCATATACTGAGGCTGATTCGAGTCCTGGAAGCTTTACGCCTATGTGTAATTCTAATCTTTTTTCCCATGCAGCTGGATTTTGTAGAGATCAGATTGCATGTGTTGGCATATAACTTTACAGAGCGAACGTAAGCACCAACAGGGTTTGCTTTGTACCTTCTACCTGTATGGGGTGTTGTCATAGGTATAAACTAGTAGCAGTAATATAAACTAGCTTCCAAGTTTATTTACAGACTTGATATACCACTCGTGCAAAGTCCATCGGAGCGGTTTACAACACAGTAACAAAAGTGAATAAATGATGCAATCAGAATAGAATTCCATTAAAAACAGGAAAGAAGAAACTATAATATAGAAAAAAAAAAGGAGACTAAGGAGCAAGTCACGTGAGGTTGGCCAGGACACCACCATGTAGGAACAATTGGGCCAGTGGGCAGCCGAAGCAGTACAAGAGTCAAAGGCCTTACTAAGCAGGTGGACCTTAAGTTGTGCCTTGAAGGTCTGTAGAGAATTTTCCAGCCAAAAAGCCACAGAGTTGTGGGCCTATTACAGTAAATATTCGGTTACGCATTTTGGAAAGATGAATCTGATGAAGTAAGGGGACTTGATGTAGGTGTGTCTGGGAGGAACGAAGGGCCCAGGATGGATAGTATGGATTAGATATTGAAATAGGTAGAGGGGTTCACCTGATAGGTAAACTTTATGAACCAGCATGAATGAACTCTATAGAGGTTGAAGCTTTTTTATTATTATTATGACTAGCAGTTAGGTGTCTGGTACTTGAATTAGGCTTCTAATCCAATATCTAATTACTACAGTCACTGAAGTGCAACAGTGTGTGGTCAAAGCATTGCCCTGCATATGGCAATGTCATGTGGTGTGTATTGGCAACTCTTGCTAGTGAAAATGTCTTGAAACTGCCCCCTACTTAGGGAAAAGTCAAGGGAAGAGCCAGAATAGTCATAATAATGCATCTATAAATTTCATTCATGCTGCATAACTAGGGAGAATTTTATAGATGACAGATGGAGGAGTAGCCTAGTGGTTAGTGCAGTGGACTTTGATCCTGGGGAACGGAGTTCAATTCCCACTGCAGCTCCTTGTAACTCTGGGCAAGTCACTTAACTCTCCATTGCCCCTGGTACAAAATAAATACCTGAATATATGTAAACCGCTTTGAATGTAGTTGCAAAAACCTTAGAAAGGCAGTGTATCAAGTCCCCTTTCCCTTAATGCTGTGGCATTTGATGTTCCTTGAGAAAATACTAATGGAGGAGTAATCTAGTGATTAGAGCAGCAGACTGTGAACCAGAGGAGGATTCCATTGCTACTCTTTGTGGCCTTGGGAAAGTCACTTATACCTTCCACTGCTTCAGCTACAGGTTTAGATTGTAAGTCCTATGAGGACAGGGAAATACCTATTGTACCTGAATGTGTTGACCTGGAGCTACTAGAAAGATGTGAGCTAGGTACTAAATAAGTAAAAACTAGCAGATATATGATACATCTCTGCAATATCTTTCAACTTCTTATATAGGTGTCCTGATAAGAACCAATGAAAATGTTTTCTCTTTGCTAATGGAATAAATACCAACCAGGATTGTACTCTAGCCACCTGAAACTGAACATGGCCAAGACCGAGCTTATTGTCTTCCCACCCAAACCCACTTCTCCTCTCCCTCCACTCTCTATCTCAGTTGATAACACCCTCATCCTCCCCATCTCATCAGCCCGCAACCTCGGAGTCATCTTCAACTCCTCCCTCTCCTCTGCGCATATCCAGCAGATAACCAAGACCTGTTGCTTCTTCCTCTATAACATTAGCAAAATTCGCCCTTTCCTCTCTGAGCACACCACCCGAACTCTCATCCACTCTCTCATTACCTCTCGCCTTGACTATTGCAACCTACTCCTCACTGACCTCCCACTTAGCCATCTATCCCCCCCTTCAGTCCATTCAGAACTCTGCTGCACGTCTTATCTTCCGCCTGGACCAAAATACTCATATCACCCCTCTCCTCAAGTCACTGCACTGGCTTCCAATTAGGTACCGCATACAGTTCAAGCTTCTCCTACTAACCTACAAATGCACTCGATCTTCAGCCGCTCCCTGCCTCTCTGACCTCATCTCCCCCTACGTTCCTACCTGTAACCTCCGCTCTCAAGACAAATCCCTCCTTTCAGAACCCTTCTCCACCACCGCCAACTCCAGGCTCCGCCCGTTCTGCCTTGCCTCTCCACATGCTTGGAATAAACTCCCTGAGCCCATTCGCCAGGCCCCCTCCCTGCCCATCTTCAAATCCTTGCTCAAAGCCCACCTCTTCAATGTCGCCTTCAGCACCTAACCACCATACCTCTATTCAGGAAATCTAGACTGCCCCAACTTGACATTTCGTCCTTTAGATTGTAAGCTCCTTTGAGCAGGGACTGTCCCTTGTTAAACTGTACAGCGCTGCTTAACCCTAGTAGCGCTCTAGAAATGTTAAGTAGTAGTACTTTCATGTATTGATAAAATCAAGCTGTGCTCCAGCTATCTTGAAAGCCTATGATCAAGGCTGTCACAGGGGCTGGACAGGTAGGGTGGATCTCCCAGTGCTCAAGCACATGAGCTGGAAAGAGAAGGGAGATGCTGAAAAAACATCTTATGCGCTGCATGCTGATTTGTCCAGCAACTGCCCTGCCCATACCAAAAGCAATCTGCTATATGAGAGCAACGTGGTTGAGAATTTGTTTCTGCTCTGACATTTTAATGCATCTAAGCACCTTTCATTTAAAATATTTTATGTAAGCTCTGGTAGGTAGAAGTTTACCATGAGGTACTGTACAATACAGCTGTGGTCAGCACGGACAATGTTGGATCATTTAAGTTTGCTAGCTTAAGGCTGCTGGATCAAGAAATAAGCCATTAATTGGTGCTATGAAAGAACAAACTGTTTGTTTTCTCTGAAGAAATATTATTTTGTCATGCGTTCTGTTTCTCACTTGTTACAGGACAAGGATAGAAAACATTTTTGTGCTTAAAACACCTGAAAATGACAATACAAACTTCATAGCTTCAACAGAACTGGATGAAGGCACAGGCAACCTGGGAAAATGCCTAGAGCCCAAACATTTAGAAAGGGCCCTGGTAGATGTGTAATTCAATGGTTCCAAGGCAGATTTTTGCCCTGTAAGTCATTGGTGATGTGGGAATGGGGAAATAGAGCCACTGCCCCCTCTGAAGGTTTTTGTATTTTTTCCATACCCTGCCCACTTCAGTTCTCAGAAGAAGTCAGCAAGGAGTGCTTCATACTCTGTAGTCAGAACCACCAAGGGTGTTTTAAAATGCATTTTATATAGGAGTGGAAAAGTAGCCTAATGGTTAGTGCAGTGGGCTGAGAACCTGAGGAACTGGGTTCAATTCCCACTGCAGCAGGTTATGATTTAGGGCAAGTCATTTAACTTCCATTGCCCCAGGTATAAAACCCTCTAGGGGACAAAAACACAACCAAAATATGTGAGAAAAAAAAAAGCACTTTTGATTGTACTACAGAAAGGCAGTATATCAAATTCATGATCCTTTATAGTGGACCATTCTGGTCCTGATCAGCTGCTGTTTGGTATAGTAATATTTATGTCTCTCTGGGGACCCAATATGCTTGTTAGACCAGAACTCACTTGATCTTTCTCCCTGTTTAGGCCTGATTGTAGCCGTGAGATTCACCATCCTCTACTTGGTGCAAGCGAGCTGTGAAAGATAAGGGCTCACAGTGACTCTAAGTTACTTCACTTCCAGGACCCCAACCTTAACTAGTGGGCAGTGGCTTTTTTGTGTATGATATAAATAGCAGTCTGTAACCATAAATCACAGAAGTTTTATTGATTCCATGAGCCTAGTGGGGGAAGGGAAAGGAACAAGCTACAGCACCCACAGATGCGCCACTGCATTCAATGCTTCAGAGGGCAGCAGTGTAATAATTTGTCATTAATCATGAGACGGTAGGAATTATCAGATGTCATTGGAGCCGCATTTGACAATTTCCAATGTAGTAATTTAGATCATTGAGAGAGCTGCCCGCTTTATTCCCCACAGAGGGCTTGGATGGATATTTGACTGATTTGTACCTTGAGTATTGTGTTCATTTCTGGGCACCGTATCTAAAAAGATATAATGGAATTGAAAAAGGTTCAAAGAAGAGCAACTAAAATGATAAAAGGGGATGGAACTCCTCCCATATAAGGAAAGGCTAAAGAGATGAGGGCTCTTCTGCTTGGAAAAGAGAAGGCTGAGAGAGATATGATTGAGGTCACAAAATCTTGAGTGGTGTAGAACGGGTAGAAGTGAATCAAATTTTCACTCTTTCAAAAAGTGCAAAGACCAGGGGACACGCAATGAAATTACATGGAAATACTTTTGAAACAAATAGGAGGAAATATTTTTTTCACTCAGAAGAATATGGAACTTGCTGCCAGAGGATGTGGTCACAGCAGTTGGTGTATCTGGGCTTAAAAAAAGTTTGGACAAGTTTCTGGAGGAAAAGTCTATAGTCTGTTATTGAGATGGACATGGGGGAACCCACTGCTTGCTCCGGGATTGGTAGCATGGAATGTTGCTACTAGTTAGGTTTCTGCCAGGTACTTGTGACCTGGATTGGCCACTGCTGGAAGCAGGATACTGGGCTAGATGGACCATTGTTACACTTGTTTTGTTACATTTGTACCCCACATTTTCCCACCTATTTGCAGGCTCAATGTGGCTTACATGGTGCCGGAGAGGTGTTGGTTGACTCCAGAATAAACAATTACAGTTACAAGGTTAAGTTGTGGTAGGAAAAGGTTCAGGTGGAGGAACTGCATAAGGTTCATATGATGGGACCACATGAAGGAAATCAAGAGCAGGTGGAGTTGTTTGGTGATCATTACGAACTGAAGTGTTATGGTGTCGCTAGGTTCAGGGCCGCCGAGAGACTGGGCCGGGGCAAGGCCGCCCCCACCCCCCGAGGTCACTGCCACCGCTCCCCCCTCCGTCCACCACCAGGCTGACCCCCTGAATTGAAATCACGGCGCCTCTCACCTCCGTGTGAAAGCGCTGCAGATCGCCTCCCTTCGGCCCTCCTTCCCTCCTTGTGTCCCACCCTCGTGGAAGTTACGTCAGTCAGATGAGGGCGGGACACAGGGAGGGAAGGAGGGCCGAAGGGAGGTGATCTGTTGTCCTGCTGCCTGCAGCGCTTTCACACGGAGGTGAGGCGCTGTGATTTCAATGCAGGGGGCCCGGCCCAGTGGCAGACGGTCGACGACGGAGGGCGGGTGGGACTGTGGCACCGGGCCCCGGGAATTTTGTCCCCCCTGCCCCCCCTCCCTCTCAGCAGCTATGGCTAGGTTCATGCATTTATGTTGGGTCAGGAGGGTATGCCTTTTGAAAGGTGAGTTTTTAGTTTTTTCACAGCTTTTGGTAGAGTGTTCCATAATTGTGTGCTGATGTAGGAAAAACTAGATGCGTAAGGCTGGTCTGATCCAGTATGGCTATTCTTATGTTCTTATGTACAGGCAGCAACAAAAAAAATTACTATATGTATTTATGGTGAACCTTCTTTTTTGAAGGTGAATTGAAAATCAGAAAGTTATTCTGCCTTTCTATTAACATTTTATTACTATGCATACCGCTAAGATATATCAAAAATTGAACTATAAAGAGAGCAGAGGAAGATGCAGCTGCTTTTCTAAAGCAAGTTTAAGTGGAGAAAGAACTGAGCAGATTGAGTGGACTTTTTATACCATCTTTTCATATGTAGTGGACAGAGGTGTAGGAAAGTGTCTGGGAAAAGAAATTCCAGGCTGTTGAGTGCAAAGATGGAGGGAAGTAAATCAAAAGTATATATAAAGCAGGTATGGAGTTTAATCAGTTTGGGATTTGAAAAGAGCCCTGTGAAAATAGAAAGGAACTACAATAAAAAAAAAAAGATGAAAATAGATAATAGCATTGCTGTGTTCCCTGCATTTTGCCTGCACTGTATTTTGCCAGAGAGCGACAAATAAACCATAGGGAAACCTTTGTTCAAATACTCTTTGAAATAGGTAAGTTTTCAAAACAGCCCTAAACTTCTGTTCCCGCTGTAAGTTTTATGGGCAGTCATTCCATAATGTTGGACCTGTGACCTTAAACATTGTTCCAACAGGTATCCAAGAAGACATGATGAAATGATGGGACAAGACAAGATGTTGAGATGACCTAAGGCTACATGAGGGGGAATACAGGATAAGGTAAAAGAAACAGGCAGGCCAGAAAGTAAAATTTTGTGAGCAAGTATTAAATTTTGTAGGTAACGTGATTCAATGGGCAACCAATGTTCTACCTTCAGGAGAGGTGTCATGTGGTCAAGCTTCTTTCCATCCTTAATGAGTTTGATGTTCATAGGAAAATATGCTTAGTGTATGTGAACCTTTGTGCAAACATTAAAAAAAAATGTCCTCAATCTCTGTAATTATTTCAGTCCCTGAAGCTAGACTAATAGCTGCTGTTTTACTGTCATCTGGTGGGTTAAGTAGGTAATGACTCTCAAGTGAACTGTGGCAGGATGGTGATGCTTATATTTTATCCATCATAACTATCTTTTTTCGGCTTTAATCACATTGCTGCGTTTTTGAAACAATCGCTGTGTGTGTCCTGATTGTCATCACTGGTTTCTTGAAGAAAGCTACACATCAGAACAGTAATCTTAGATGAAACTGAGTATTCTCTGCGCATTCAGTCATTTTGTATTTTTAGAAAGGAACAAATAGGTTAGTTCATCAGGTTCTATTTGACAGACTCCCACTCAGATTCCAGCTATCAGCAAGAATTATTTAGATTTATGCAGAACAAATTTGTTCAGATTTGTTTTCTTTGTTTAAAAAGCCATTTAGTTGTACTATACAAATCACACCAACTTATTGTAAATTCATTTACAGTTTAACACCAAGAACAGACTGATGTATGGGGCCATCCTGTGAGACACTGAATTTGGCCTCTTTTTACTAAGCCGCAATAGGATCTACGCACGTGTGCCAAAATGAGACTACCACCAGGCCAGCACACCCTCCTGGCGGTTTCCATTCAGTGGTGCTTCTGCCTGGGCCATGGCTGGCTCCAAAATGGTTGCCATAACCCCTAGCACTAGTCTTGTGGGGAGCATTCTTTCATATAAGGATTTTTTTTTCCTTATGTAGAAATATGCTCCCTTATGGTATAGCACTGTGTGATTTCTGCTAAGGGTCATGGTGGCTATTTTGGACCCCAGCTAAGACCCAGGTGAGAGCAGAGGGGGTCAGTTCCTGCTATGACACCACTGATTGCCATGTACAGTCCCGGGTAGGTCCATGGGAGCCAGGCTGCTGGGGGAGGGTTTGTCTCAGGGGTGGAGATTTTCTTTGTAGAGCTTTTAGATACGATGAGTTTTGTCCCTGGGGGTGGGAGGGAACCAATGAAGGGCCTTAAATGCAATTGGAGAGGCAGTAGGGGAGTGCCACTGTGGAACTTGTTGCAATAGAGCCATTTTATAGGGTTGTACATAGTGTCGATTTGCTCGGCACACTAGCGGTTACAGCCGATCACACCTCCAACCCACTCCTGTTATGTACTTCAGCTCCCACCCCCACCAGGGCTGATTTTAACATTCAGGGGCCCAGGGCAAAAACGGGGTCTTTGTCTAAACTTAAGAGATTTTTAAAGGCATATGATTTTTTGCAAGCGTTTAATGTCTGTCTCCCAGAGGGTTAGCTTGATAGGCCTGTCTTGGAATTGAATAATGTAACCTAACTGCTTGAGGGTTCTTAAGAGGTGATGGTTTGTTTGAGCTATATTGTTTATTTGTAACAATTCCTGTCCTATATGATTATTGGAGTTCTGTTTCTTTTATATATTTGTTATATGATATGATTTTATTGTAAACTGCTATGGATCTTTGTTGTGGCCAAGTAGTATAGTAAGTGTGAATAAAGTGTAAGCTGATATAGCTGAAAAGTGCAAGAAATTATGGAGGACTGAAAAGAGATGCCAATGCAGTGAGAAAATGGGCAACTGATAAGAGGGATGAAGACAGAGCTTGTTTCCTTGATAGCAGAAATAAAGGAATGACCTAAGTGTTGTTCCCTTATCTGTGCTGAAATGGGGGTTCTTTAGAAATACTGAGAACTACCGTAGCATTCTTTGAACATTTTTTTTATCACAATTCCCTCTTTCCTGGTCTGTTTCTCCCCAAAATTGAGTTTTTTTCCCTCTTCACACCTCCAGCTTTTGTTTTTCTATGGCTGTTCTAGCATGTCTGTTCTTGATAGTCAGAACCTGGCCAAGTGAACGATGGTCAATGCCACCTTAACTCTGTAGTGGAGGACTGTTTGATTTCTTGAGTTGATACTAATAAATCCTTACTAAATTACGCTGTATTGGTCTAGCCATGACACTTTCAATTACTTTCAATGTGATATTGTACTGGGAACACAATGAGACTTGTAACAGGTGACTAAGCTCAAGGAAACATTTGATTCAAACAAGAGACAAAAGGTGTTAGAAGTTTGTCCTTTGTCTTGAAAGAACACCATTCTTATGATTCCATCATGATATTGTCTAGGTGCTGCTGTCATTCCATATAGTTTCATATCTTATTATACTCCACAGCTCTAAAGGACTGTGGGTTAGTCTAAATAGGTGGTGCAGTATTAAATTTGCATTGCAGGCAGAAACTAAAATAAAGGTGCT
Source organism: Microcaecilia unicolor (assembly GCF_901765095.1). NCBI lineage: Eukaryota > Metazoa > Chordata > Amphibia > Gymnophiona > Siphonopidae > Microcaecilia > Microcaecilia unicolor. Next base: position 170,603,963 of record NC_044034.1, on the reverse strand, counting down.
AGATGTAATTAGCTTTCTCCGAGGACAAGCAGGCTGCTTGTTCTCACTGATGGGTGACGTCCACGGCAGCCCCTCCAATCGGAATCTTCACTAGCAAAGTCCTTTGCTAGCCCTCGCGCGCCCGCGCGGCCGTCTTCCCGCCCGAAACCGGCTTGAGCCGGCCAGTCTTCTTTTGTCCGCACTCGGTACGGTCGTGTTTTCGCCGTGTCGAGCCCCGGAAAGTCGACCTCGCGCGTCCTTTGTCTTCGACGTGTTGTTTTTTCTTCGGAAAATCTTTCAAAATTGTTGGGAAGTGCTCCGGAAGCCCCCTCGGGTTTCGTTTTCCCCTTCCCGTATTTTCAGACTTTGCCCCGGTAAGTTTTCTTTCGTCGTCGGGGTAGGCCTCTTTTTGGCCTCGGTCGAGATTTTCTCCCTCAAAGTTTTGGTGCTCATTTTCGTCATTTCGGATTTTGATTTCGCCGGCGTGATTTTTCCGCCCATGACATCGAAGCCTTCCAGCGGCTTCAAGAAGTGCACCCAGTGCGCCCGGGTTATCTCGCTCACTGACAGGCACGCGTCGTGTCTTCAGTGTCTGGGGGCCGAGCACCACCCTCAGGCCTGTAGTCTGTGTTCCCTTTTGCAAAGCGGACTCAGGTAGCGAGATTGGCCCAGTGGAACGTTTTGTTCTCGGGCTCTTCGTCGGCATCGGCACCGGGGGTATCGAGTGCATCGACGTCTTCAGCGTCCAGAGCTTCATCCTCGGCCGCCAGTGCTTCGAGTGCATCGAGGCATCGGCCCTCTGCATCGGCGCCGAGACATCGGATAGCTGCATCGACGTCGGTGGTACCGGGACCTCGTCTGCTGATGTCGTCGGACGGTGGTGCATCGTCGGGAGTGCAGGTGAGGGCTGTCCATTCCCCTGCTGGTGGCGGTGAGCCTTCGGGTGGGTCTCCCCCTACCCTGAGGGCTCCTGCGGTACAGCCCCCCCCCGAGACCGACCTCCTTCGGCCCCGAGGAAGCGACGGCTGGATTCTACGTCCTCCTCGTCGGTACCGGGAAGCTCCGGTGACATGCTTCGTTCCAAGAAATCGAAGAAGCATCGTCACCGGTCCCCTTCCCGTGTCGGTACCGAGAGCTCTGGGTCGCCGAGGGAGTCGGCACCCAGTAGGCATCGGCACCGAGAGGACCGCTCACCCTCTGTTCAGGAGGTGTCGATGCGCTCCACTCTGGACAGCCCGGAACAGCCTCCACGCCCGGAACAGGTTCTGACGTCGACGCCTGCATCGACTTCCATGCCTTTCTTCGCAGCCGCTCTGAACGAGAGCCTCCGGGCCGTTCTCCCAGAGATCCTGGGAGAGCTGTTGCGCCCTACCCCTCTGGTACCGGCGGTGCTTGCGCCACCGGTACCGTCGAGCGTGGCACCGGCTGGTCCATCGCCCGAGGTGAGGTCCCCGGCGTCGGTGCCGCGTGCGGTGCCGGCTGCCGTCGCCTCCCAGGAAGGCTCCCCGACTACGTCGGCGGAGGGAGCTTCGCCGATGCGGGCGAGGGAGTCTACCTCTCGACGCCCCATCGTGGACGTGGCTCCACGGAGTCGAGTCGGGCACGGTTGCAGACACAGGTCCGTGAACTTGTGTCTGACACCGAGGGTGAGGCCTCGTGGGAAGAGGAAGAGGACCCCAGATATTTCTCTGACGAGGAGTCTGAGGGTCTTCCTTCCGATCCCACTCCCTCTCCTGAAAGACAGCTTTCTCCTCCTGAGAGTCTGTCTTTCGCTTCCTTTGTCCAGGAGATGTCTACGGCCATCCCCTTCCCGGTGGTTGTGGGGGACGAGCCCAGGGCTGAAATGTTTGAGCTCCTGGACTATCCTTCTCCACCTAAGGAAGCGTCCACTGTTCCCTTGCACCATGTCCTAAAAAAGACATTGCTTGCGAACTGGACAAAACCCTTAACTAATCCCCACATCCCCAAGAAGATCGAGTCCCAGTACCGGATCCATGGGGACCCAGATCTGATGCGCACTCAGTTGCCTCATGATTCTGGAGTTGTGGATCTGGCCCTAAAGAAGGCTAAGAGTTCTAGGGAGCATGCTTCGGCGCCCCCGGGCAAGGACTCTAGAACCTTAGACTCCTTTGGGAGGAAGGCCTACCATTCTTCTATGCTCGTGGCCAAAATTCAGTCTTACCAGCTCTACACGAGCATACACATGCGGAACAATGTGCGGCAGTTGGCGGGCTTGGTTGATGCTCTCCCCCCTGAGCAAGCCAAGCCTTTTCAGGAGGTGGTCAGGCAGCTGAAGGCGTGCAGAAAATTCCTGGCCAGAGGGGTGTATGACACCTTTGATGTTGCGTCCAGGGCCGCTGCTCAAGGTGTGGTGATGCGCAGGCTCTCATGGCTGCGTGCCTCCGACCTGGAGAATAGAATCCAGCAGCGGATTGCGGACTCGCCTTGCCGTGCGGATAACATTTTTGGAGAGAAAGTCGAGCAGGTGGTAGAGCAGCTCCACCAGCGGGACACCGCATTCGACAAGTTCTCCCGCCGGCAGCCTTCAGCCTCTACCTCTACAGGTAGAAGATTTTTTGGGGGAAGGAAGACTGTTCCCTACTCTTCTGGCAAGCGTAGGTACAATCCTCCTTCTCGACAGCCTGCGGCCCAGGCTAAGCCCCAGCGCGCTCGCTCTCGTCAGCAGCGTGCGACTCAGCAAGGCCCCTCGGCTCCCCAGCAAAAGCAAGGGGCGAGCTTTTGACTGGCTCCAGCAGAGCATAGCCGACATCCAAGTGTCAGTGCCGGGCGACCTGCCAGTCAGAGGGAGGTTGAAAGCTTTTCACCAAAGGTGGCCTCTCATAACCTCCGATCAGTGGGTTCTCCAAATAGTCCGGCAAGGATACACCCTCAATTTGGCCTCGAAACCTCCAAATAGTCCACCGGGAGCTCAGTCTTACAGCTTCCAGCACAAGCAGGTACTTGCAGAGGAACACTCCACTCTTCTCAGCGCCAATGCGGTCGAGCCCGTGCCATCCGGGCAAGAAGGGCTGGGATTCTATTCCAGGTACTTCCTTGTGGAAAAGAAAACAGGGGGGATGCGTCCCATCCTAGACCTAAGGGCCCTGAACAAATATCTGGTCAAAGAAAAGTTCAGGATGCTTTCCCTGGGCACCCTACTTCCCATGATTCAGGAAAACGATTGGCTATGCTCTCTGGACTTGAAGGATGCCTACACACACATCCCGATACTGCCAGCTCACAGACAGTATCTGCGATTTCAGCTGGGCACACGTCACTTCCAGTACTGTGTGCTACCCTTTAGGCTCGCCTCTGCGCCCAGGGTGTTCACAAAGTGCTTGGCTGTAGTAGCAGCAGCACTTCGCAGGCTGGGGGTGCACGTGTTCCCATATCTCGACGATTGGCTGGTGAAGAACACGTCCGAGGCAGGAGCCCTGCAGTCCATGCAGATGACTATTCGCCTCCTGGAGCTACTGGGGTTTGTGATAAATTACCCAAAGTCCCATCTTCTCCCGGCACAGAGACTCGAATTCATAGGAGCTCTGCTGGATTCTCGGACGGCTCGCGCCTATCTCCCAGAGGCGAGAGCCAACAACTTGTTGTCCCTCGTCTCGCGGGTGCGAGCGTCCCAGCAGATCACAGCTCGGCAGATGTTGAGATTGCTGGGCCACATGGCCTCCACAGTTCATGTGACTCCCATGGCCCGCCTTCACATGAGATCGGCCCAATGGACCCTAGCTTCCCAGTGGTTTCAGGCTGCTGGGGATCTAGAAGACGTGATCCACCTGTCCACGAGTTTTCTCGAATCCCTGTATTGGTGGACGATTTGGTCCAATTTGACTCTGGGACGTCCTTTCCAAATTCCTCAGCCACAAAAAGTGCTGACCACGGATGCGTCTCTCCTGGGATGGGGGGAGCTCATGTCGATGGGCTCCACACCCAAGGAAGCTGGTCCCTCCAGGAACGCGATCTACAGATCAATCTTCTGGAGTTGCGAGCGATCTGGAACGCTCTGAAGGCTTTCAGAGATCGGCTGTCCCACCAAATTATCCAAATTCAGACAGACAACCAGGTTGCCATGTACTACGTCAACAAGCAGGGGGGCACCGGATCTCGCCCCCTGTGTCAGGAAGCCGTCAGCATGTGGCTCTGGGCTCGCCGTCACGGCATGGTGCTCCAAGCCACATATCTGGCAGGCGTAAACAACAGTCTGGCCGACAGACTGAGCAGGATTATGCAACCTCACGAGTGGTCGCTCAACTCCCGAGTGGTGTGCCAGATCTTCCAAGCGTGGGGCACCCCCTTGGTGGATCTCTTCGCATCTCGAGCAAACCACAAAGTCCCTCAGTTCTGTTCCAGGCTTCAGGCCCACGGCAGACTGGCATCGGATGCCTTCCTCCTGGATTGGGGGGAGGGCCTGCTGTATGCTTATCCTCCCATTCCTCTGGTGGGGAAGACTTTGTTGAAACTCAAGCAAGACCGAGGCACCATGATTCTGATTGCTCCTTTTTGGCCGCGTCAGATCTGGTTCCCTCTTCTTCTGGAGTTATCCTCCGAAGAACCGTGGAGATTGGAGTGTTTTCCGACCCTCATCACGCAGGACGAAGGGGCTCTTCTGCATCCCAGCCTCCGGTCCCTGGCTCTCACGGCCTGGATGTTGAGAGCGTAGACTTTGCCTCTTTGGGTCTGTCAGAGGGTGTCTCCCGCATCTTGCTTGCTTCCAGGAAAGATTCCACTAAGAGGAGTTATTTCTTTCTATGGAGGAGGTTTGCCGTCTGGTGTGACAGCAAGGCCCTAGATCCTCGCTCTTGTCCTACACAGACCCTGCTTGAATACCTTCTGCACTTGTCTGAGTCTGGTCTCAAGACCAACTCTGTAAGGGTTCACCTTAGTGCAATCAGTGCATACCATTACCATGTGGAAGGTAAGATGATCTCGGGACAGCCTTTAGTTGTTCGCTTCATGAGAGGTTTGCTTTTGTCAAAGCCCCCTGTCAAGCCTCCTACAGTGTCATAGGATCTCAATGTCGTTCTCACCCAGCTGATGAAACCTCCTTTTGAGCCACTGAACTCCTGCCATCTGAAGTACTTGACCTGGAAGGTCATTTTCTTGGTGGCAGTTACTTCAGCTCATAGAGTCAGTGAGCTTCAGGCCCTGGTAGCCCAGGCCCCTTACACCAAATTTCATCATAACAGAGTAGTCCTCCGCACTCACCCTAAGTTCTTGCCAAAGGTCGTGTCGGAGTTCCATCTGAACCAGTCAATTGTCTTGCCAACATTCTTTCCCCGTCCTCATTCCTGCCCTGCTGAACGTCAGCTGCACACATTGGACTGCAAGAGAGCATTGGCCTTCTATCTGGAGCGGACACAGCCCAACAGACAGTCCGCCCAATTGTTTGTTTCTTTTGATCCCAATAGGAGGGGAGTGGCTGTGGGGAAACGCACCATTTCCAATTGGCTAGCAGATTGCATTTCCTTCACTTACGCCCAGGCGGGGCTGGCTCTTGAGGGTCATGTCACGGCTCATAATGTTAGAGCCATGGCTGCGTCGGTAGCCCACTTGAAGTCAGCCTCCATTGAAGAAATTTGCAAAGCTGCGACGTGGTCTTCGGTCCACACATTCACATCTCATTACTGCCTGCAGCAGGATACCCGACGCGACAGTCGGTTCGGGCAGTCAGTTCTTCAGAACCTGTTTGGGCTTTAGGATCCAACTCCACCCCCCGAGGGCCCTGTTTATTCTGTTCCAGGCTGCACTCTCAGTTAGTTGGTAAATTTTTTTAGGTCAATCTCAGTTACAGTGGGGGAAATAAGTATTTGATCCCTTGCTGATTTTGTAAGTTTGCCCACTGACAAAGACATGAGCAGCCCATAATTGAAGGGTAGGTTATTGGTAACAGTGAGAGATAGCACATCACAAATTAAATCCGGAAAATCACATTGTGGAAAGTATATGAATTTATTTGCATTCTGCAGAGGGAAATAAGTATTTGATCCCCCACCAACCAGTAAGAGATCTGGCCCCTACAGACCAGGTAGATGCTCCAAATCAACTCGTTACCTGCATGACAGACAGCTGTCGGCAATGGTCACCTGTATGAAAGACACCTGTCCACAGACTCAGTGAATCAGTCAGACTCTAACCTCTACAAAATGGCCAAGAGCAAGGAGCTGTCTAAGGATGTCAGGGACAAGATCATACACCTGCACAAGGCTGGAATGGGCTACAAATCCATCAGTAAGACGCTGGGCGAGAAGGAGACAACTGTTGGTGCCATAGTAAGAAAATGGAAGAAGTACAAAATGACTGTCAATCGACAAAGATCTGGGGCTCCACGCAAAATCTCACCTCGTGGGGTATCCTTGATCATGAGGAAGGTTAGAAATCAGCCTACAACTACAAGGGGGGAACTTGTCAATGATCTCAAGGCAGCTGGGACCACTGTCACCACGAAAACCATTGGTAACACATTACGACATAACGGATTGCAATCCTGCAGTGCCCGCAAGGTCCCCCTGCTCCGGAAGGCACATGTGACGGCCCGTCTGAAGTTTGCCAGTGAACACCTGGATGATGCCGAGAGTGATTGGGAGAAGGTGCTGTGGTCAGATGAGACAAAAATTGAGCTCTTTGGCATGAACTCAACTCGCCGTGTTTGGAGGAAGAGAAATGCTGCCTATGACCCAAAGAACACCGTCCCCACTGTCAAGCATGGAGGTGGAAATGTTATGTTTTGGGGGTGTTTCTCTGCTAAGGGCACAGGACTACTTCACCGCATCAATGGGAGAATGGATGGGGCCATGTACCGTACAATTCTGAGTGACAACCTCCTTCCCTCCGCCAGGGCCTTAAAAATGGGTCGTGGCTGGGTCTTCCAGCACGACAATGACCCAAAACATACAGCCAAGGCAACAAAGGAGTGGCTCAGGAAGAAGCACATTAGGGTCATGGAGTGGCCTAGCCAGTCACCAGACCTTAATCCCATTGAAAACTTATGGAGGGAGCTGAAGCTGCGAGTTGCCAAGCGACAGCCCAGAACTCTTAATGATTTAGAGATGATCTGCAAAGAGGAGTGGACCAAAATTCCTCCTGACATGTGTGCAAACCTCATCATCAACTACAGAAGACGTCTGACCGCTGTGCTTGCCAACAAGGGTTTTGCCACCAAGTATTAGGTCTTGTTTGCCAGAGGGATTAAATACTTATTTCCCTCTGCAGAATGCAAATAAATTCATATACTTTCCACAATGTGATTTTCCGGATTTAATTTGTGATGTGCTATCTCTCACTGTTACCAATAACCTACCCTTCAATTATGGGCTGCTCATGTCTTTGTCAGTGGGCAAACTTACAAAATCAGCAAGGGATCAAATACTTATTTCCCCCACTGTATGTCCTCGCCGTTGCGAGGCCCAATTGACCATGGTTGTTGTTTTGAGTGAGCCTGGGGGCTAGGGATACCCCATCAGTGAGAACAAGCAGCCTGCTTGTCCTCGGAGAAAGCGAATGCTACATACCTGTAGAAGGTATTCTCCGAGGACAGCAGGCTAATTGTTCTCACAAACCCGCCCGCCTCCCCTTTGGAGTTGTGTCTTCCCTTCTCTTGTTTTGCTACATATGAGACTGGCCGGCTCAAGCCGGTTTCGGGCGGGAAGACGGCCGCGCATGCGCGGTGCGCGCGAGGGCTAGCAAAGGACTTTGCTAGTGAAGATTACGATTGGAGGGGCTGCCGTGGACGTCACCCATCAGTGAGAACAATCAGCCTGCTGTCCTCGGAGAATACCTTCTACAGGTATGTAGCATTCGCTTTATTTCATATTATGTATAATAGGAATACAATCCAACTAGACTGAGTATTCACTATTGCATTACTCAAGTTCAGAAATGAGCTATGAGAAATACCCAGCCAGTACCAAAATGTAGATCAGAGACAGGGTGCAGGGCTTGATGAACCTTAGTCAGACCTAGCATGGATTTTCTTCTGCTATTATTCTAGCACTCACATTTACAAAGGTCCCCAGGGCCGCTGAGAGACAGCTGGGTCTGGGACAGGACTGGACTGCTGCACATGCATGTCCCCCCCCCCCCCCAACCGCTGCCGCCTTCCTCCACCCCTTTCTGTCTCTTGAGTCACTGCTGCGCTGCTCCCTTGTTCTGTCCTCTCGTGCTCCAGTGCTCCTATGTGCTGGGAGTCGGGACTCGGATGATTGCATTAATGCGTTAATGTAATTATCTGGGTCCTGGGCGCCACGCAGGAGAGGACAGACCTAGAAGCAGGAAGGAAGAAGCTAAGTTTGCCTTGTTAGTTTATACTCTCATATAGATACTATACTGTTCTGTTGTTAAAATTAATCTGTGGGTGTCTAATCATGGAAGGCAGCATCAGCCACTGGCCAGAGGAAGTCGTGATCCTGCTACAGTGAAAACAGGGTGAAAGATAGGAGTAATGTGTTATATTTATTTAAGAAGTCAAGAATGATATGTTTTTAGGATGCATAAAACTTCTATTGAAAGAAGGAAGGTACAACTATAAGGCTGATGCCCTTGAGTTCCATAGTCAACCAACTAACCTGAAAGAGATGACCTGGTAGTTCTAGGTAGGGGAGGAGCTCTAGACTTGGGGAGAATCCTTTTCACTTGAGGAAGAGAGCTGAGGAGATACTGAATGAAATTCCTAGGACAAACCATGCGATCAGAACTAAGCATTGACTGCAAGAGGTGAGGCCCACAGAGTTAGGTAGTGGGTCAAAGCATTTTAAAATCTGAGATTATATTGTGTATTCTTTGTTCTACTTAGTGAAAAAAATACAGGGTTACAAGATCACCAACCATCAACTTATTTGTGACATTTATATCCCACATTATCCCAAACAAGTTTGAGTTCAATGTGGCTTACAATAAACAATATAGGATACGTAACAAAGAATAATGCATAAGAAAGTAATTTGTTGTAAAAATCCAATTACAGTACAGTATCATAAACATACTGGGATAGCTATTGATGTTTAACATTTAGAAAATGTATGAGCTGGAAAATAGGTGTTGTCTACTGTTAAGTCTCTGGAAGAGTGCAAAACCCTGTGGGGTCATTGTTTTTCATGACATTCCTGAGACTGGTGACTATAAATCAGATTCATAAATACTGCATCAAATAAGGACCTTTAAAGTTGAAGTTTTATAAGACAGGAAGCTAAAGTGAATGATATACATAAACTTGCTAGACCCAATGGGCCCCTTCTTAGTATTTGTTTGGATAATTTTACAATAATGATAATGATCCTCTGCAATTTAAAACAACCTGCAAAAATTCAGGGGATCAATATTTATTGCTAGTTAACCAGATAAGAAAGGCTGCTAATCAATTAACTGGTGTCAACAGAGTCCTCACTGGATATTCAGCAGCACATAACCAGATAGTGCTACTATCTGTTATTGCAGAGTCGGGGCAGATATTCAGTACCAGGATAACTATCCAGTTTTCTACCGGATCAATGTGGCCACTAGAATTCTGTCCTAGATGCAGGGTGTTATAAATTAACATTATTGTCTATTGATAAGTACAATAACCGTAACTCAAAGCTCTTTTATATGAAATCTCCTGTTACAACAAAAGCATCCCAGTCCATGACCCACACAAGGTAATCTGGTAAAATGCATTCAATAAACACTTGTATTTTTATCATAAGGGGGACCTTCCATTATTTGTAAAAATCCTTTATAGTCTCAACCTTTAAATGACCAACAGGCTCATTTTCAAAAGAGATGGATGTCTTCCGACATAAATCGGAACATGGACGTCCATCTCCCAGGGATGTCCAAATTGGTATAATTGAAACCTGATTTTGGACGTCTCTAACTGAAGTCCGTCGCAAGGACGTCCAAATTTCAAGGGGGTGTGTTGGAGGTGGGACTTGGGCGTGCCTAAGACTTGGACGTCTTGGATGTGTTTTTATTACGAATAAGGCACAAAAAGGTGCCCGAAATGACCAGATGACCACCGGAGGGAATCGGGGATGACCTCCCGTTACTCCCCCAGTGGTCACTAACCCCCTTCCATCCTCAAAAAAAACATCTTTAAAAATATTTCTTGCCAGCCTCAGATGTCATACTCGGGTCCATGACAGCGCATGCAGTCCCTGGAGCAGTTTTAGTGGGTACAGCAGTGCACTTCAGACAGGCAGACACAGGCCCATACCCCCTCCCCTCACCTGTTACGTTTATGGAGGAAACAGCGAGCCCTCCAAAACCCACCACAAACCCACTGTACCCACATCTAGGTGCCCCCCTTCACCCGTAAGGGCTATAGTAGTGGTGTACAGTTGGGGGTAGTGGTTTGGGGGGGGGGGCCTCAACACATAAGGTAAGGGAGCTGTGTACCTGGGAGCATTTTATGAAGTCCACTGCAGTGGCCCCTAGGGTGCCCGGTTGGTGTCCTGGCATGTCAGGGGGACAAGTGCACCACAAATGCTGGCTCCTCCCATGTCCAAATGGCTTGCATTTGGACATTTTTGACATGGACGTCTTTGGTTTCAAAAATCGCCAAAAGTCAAAGATGTCCATGTCTAGGGATGTCCAAATCCAAGGACGTCCTTGATATTTTCAAAACGAAAGGTAGATGTCCATCTTTTTTCGAAAATACTCTTTTCCCCGCCCCGGATTTGGACGTTTTACAAAGACGTCCAAATCCCAACTTGGATGTTTCTTTCGAAAATGCCCCTCCAAATGTTCTATTGTGCACTTAACAGTTCTATCACATATATGATCTCAAGAACTACAAAAACAATAAAGGAAGGAGCAGGGCCATAGCCAGAAGTTCATTTGTGGGGGGGGGGGGGGGGGTCCAAAGGTTGAATGAGGTGGCCAGGTCTTCTTTCCCCCCCTCCCCCCACCCTCATCACCACATTAAAACATACCTTTGCTGGCGGGATGCCAAGCCCAGCCAGCCAAAGAGGTCTCTTTCATGAGTCCTGCCTATGCTGCTAAAGCAACGTTCAAGTCAGCAGTGCATTTCAGCCACTGATGTTGGCACTCCTACAGATGATCAGTTCAGTTGGTCCACTGAGCATGCATGAAAAAGCTGAAGCATGCCTGCTGCCAAGTGCTGCTCAGACAGCACAGGTGGGACTTGCACAGGCGACCTGTTCTGCTGGCAGGACTTAGCAACCCTGGCAGCCATTAATGCAGAGGGAGCCTGAGTGGAAGGTGAGGTTGCCCAGGCCCTGTCCCTAGAGAGCCCCTCCCCTCATTGTCTATGCCACTGGGAAGAAGCAATGATATGTTATCAATCTACAAAATGTAATTACTCCACTATTCAAAGTGAACCACACAGTAAGAGACAAAAAAGGAAGGAAAAGCCTTGGAGAAGTCAATGAGAACCCTCCTGCAGCTGAACTGTCAGTCATAAACATAAGAAAACGTCCTTCTGAAAACTGTCCTAATATTTGCATGTGTATGTTCAAATTCTCAGTATTTTAACATTATAGAACAAAACACTTAACTTTATACATGATTCAGTTTCCCTTCAATGATGGCCAGCATTTCACTGTTTTAATTCATTATATTGCTGTATCAGAGAATCAGCTAGACCCTTAAAACAAAATATTAAATGTGAAAAATATTTCAATAATGAAACAAAAAAAATAACATAACATCTCTGTTAACTTGCTGTCTTCTCATTTGTGACCCACAGTGAAAAGCAAAATGTCACTCAGAACTATATAAATGCTCTCAGGCATTTGAACCAATCACAGAACTACTTCTGGTTCACTTTGAATAGTGGAGTAATTACAAACTTTTTTTAGGCTGATAACATATATGATATAATACAGTGCACTCTGGTTAAGTGTGCAGCATCGGGACCGAAGTTCAACTTGTGCATAACCATTGTCACCCTTTGTTACCCTTATTTCAATTACCACCCAGAGTCAGTGTAGGGTCAATTATTTAATACTGTAATAGGACAGTATAACATATTCTTATTTTCAATTAGACTTATCATACCTTAATGTATGCAAACTTGTATAGAGTAGTCAATTTAGTAAAAACATTAATTAGACTTATCATGTGAACTCTAGACAAGCTACAAGTAGTCTGTTTAAATGGCAGGAAAGAAATCCTTAATAGTTTTCTGTACAGTGTTATAGATATTTGTGTGGTAAACCAGGTCAAGCAGGTCATAAAAATGTTCATAGTTTTGGCGTATCTTCAAGATAAGCGCTCACAATATTCAGGCTCTGTAATGCTACAACAAATGTTACAGGGGCTATCACATAATTCTCACTGCCCACTTCCTGTCCCCTCGGCTCATTGTTTGAGTCTCCAGCATTTTCAGCTGCAAACTGTAGGTCAGAGTAAATCTCTGCATTGGTTATGTCAGCAGATGTCTGAAGGTCATTATCAACTATCACATTGCAATTAAACTTCTGGGAGACCTACAGGTGCCTCATCTGTGTTCACCACAGTGGCTGCATCTGTAGCAGCTGGCAATCATACTCTGAGTAATATGATGCCAAGCTTCCTTCTGCAAGTGTAGAGAATCTGTCAGTGTTTCGGCCACAGGCCTGCTTCAGGAGTTTAAAACACAAACATTAAAAATACTGGTCAATACAAATATATAAAATGTAAGAGCATATCTGGTTATAAAAACTAACATATCAACCATAATATATATTCAATTATAAAACATTATTAAAAGATGTATTTATTAATGTTTTATAATTGAATATATATAATACTGATCAGTGACAATATGTATAATCATGTTTGTTTGCCCATGTTCACATCATCATCCATTGTGCAAGTTGGATGGCACAACACCAGCACTTTGTAATGCTTTTTGAAGTTGGATATAATACACAGATCCATCAGATGGAGCAGAGATGTTGTGTGGGTGGTAGGAACACAACTACTACTACTACTTAACATTTCTAAAGCGCTACTAGGGTTACGCAGCGCTGTACAATTTAACATAGAAGGACAGTCCCTGCTCAAAGAGCTTACAATCTAAAGGACAAATGTACAGTCAGTCAAGTAGGGGCAGTCTAGATTTCCTGAATAGAGGTATAAAGATTAGGTGCCGAAGGCGACATTGAAGAGGTGGGCTTTGAGCAAGGATTTGAAGATGGGTAGGGAGGGGGCTTGGCGTAAGGGCTCAGGAAGTTTATTCCAAGCATAGGGTGAGGTGAGGCAGAATGGGCGGAGCCTGGAGTTGGCGGTGGTGGAGAAGGGTACTGAGAGGAGGGATTTGTCTTGTGAGTGGAGGTTTCGGGCGGGAACATAAGGGCTTTAGAAGCGCTTTAGAAATGTTAAGTAGTAGTAACACAAGTGTAACATTTGGTAGTCTAATGTCACAACATCAGAATTTTATGCTTCTGCCTTTTCATTGAGTTATTCAATTACTTTAGCCATTGTAATCAAATCTCTGGTGTCATCCAACCATTTTTGTTTGCTTGATATGCCACTGGAAGCTGTTTTTTGTTCTTGAAGCACCATGGCTGTTTACTTTTCCCAATTGTCAGTAGCTCTAAGTTTTCACTTCTGTCCAGGTTGCATGACAGCAGCATTGTTGGTCTTTCCTTTGGCACTTTAGACCATTAACTGTAAGCTGTTGGCGTCTGGCTTGTGAAAACCACCAAAGAAGTACTTCTCCCATATCTTCAGCTTTGCCAGCTCCCTTGTATTTTCTTTCAGGATTGATGTTCTCCTGATAATCCTCAAGAAGCTTATCTTTTAGCTTGTAGGTGTGTGAGATTTGGCTTGAATGGATGCCATACTGTTTTGCAATGGAAGCCTGATTTTACTTGTTGTCCAGTCTCTTGATAAAGCTTGTCCTTTCAGCCAGTGAAAGATTTACGCTTGTGTGATGAGATTTCCATTTCTACTGCCTTGTGCAAGATATCAAAGTGTAACAAAATGCAGTTGATGAAGGAAGGAATTGAACTGTCCTAGGTAAATGTGCCACCCGTAACTCTGCTGGCCTGCTCCTGGGCACCCTTGCTTCTGCTCCCAGGCCCAGGCACTCAGTCCTTCTGGTGCTCAAAGGACCATGCTGTTTAGGGGTACTATTGGTCATTCAACTGGCCATCCCAGCTGGTGTCCTTTCACCCTCTGTTCTGCTGCTGCAGCCACTCAATCCCTCTTGTGTGCAAAGAAAGAGTGGGGAGTAAGCATCCTTCTTTGTTGGCTCCAAGCTTTGCGACGTACAACTGCCTACACTGAGTAGCAGTTGTACATCACAAAGCTGGGAGCCAGTGGAGAGTAAGGAGTGAGCCAAGACTGCCCCACCCGCTCTCATTGGGTCCCGGCTTTGTGCTATACAACTGCCATGCAGCACAGACAGTTATATATCAGAAAGCTGGAAGCCAATGAGGGGGAGTGCTCACTCCCCACCCTTTGCACACCAGAGGGCTTGAGAAACCGCAGTCACAATAGCACACAAGGTGAATGGACACTGGGTGGGCTGGACAGTGAACTACTCTACACCTAAATGGAACGCTGTGGCTAATGGGATCAATCAGCGTGTTTGCATATAAGTAGATTATGCTCGTATAGCTGGTGTGCCAAACCAAAGATATTGGTCATTGAAATCCATAGGGAGGAAAATGGGACTGACAGTTAATTGTGCAGATAAGAGGATGCACATCCTACATTTGCTTAAAGGGAATGGACTGTAATCTGAATTTCTCATTTTTGGAATGTGTGTGAAGTTGGTTTTCTTTTGGGGGGGGGGGAGGGAAGGGGGAAGGGATGTTTGCAATGTTTTGGCAATGCAGAGGTTTCTCAAAAGTACAGTTGAGAGACTGTTTACAACTAATGCAGTGATAAACTGTTTACTTCTGTGGGTCCCCCTGTCTATTGAATTCAACTTCCCAAAGCATCATTGTTCTGTACCTAAATGGATCTTTGCCCAGAACAACCTATAAACTTCTGCATTGTAACTTAATGAGTCAGTTTTGCCTAAACTGGATCAAAACGTGACTTGAGAGTTTGAAAAATACACATAGTGATATGCTGAAAGTACTTCCAAGTTCTAAAGCACAACTGTGTGCTGTTCAGATATGTTTTCCTAGCATAAATCCTCAGTTACTGGAAGAACAAGAACTGGAGAACAAAGATGATGATAGAACTGGGTTTCCCCACATCTGTCCTGGGGAGCCCCACAGCCAGTCAGGGTGGATCATGTCCACAATGAATATGCATGAGACAATTTGCATGTCTGTTGATCTAATGCATATTCATTATGGATATCCTGAAAATCTGACTGGTTGTAGGGTCCCCAGGCAGGTTTGGAAAGCAATATGTTAGAAGTAACATAGTACCATTTTTGTGTTCTCAGTAGGTTTTGATTTTTCTATAGCTGTGATGCCTAACAGATGTACTGTTCAACTTTGATCATCCAGTAAATAATTATTTAATAAGTACACATCCAGTTAGCATGAGCATTTGACTCTTTTCAGATGAGTGACAACTGTGACAGTTACCCTGGGAGCCAATATAAAGTGACCACCAAAATACAGCTTTGAAGAGAAATTCTCCCTCTACCATTTAGGACCCATCCCAAGAAAGTAAAGTGAGGTCTCCACCTTCATTGTTGTAGTGGTTGGAACTGCTCATAAGCACAGTCTCCACAGTACCCTCTACTGTGCTGCATAAATAATAGCATTATATTAACTCTTCTCTGATTCTTCAATCATATTGATTAGTGTCATAAAGCACCATTGGGACACATTTCTTCTCAAAACATCAATAGAAATCAAACAAAATAAAACATGGAAAAGAAAATAAGATGATACCTTTTTTATTGGACATAACTTAATACATTTCTTGATTACCTTTTGAAGGTTGCCCTTCTTCGTCAGATCGGAAATAAGCAAATGTGCTAGCTGACAGTGTATATAAGTGAAAACATTCAAGCATTACTATGACAGTCTGACAGGGTGGGAGGATGGGGGTGGGTAGGAGGTATGCATGGGGACATCAAAGCGTATCATTGATATTCTAACAGGATGGGTGTGGATAGGTGAGGGGTGGGGTGATCAACAGAGACATACAGCTTGATCACCCCACCCCAGGAACAACATCTTTAAGATTTATTTTCAACATGTTAATGCAGTTTTTTGGGGGTTCGAGGGTTCAAATGTTTCCTGATTTGGCGAGGGACACGCAGAAGAGGAGGAGAGAATTCTTGCAATATAGGGCAAGACGTCTCAACTTGGGTGCAGTTTTTAAACTGAAATTTCCTTGTAGATGCTTAGTATCCCTACAATCAAATAATTATGTATTCTTTGACCCCTTAAAACTGCAACAATTTATAACAGTAAAGGAAAGTGTTAATACTCCTTAATTGACTCTCAAAGAATGTAATATGCTGTAAAGTTGGCTTGCAGGATAAACTTGCTCTTCATGCTTATGGATAATTAATTTCCTCCTGTTTGCCTAGTATCTGGATCCTTATTTGTGGACAAAGAAATAGATGTAATATTTCCAATGTTTATTTTTTATTTTTGTAAACAATTTCTTATATTTCCACTATATTTATGCTGTTTAATAAATGTAAAATCATAAATAAAATATTTTTAAAAAATGCTCTTCTTCAGGATGGAAAGACCCAAATTATGCCAAAGAACTAATTCAGGTCTGAACTTCTGTAACTCAGCCAAAGTTTCATACATAGCAAAATATTAATAGAGATTACTGTGACTGTTGCCTTTAAGGTATTTTCTGTTGTATAACTATGGTGATTTTGTTTACTTGCTATTACATGTGTATCATCTTTTGTACTACTTTCAAAGGGGAACGAAGTGCACACTTAGAACATGGGTGTAATGTATACACATACCTGGCACACAATAGGTGACCTGTTTAAAATCCATATTCGCAATTTTCAAACAGCTCATAACCTTGGGGTCATCTTCGACTCTTCCCTCTCCTTCTCTGCACATTTTCAGCAGACTGCTAAAACCTGTCGTTTCTTTCTCTATAATATCAGCAAAATTCACCCTTTCCTTTCTGAGCACACTACCAGAACCCTCATCCACACTCTTATCACCTCTCGCTTAGAATATTGCAACTTGCTTCTCACAGGTCTCCTACTTAGCCATCTCTCTCCTCTTCAATCTGTTCAAAATTCTGCTGCATGACTAATATTCCGCCAGTGTCGTTATGCTCATATTAGCCCTCTCCTCAAGTCACTTCACTGGCTTCCTATCCATTTCCGCATACAGTTCAAACTCCTCTTATTGACCTATAAGTGCATTCACTCTGCAGCTCCTCAGTACCTCTTCACTCTCATCTCTCCCTACATTCCTCCCCGGGAACTCCGTTCACTGGGTAATTTTTTCTTATCTGCACCCTTCTCCTCCACCGCTAACTCCAGACTCCGTTCGTTTTATCTTGCTGCATCATATGCCTGGAATAGACTTCCTGAGCTGGTATGTCAAGCTCCATCTCTGGCAGTCTTCAAATCTAAGCTAAAAGCCCACCTTTTTGATGCTGCTTTTAACTCCTAACCCTTATTCACTTGTTCAGAACCCTTATTTTATCATCCTCACTTTAATATTCCCTTATCTCTTGTTTGTCCTGTTTGTCTGCCCTAATTAGATTGTAAGCTCTGTCGAGCAGGGACTGTCTCTTCATGTTCAAGTGTACAGCACTGCGTACGTCTAGTAGCGCTTTAGAAATGATAAGTAGTAGTAGTAGTACTGTGTAACATCTGTGGATATTTACACTGATTTCTAAAAGGACTACTACTACTATTTAGCATTTCTATAGCGCTACAAGGCGTACGCAGCGCTGCACAAACATAGAAGAAAGACAGTCCCTGCTCAAAGAGCTTACAATCTAATAGACAAAAAATAAAGTAAGCAAATCAAATCAATTAATGTGTACAGGAAGGAGGAGAGGAAGGTAGGTGGAGGCGAGTGGTTACAAGTGGTTACGAGTCAAAAGCAATGTTAAAGAGGTGGGCTTTCAGTCTAGATTTAAAGGTGGCCAAGGATGGGCAAGACGTAGGGGCTCAGGAAGTTTATTCCAGGCGTAGGGTGCAGCGAGACAGAAGGCGCGAAGTCTGGAGTGGGCAGTAGTAGAGAAGGGAACAGATAAGAAGAATTTATACATGGAGCGGAGTGCACGGGAAGGGGTGTAGGGAAGGACGAGTGTGGAGAGATACTGGGGAGCAGCAGAGTGAGTACATTTATAGGTTAGTAGAAGAAGTTTGAAAAGGATGCGAAAACGGATAGGGAGCCAGTGAAGTGACTTGAGGAGAGGGGTAGTATGAGTAAAGCGACCCTGGCGGAAGACGAGACGGGCAGCAGAGTTTTGAACCGATTGGAGAGGGGAGAGGTGACTAAGTGGGAGGCCAGCAAGAAGCAGATTGCAGTAGTCTAAATGAGAGGTGACAAGGGTGTGGATGAGGGTTTTGGTAGAGTGCTCAGAAAGAAAGGGGCGGATTTTACGGATGTTGTAAAGAAAGAAATGACAGGTCTTGGCGATCTGCTGGATATGAGCAGAGAAGGAGAGAGAAGAGTCAAAGATGACCCCAAGGTTTCGAGCTGAGGAGACAGGGAGAATTAGAGAGCCATCAACAGAAATAGAAAACGGGGGGAGCGGGGAGGTGGGTTTGGGGGGAAAAATGAGAAGCTCAGTTTTGGTCATGTTTAATTTCAGGTGGCATTGAGACATCCAGACAGCAATGTCAGACAAGCACGCTGTAACTTTGGTTTGGATGCAAGGTGAGATATCAGGGGTAGAAAGGTAGATTTGGGAGTCATCAGCATGGAGATGGTAGGAAAAGCCATCTCTATGCTTTTCACTTTGAAAATACTTGAGCAAATGTGTGCATACAGATGTGCGCCTGCAACTTATGCAATCACTTTCTCCTTGCAAAATTACATGCATCCTTTTCCTGTGTATGTATGATCCCTGCCCCCAAGAATGCCTCCCCCTAGTTGCAAATAAATCTTGCATGTAGTGGCACAAAGCATATACGTTTACAAACACATAGGAGTCTTTTTACTAAGCTGTGTTAAAGATCAATATGTCCTGCTTACTACAGGTTTTTGGTTCAGCATGCTACCAATGTGCTGGGGCAGAGAGTAGGCGTGTTCTGCGTTAATCAGCGCAGTTCCATCACTGTGTGCTAACTGATTAGCATGTGGTTATTATGTGAGCCCTTACCTAGGGCCATCAAGAGACAAAGCTGGCCTCGAGGCAACCCCCCCCCCCCCCTCCAAGGCCCATATGCCACCCTCCTCCAGGTCCACATGCTCCATGCCCCAGCGCCCCCCCCCCCCCCCCCCGGGACTGCTTATTTGCTTGTCTTCTGCTAGCTCTGCTGCACAGGTCTTTCTTCCTGCCATGTCCAGTGGCTTACCGAGGATGGGGCTGTCTGTCCTGGGTGCATGCCACTGGAGGGATGCAGATAGCAGCCACTCGGCTGTCAGCTCCGCTGGTTCCCTGCTCCCTCTGCCCCAGAGCAGGTTACTTCCTGTTCCAGGGCAGAGGGAGCAGGGAACCAGCAGAACTGACAGCCATGCGGTTGCTCCCAGCAGCTAAGAATGCACCGGGGGGGGGGGGGGGGGGGGGGGGGGGGTATCGATGCGGGAGGGGGGGTGCTACACCCAGGGGGGTGCAAAGTGGCGATCTGCCACGGGTGGCAGCCAACCAAGGATCGCCACTGGCCATGTCCAAACAGGAAGTACTTTATACAGGAGGTGGGAAGCAGCAAGAAGAAGGACCTGTGGCCGGCAGAGCAGAGTTAACCGATAACTCTGCTCTGCAGCACACAGGAACAGGAGAGCCATAGCTAGTGTCGGGCAGGTGTCAATCCCCCCCCTTGGAGGGCAAAACCTGGGGAATTTTGCCCCCCCTCTCGGCGGCCATACCCTTACCACCTACAAAATAGGTGGCAGTATGGGTTCATGCTCTAGTGGCTACGTGCTAATGGGGATATTAGCATGTGGCTATTAATAGGAAAAATTGAAAATGGGGCCATTTTACCGCCACGCTAAAAGTGTCCTCATTGTGTGGGAAAGACCCAAGCTGCGGATAGCATTGTATAGTGAAAGGGCCCATACATGTGGACAGTTTTCAAAAAAAGAGTAGTTCTATGCATAAAACCCTGTTTTGTGCATGGAACTACCTTTGTAAATTGCCCCTCATAGAATGACTACACTGCATAATACAGGAACTACTTTCCCATCAGCCTGGGAATTACATCGGTGTTTAATTTGGCTCTCTTTTTTCGCTTTAACTCTGCAGAAAGGTAACGTTTGGGGAGAGGGGTTGCCCGTTTTCATGGTTTTTTTCTTTTCTTTTTAAATTATGCTCAAAAACATTTACAAAAAGGCCGAACAGTTTTAGTATTTCATGCAAAAAAAAAAAATTAAGAAAAAGAACCCAGCTTTCCTTGCATTTAAAGGTGGCAAGGGTCACATTTTTTCTTGTAACCCCAACAAACTCGTGAAAGATTCATGAATAGGCGCCTTAAGGAACTCCTGAGTCTGCCGAATTCTCTTTGTTGGGCAGCTGTGACTTGAAATATCAGAGACAGAATTACAGCCAGGGCACAGCTGACCTGCCCTTCCCTTTGTAAAAACAACACATAAACCCTGGCTTGCACATTCTAAGTCATGCTTTATTAGTCGATGAACTATTATTTAAATGATTTCTTTTGGCAAATCTGTTCATGATTTGAACTCAGATATATTATTTGCAGACCTGGTGCAGCTTTAGGGTATGTTCATTCTTTTTTGGTAAATCTCGTAAAAAGATTCCTGTTGGATTGCTTTTGGCTATTGACTTAAGAACAGACTAAAAAAAAAAAACCACGGAAAATGGGCAGGGGTGCAATGAACTAGAACAGGTACACAGGTGCAGAACAGCTCTAGTTTGACTAGCGCAAAAATTTTTATTGTGTTAAGATGTTCCAAGAACATGGTGGCTCCAATAGGCTTCCAGTACCAGCTGAAACTTGCACATCTAGGCAGAGTGCCAGACGCATCTGTTACTAGCAGGAAGGAGGATCATGGGTGATGTTTGTAACAAAATCCATAAAATGATCAAGATGCAAAGAGTGAAATATAAGTGGGTTATGAAATTTTACAATGCCTGTTGCCTAATAAGGGATCAGAATAAAATTCCATGTACATAACACTAGGGTATATTTATAACATTAAGGAGCATATTCAAACTAATAAAATGAGAAATACTGGGGCACGTGTACATGGCTTTTTTGAGCAAATTTTGTGTATAATAAATTGTATTATGGTGTGTAGATGTAAGAATTAAAAAGGATATACTGGAACTTGAGAATCATACCTAAAAGTTTCCTTCTCAGAATGAGTACAAGACTAATATGATAGCAGCTGAGATATTTACACTATTTTTTGTTCTGTGGTATTTTTCTGATTCATAAACATATCCCTGAAGGTAAAGCCATAGAACTGTGTATGGCATGCAGGAAATCGAGTGCTCCAATCCATCCAGAAGCCACTTATAAAGGGGAGCTGTGACTTTCCTTCATCTTCTCTAGGTGGCAAACCCTAGTTCTTACTGACTCAATCCCTTACCATTCTCATGTCTCGCTTTGTGCCTCTATCGCAACATTGGCATGAAATATTTCTCATGTCACCTTAAGTTTGTTTATATTCTAGCTATTATTTTTGTCTTTTAAGGAAAATTGAAGAAACGCAAGAAAACCAACATGTAATAGATGGCTACAATACTTTTTTCATGGTCCTCCTGCTTCTCGGAGCTTTCCTCAAAGGTGGAATTGTCTGGTGCTACAGTACCATGAACCTTCATAGGAAAGAAGGCATAGAAAAAACATTAATTATTCACTTTCTAGCTCAGCCGGTGCAATGAGAGTCCCAGCCAAGGACCATAGACTGTAGCTCCTTCTCAAGTGCAATGCAAGTATTAATAATACTTAATTTTTTTTGTGGTACTAATGTCGTGCTGTCAAGTGGTGAGAAAGACAATATGCTCCTGTCTCAAACAGTTTGCAATCTAAGTAGTACCTGGGGCAATGATAAAGTGACTCTCCCAAGGTGGGTATCTGAACGCCAGCTTCCCTGGTTCTCACCCATTGCTCAAACACTGAGCCATTTCCTGTCCAGTGCATCCTGACTGTCCATTCTTACGGGATGAATGAGACTCCCTACCAAGCTTAGGGGTAGAAGCTAGGCTCAGGAATGAAACCCAGTTCTCCTGTATTGAATTATGCAGCACGGCCACTGAAGCATCAGGCCAGCTCCGCAATGTCATTGTTTTAAGTTCCATTGTGCTGCTTGACAAAGAAAAACAAGAGTGAACCATAAACAATACAGTTTAACCAGCCATAGCAAGGTTTATTCATCAGTGCTGTGATATTTCAGGTAAAAGTGGATGTTATTTTAGCTGGTGAAGCATGGAGTTTAAACTTTTCAATATACTACAGCTCCAAAAGAAGTATTTGGCCACACAGAAATACTTCTACAAAATAGAAGGCTATTATTCTTGGCTAAATTTGAAAACTCTAAAAGTGCCTGGTTAAAACTTTATGGCCGAGTTAATGGGTAACTCTGACTTTAATTTGTAAATTGCTGCTCTCCCGCAGTGTCTAATTTTCCTCCTTGCCTCTATAAAAACACTTGTGAATCTGTGATCTTTTACTCCGTCCTTTACAGCTCCAAAATGCCAGCTGCCTTTGGCAAGATCCTTCTGCTCTTGGTAGGGATGTCCTGTCTGAGACTCAACCATGCAGCACCCCTGGACCCAAACCAAGGTAAGTTCTGACCCATTCCAAATTCTGCATCAGATAGAAATGCCATATCGATACTTCGGTTATCTATTGCTCTGAGTGACTTGTAGTCCTACGAGTAGATTAGCAACATACAACGATTCAGAAATCCGAGCATTTTTAAACGTTCTTAGGTCCTGATGAGTTCGTGTATGTGGATCGTCTATTAAAAAGTAAATAGTAAATGCAATTTTTTTTGTAATTTAATTTTGTAATTAACATTTTGTAAGAATACAGAACAATGACATATTCATCTTTCATGATATTTTAAGTATGGTGGTAGGCTATATACATGCTGAAATGGTGTTCAAGATTCTGCTCCAGGTACTATAATCTTCAAATCAGCCTTATTGTGAGGGGGTGGGGTGGGGGTTACTTCATAGCCTCTATTTATCAGTCTCCCTGCCATTGATTTCAGCAGAGTCCCTCTAAAACATCAGATTTATCCTATGGTAATTTCAGAAATTTACCAACCCCAAGAACTGGTGACCCTAAGTGATGAAAGGAGGGAAGTATAAGGTTTTCCAATAAAGTTCACTTCCACCTTTCTCTATCTAGGCATAATCATGATTGGAAGCAATCTAAATGAAATCTGTTAAGATGATACCTTTTTTATTGGACCAAATACATTTTGTGGTTAGCTTTTGAAGGTAGTACCTACTGGGCTACAGGTAGAAAAAGGAACACTACAGTTTAGTGTCAAGAATTACCTTCATGTCAAATATCACCCAGATAGAAATCAGGGCTTATATGGTAAGTACATTTTGAAGAAAGATTCAAGTTGGATTTCCTTTGGGTACTGATTTATGGATGAATAAAAATTCCAATTGGTTCCAATATTTTTTTATTTGATTTTATCAATGAAACATAAATGGCTAAAATGTTAGCCAGTATACAAATATGAACAATAAACTGAGCATCAAACAATATACACATCTGATACAAGACAAGAATATCAATGATAATGATTACGGATTAGTAATGATGAGTAGGTAGTCATATCGTGAAAACAGACAGTTAAGAATACATATCTACACAAGAGTACTACATATTTGATCTTGAAGGGGAGTCCATATTTTCCTGTATTTAGTTATTGAATTATACTTCTCAGCCGCTGCATATTCACATTTGGCAAGTATGCATACTGAGTTCTACCATGTTAAGTAGTTAGCCTTGGATAAGTCTTTCCAGCAGAATTAACATAGAAAAAGAGGGAATTATAATCCTGGAAAGCTGTGCAGTTGTGTAGGTGTTGCATTTTGGGTGAGCAGTCCTGTATGGCTCTGTAAACAAAATGCCCTGTCAACTATTAGTTAGGACTGCACCAGGGACAATACAACAAGAAGAGTATGAGAGGAACAGAGGGGGAGGGGGAAAACACTGAGAAGCATTGTTTTCCAAAGAATGGCATGCATTGCGTGTCTATATTTAAAGTCTTGCAAATAGCAGCTGTTCCAGGGAAAAGAAAGTGTACAAATATTAACAGATTCCACGAAAAGGAAATATGACTGGATATACTGCTTTTGATGTTTTTTGCAACTACATTCAAAGTGGTTTAAATAGTATATAGAGGTACTTATGTACCAGAGTCACAAGGAGTTGCAGTGGGAATCAAACCCAATTCCCCAGGAGCAAAGTCCGCTGCGCTAACCACTAAGCTACTCTTCCACTGAAGATATGATATGTTACAATCTAATGCAACAAAAAGCACCAAGAGCCTTCAGAAACGGGATACAGTTCCTTTAATTGGCAAAATCAATATTTCAATATAGTCCCGACACGGGCCGTGTTTCGGCACACAGCGCCTGTGTCAGTGGTCAATAGCGATCTATTAAAAAATAAATATTGTGACTAAACTTCTTCTTTACAAGTTAAGAGGAATACAATATGCTTTGTGAGAGTCACTCATGTAATAGAAGGGACATTCTGTTTCTACTATGCTGAGTGACTCTCACAAAGCATATTGCATTCTTATTAACTTGTAAAGAAGAAGTTTAGTCACAATATTTATTTTTTAATAGATAGCTATTGACCCCTGACACAGGTGCTGTGTGCCGAAACATGACCAGTGTCGGATCTATATTGGAATATTGATTTTGCCAATTAAGGGAGCTGTGTCCCGTTTCTGAAGGCTCTTGGTCTTTTGTTGCATTTCGGACTTTGTGTTGTACTTTGAACCCTCTCTGTACTGTTTCATGTTACAATCTAATGTCATTGCTTCTTGTTTGAGATATGTATAAATATATCTATGTATCTAGATCGTAGCTGTTGTCAGTCTCCGCTGGAATCCAGATCACTCAATAGGCTCAACCTCTTTCATCGCATTGTTGGTGGGACCCAAGCAAGACCTGGTTTATTTCCATGTTTGGTGAGCCAAACTTTCAAAATTATATATTCTCTGCAGGGAGTTGTGTATTGAAAATAGTAAAAACAAATGCAGATTTTTGTAACTTTTAAAAAATATTTCATAAGGTTTTCTACATTTCTGTGAAAGTCTATGATGTGGACATGATTGGTTTTCTGTACACTTTTTCTTAGTTTGTTTGCATTTCTATAATCAATAAAATAAAATGTAACAATAAACTGGTAGGGAGTGAGTAATTGGTTCTAATTTAGATAATATCAAGTGATTGTACAAAAAAAAATCATTTCTTACATTACATCACATCATGGGCGTAGTTTGACTGTTTCATTTGGGGGGGCAAAATGGGGCGGAGCATATTAGCATATTCATATATATATATATATATATATATATATTCAAATGAATATGCTAATATGGAGGAAGGAAGGAGGAAGGGAAAAGAGCTGCCCATCCTGTTTCTTTCCATCCCCTTCTCTTCCCCTCTCCACTCTATCCAACGTCTCCCTCCCCCTTCAAAGCATCTCCCAAACGACAACGTGGATGCAACAGCCGCAACTCACACAGGTTTGCTTGCTGTGCTTGTGAATGGCGACGGCTGCGTGGGGGAGTGGAAATGGCTTCCTTACTTCTGTTACAGTGGACACCTATCTCCTGGCTCACTCCACTCCCGAAGCTGCAGAGGCGAACGGGCGGGTGGGAAAGCAGCAAGCAAGCAGCCACACTGAACTCCGTCCTTCGCTTCCTGAATCCTGCCCTCTCTCTGCGTCCCGCCTTCCTCTGATGTCATTTCCTTTGGGGCGGGCGGGACGCTGAGAGGGCAGGATTCAGGAAGCGAAGAACGGAGTTCAGCGTGGCTGCTTGCTTGCTGCTTTCCCACCCGCCTGTTTGCCGCTGCGGGAAAGAACTCGTCTTCGTCATCTTGGTCGTTTTGGGGGGGCACTGCCCCCCTCGCCCCCCCCCCAGTCTACGCCCATGCATCACATGATGTTGGCAGTTTTTGTTAGAAAACCAACACATCATGATGCATTAACTAATTGAAAGGCAGTTTTTCCAATGCCTGATGATAGGTCTTCTAGGAAGTCAGCAAAGAGCAGGTGGAGTCAAACAAAACAATACATCCAGACAGCCATACAAAGACCTATTAGTGAGGGCTTCTACCTACAGGGAAGGTGGGCAGTTTTCACAGTCATTTATCCAGTTAACTGCTTTTTGGAAATAGCCCACATTGAGGGTAGTTGTATAACAAGGTGAGCAGAAAGACACTTGGGGGCGGTAAGGCCAACGTGGGCTTACTGCTCGCCAACCCAGAACTACCGCCAGGCTTCCACAGAAGCCCAGCGGTAATTCCTGCCCCCAGCATGCACCATTTCCAGTGCTATAAAAAATAGTTTCTATTTTTGTAACGCTGGTGCTTACCCAGAGGTAATTGTTGCCCGGTTAACACCAGGCTAGCGCAGCATACCTTACTGCCACCTCAATGGGTGGCAGTATGTGCTCCCCCTCAAAATTGCTGTGTGGTAAGTAGTTCATGTACCGCATGACCATTTCATGTAAAGAAAAAAGACAGCCTTTTACTCGCTGCAATGAAAAGGGGCCTCAGAGTGCATCAGCATTACCGCAGCTTAGTAAAAGGGGCCTTTATTTGGTACCATTTTATAAAGTCACTTAGGAGCTCCTTTTCTAAGCTATGTTAGGCACTAACATTTATTTTTATTTATTTATTTGTTACATTTGTATCCCACATTTTCCCACCTATTTGCAGGCTCAATGTGGCTTACATTGTACCGTAGTGGCGTTTGTCAGTTCCGGAATTAACAAATATAGGTGTTATTGTAGTAGAATAGGTTCATGTAAGGTAGGTATATTAGGGGAACTTAGGAAGGAAGAGGGAAGTTGGGAGTGTCCATTACGATTTTTGGTTTTGTTGTGTTGCATGTACCTAATACAGCAAAACTGACCTAATGCAGGACATGCTAAAGATCCTGCATTACTTTTGGCATTTGCACTTGCTAAGCGTGCAGAATTAGAGGGGCAGATTAATGGCAGAGAATGGGCAGAGAGTGGATGTGGAAGTGGCAACCAGTTAGCATGTACACATTAGCATGTACTAACTGGTTATCACAGGGTTAACGCAGGAGCTCTTTCCAGATTCCAGCGTTATCTTTTTTAAATGGCCATGCGCTAATGGTACGAGTATATCTTTTATCGTTTATTCCATTTGATATACCATTTTACATGTGGTCAAATCAAAGTGGTTTATAGTATGCAAATAAACAAATGATGCAAACAATGTGCAATATATAAAAACACTAAATCATAAAAATAAAACATAGAACTCCATTGTTTAATAGTAAAGCACACATACCCAAGACCAGACAATCACACAGGCATACCATAAACTCGTATCAAATGCTAGATATCATCTGTATATATTAAGTTGCAATTAACAATTGCAGTTATCTCTTCTCATTGAAACCTGGTCAAGTAATCCAACATTTCTGAAACGAAATTATAAATAGATCTCAAAAGCCAAGTTAAAGAAATAAGTTTTCAATAGTACTCAGAATGATTTGTATGTATCTGCTAATCGTAGATACTTAGGAAGTGAATTCCAAAGAGTTGGGGCCAAAAAGAAAAAAAGCAGCTGATCATATGGATTCCCGCTGGGCTCTGGTGGGAGAACTAACCTGTTATCCATTAGAGAGCAGAGTGTACAAAGTGGCTGTCAAGAATGGGATAGTTGAGCTCTTATTAGGGAAGTAGCATGAGGAGGAAGAGGCCAGCTCAGACACTGTATTTATTTGGCTGGGAAACCCTTAGTGTCCCCACCAGCAAAGGTATGATTAGCACATGCGTGCGGGGGGAAAGGGAGGAGAGGAATGTGTTACCCATCCCCCCCCCCCCCCCCCCCCCCCCGGTTCACCCCTGGGCACCCTCAGGTTTCAAATGATGTAACTCCATCAGTACTCTATTTTTCCAGCTCACTTTTGCACAATATCCCCGGGATTCTATGTATCGCACCTAGCATTCCACTCCGAAATCCAACGCATGTAACTTAATTGGCTTAACATGCCAATCAGCATTTTAAACAGCATGTAACAAGCACTAATGAGCACTAATTGGTTATATTTAGAATTTACATGCTTAACTCGCTGTGCATATTCTGTAACGCACAGCACCTAAATTCTAATGTGTGGAGCCAAAAAGGGGTGTGGTTATGGGTGGGGAAATGGGCATTTTGTGGGCATTCTAAAATTTCCATGCCCTGTTATAGAATATGGCCCTATGTGCCTAAATCTATGTGCCGTTATTTACGCCACGTTTCCCCTGGTGTAAATGGATGCATATAGTTCTAGGCGCTGGGATATCAGCTAAATTTATTCTATATACTGCGCCATTTATAGAATACACTTAGGTGGACACTTATTCCACGTAGATTTTTCAGGTACCATATATAGAATCTAGCCCTATATGTTTTCCATTCTGATTTTGTAGTTATTGAATAAATGCAGTAACACTCTTTCCTTAGCGTATGCAGCAAATGAATCCTTGTGTCCATCTACCAGCAGGTGGAGATAGAGATTACAAAGCTGAAGGCAGTGATACTGTCCTGTTTCTACTATGGGTGAGCCCTTAGGTTCCCTGAGGCCCCGAAAGACCTCAGAGGACAGCCGTGCACCCCGAATCTTCACCCGCGGCGGCCGCCGTTCACCAAGGGTTGACCCCCAGCTGCAGGCGGCCAGCAGGACTGCTGGAACCGCGGGGTGACAGCTGGCCTGGCTGGTAGTCAGCAACACAGTCTATGGTAGCACAGTCTCTGAAGGGCAGCTAGCAAGGGCGGCCAGCACTCCAGGAAGAAAAGTAACTCAGACTCTGAAGGGCAGCTAGCAAGGGCGGCTAGCACGCTGTGAAGAGAAGTAGCACAGTCTCTGAAGGACAGCTAGCAAGGGCGGCCAGCACTCCAGGAAGAAAAGAACACAGTCTCTGAAGGACAGCTAGCAAGGACGGCTAGCACTCCGCAGACCCACTGCGCCGGCTTCTGACATACAAAACGGAATCAATTGGATCCTCCAGTTTCTCTGTTTAAATATCGCGCCATTCCGCCCCTTCCCTGGGAGAGGAGCCAACCAACCTGGCCCCGGCAGGCTCCTGGATTGGCCGGCCTGCCCTCCAGGCGGACTCTTAGTTCCGGTGCGCCAATCCGGCGCAAAGTAGGAGGAGCTTCTGCGCCGGTCCGCTCAGGGCAAGGGAGGCGTCGGCGCCGGCGCCGCCATCTTGGCCAGCGTGCTCCCTTCTCCGAGGCTGGCGTTCGCTCCAGCAGGTCGCCGGCCTCGGCCCGACCCGCGGCAGCGCCGGCTCCTCCGGAGGTCCGTCTCCGCCGCCCTGGACGCCGCAAGGCTCGATGACCATCGCTCCCCACAGCGGAAGCGCAGGTAGGGACATGGGTCGTGACAGATACCAGACGGCCAGCTCCTCCTTCACCTCAGTACATCTCTATCTCCAGCAGGTGGTGAACGGTGCTTCAGCAGCTCCTGGATTTGTCTGTTGGGGATACTCCTGGGTCCTGTGGGCCAGTTGAGTTTAGGGGTGTCTGGCTGGTGGTGCCG
Source organism: Microcaecilia unicolor (assembly GCF_901765095.1). Classification (NCBI taxonomy): domain Eukaryota; kingdom Metazoa; phylum Chordata; class Amphibia; order Gymnophiona; family Siphonopidae; genus Microcaecilia; species Microcaecilia unicolor. Next base: position 170,574,235 of record NC_044034.1, on the reverse strand, counting down.
ACTTTGGGGGCATACTCAGTCTTCTGGGTCCCTGCTTCACCCTTTCCCCCCATGTCTCCCGGTCTTTAGAGCTCTAGCCTTCCTCACCAGTAAAAAAACCAAAAACAAACCAAGAGAGCTCCTTTGCCTTCATTCAGTGTTTAAAAAAAAAAAACCAAAAAACCTAGAAGATTTCTGACAGGACCTGGCAGTACAGGGTTTCCCTATCTTAGTGCTATGCTTTCAATCTGTGTGCCAGTTAGGCAGCAGGCTGCTGCGTCTGTGGGACTCTGCTTCTCCTCCGGAAACACCTGCTGTTCGGTGAGTCCCTGCCTTTCTCTTTTCGGCGCGGGGGGATACCATGCTTTAATGTGGACGACGCTGGCATTTGAAAGCTGTTCCCGCTGCGGTAGCAGATGCTCCGCAGATAGACTCTGTGTGGTGGCATGTTTGAATGCTGGGGAGGAAGTGCTGAAGTTCCCCTTCCCCAAGCAGCCTTTTCCCGCACTAAAATGGCGGGAATGCGCGCCTTTTTGCTGGCGCGGCCCTCTCTTTTCTCCTGAAATCGGCTCTGATCCTTTCCCGCCCTGTGGCCTTGATGTGGGCGGGGGGAGGGGCAGCTTCTCCTAAAGAACCTTGTGTCCAGCGACCCTCCCCTCCCCCCTCGGCACATCACCCAAGCCCCTACCCCCCCTTCGGACACATCAACCCCCTCGCCACCCGCAGCCGCCAATACTAACGCTGTCTGGCCGCTGCTGTGTCTCCTGTTGAGCAGCAGCGGCCGGTACAAAAAGAAAAAAGCCTGAAACACGGCTCCGTAGACAGCCATCTGGCATTGGCTGTCGTCTCTGCAGCCGCTCCTCCTCTCCCCTCTGACGTCGCTGCGCTCCTCCAGGGTCTTCCTGCGGGGCAGTGATGTGGAGGAGAGAGGAGGAGCGGCTGCAGAGACGACAGCCAATGCCAGATGTCTACGGAGCCACGTTTCAGGTTTAAAATTTATTTTTGGCTTTTTTCTTTTTGTACCGGCCGCTGCTGCTCCACAGGAGAAGCAGCAGCAGCCAGACAGTGTTAGTATTGGCGGCTGCGGGTGGCGAGGGGGTTGATGTGCCCGCTAGGGGGGGTAGGGGCTTTGGTAAAGCGCTGGGGGGAGGGTCTTGGGTGATGCGTCGAGGGGGGGTAGGGGTTTTGGTATTGCGCCGGTGCTTGGTTGTTGCGCCGAGAGGGGGGGCACTGAGAGCTGATTCGTAGGCAGAGAGAGGAGTAGGGAAACATGCTCCGCGTGTTTCCCTACTCCTCCCCCTGCCTGGCTCGCGGTTTTGCAGGGCAGGGGCTTGGTTGTTGCGCCGAGGGGGGCACTGACAGCTATTTCCCAGGCAGGGGGAGGAGTAGGGAAACACGCTCCGCATGTTTCCCTACTCCTCCCCTTGCCTTGGAATCGGCTGTCAGTGACATCACTGATGTCAGTGCATTCTAAACTGCCTAGCAGACCATCTCCGAGGGAGGCAAGGTCCCAGGCACATTAGAATGTTGAAGGTGAGAATTATTATATAAGATTGTTATTTTCTGGGGCTAGTGCTCTGGTCTCCATGGTAACCATGGAACTTCAGTGCTGTCATGGGGGCATTTACTCCAGGTGCAGTAGTTTCAGCAAAATAGTTTTCTTTTTCTGGAACATGGCTGGCTTTCAGCCTGAAGGTCACAGGTTTAAGGCTGGTTTGTGCATCATATTAGAAGCTGTGGTCCTTGGCTCCTTTTCTATGGGGCATATTTTACTTCCCTCTCTCATATTGCTTGCCTTGACAAGCAGTTCTTTCCATAGCTGGGACAGTTTATACTAGGCTACAGTGGCAAAGGTTCGCTGTGGTGGTTTCCCACAGCAGCTCTGCTCTTCTAGTTTTGCTCTCTGACACTGATCAAACTATTGAATTCCAGTTCCAGCTTCCACTGTATCTGTGGCACCTCTAGCTAGTTGTTTGTTGCAGTGTCTCTAAGGCTTTTATTACACTTTTGCACTTTTTCTTTATATTGGACAGCTAGCTATATTCAGAACTACTTCAATTTAGCCTGCACATCAATTTTCCCTTCACTTCTCCCTTAGGAAGCATTTCTTTTCTTTTCTTTCCTCTTTGCCCCCCTCATCTGTGGTTTCTCTGTTTGGACGTTCTGAGCCCTCATGTTCAGTTCCAGACTTTGCCTGTCGGCATGGCTATGGCTCCATTCACCTTTTCCTAGGTTTGGGAGTTTTGCAGCATTCTCTGCCAGGACAGCATCAGAGTGCACCTCGCTCTAGATGAGATCTGAGATTTTTATCTTCCCGGATCTTCTAGAAATCCTTGAGCTGGGTGGTCACCCTTCAAATGAGCCACCTCATCCCATTACAGACAGCTCTGGTATGATTTCTTTCTTCACCGAGGACTGGAGGATCTAGGTTCAGACTTGGGTGCACAGTCTGCTCAGGGCGCTGAATCCTCAGGCCTGGCTATCCATTCATGTCTTGGGCTCTGTGGTGGACACTTTGGAGGTAGTGCTGTGGGCGCTGCTCATAGATGACTTCTACAGCTCTTGCTTCTCAATGGGTGGTCTCCTGTGTTCCAGAGGTGTCAGCAGTGTCTTCCGTGGCTGTTCTCGGTACGCCTGCGCATGAACTGGTGGCTTCGCAATTCCTCCTTGTGAAGGGATGTCTTGGCGCCTCCGCAGTGGATGGTGGTGGTCATGGATGCGAGTCTCTCAGACTGGAGAGCCCTTTGCCTCCTCCTTCCATCTCCATGGTGGTGGATGACACAGGGGACGGTGTAGCCGATCTCCCACCTGGATCTGCTTTTGGTGCTATTCGTCTTCTAGCCTTTCAGGACACGTTGCGGGCTAGGTGGTGCTTCTGCCGTCAGAGAAGATGAGGCGATGGCTGCTTCTTTGACAGAGTGGGACTCGGAGTCAGACTGTGGCCATCAGGGCATGTTGCCCCCATGTAATGGGCAGAGGACCTCTTGTTCCATTTCTATGTCCACTTTGCAGGCTTTTCCTACGGTGAGTTCTCTTTTCTGCCATCTTCTGGTCTCAGCAGAATGGTTATTCCGCACCAGTGTTTCTCCAACATGGCCTCAGGTAGAGAGCTTCATAGGTAGATCTGATGGCGTCCCAGCTGGACACCCAGGTGCCTTCTTTCTTCTGTCATCGGAGAGAGGGTGATTTGGCAGGGCTGGTTGTTCTATTGCTTCCTTAGAAGGAGGATGTTCTTCGATAGTGTTTCCTCCATGGCCTTTCTGCAGCCTAGTTCTTTTCGGATCGCTCTCCACCAGGGTCGAGTCATTCTGGTAGCTCAGGATTAACCACGGCACTCTTGGTATGTGGATATAGTGAGGCTCCTGTTGGTCCCTTCATTTTGGATCCGCTTGACTCCGGGCTCTTCCTTCTGGGTCCGCTCCTGAGTGGATGATCCCTCTCGCTTTGGTCTTACAGCCTGGTTTTTTGAGAGGCCGACTCTGGGAACAGAGTTGTTTGGACGCTATGGTTACTGTTCTGTTGCAATCTTGTATGTGGTCCACAGTCCACTGCAACCACGTATTCTCAGGTGTTGAGGATTTTTTTAGGCTGGTTGTGGCCCATGCTTGGTCTTCATTGCGGGCGTCTGTTCCTCAGCAATTGAATTCTTTCTGCAGGATAGGTTGCAGAAGGGCCTGGCCTTGAACTCGGAGGTGGTGCATTTCTTGCAGAGTGCTTTGCTCCTCCACTGCTGCAACCTTCTTCTCCCTGAAACCTCATTAGTATTCTTCGAGTCTAGTTTGGGGTTCCTTATGTACCGAGCATTGCTTCAGACTCCTTTTGTTCCTTTGCAGAATGCTTCGCTTAGAAACTTACAAGCAGTGTTCTTGGTCGCCAATTCTTTGGCATGCAGCGTGTCTGAATTTTTAGCATAGCCATGCCGACCTGTTTTTTCTCCAATTTGCTGAGTCTGGAGTGACCTTCCTTTTGGTTCCTTCTTTCTTTTCCGGCTGTGGTTTGGCTTTTCTTTTTCAGCCTCTCTTTCTTCCCTCCTTTTAGGAGGGGGATTTTCACATGGAGTACACGACGCTTCGTCTTCTGGATGTTCAGTGGGCTCTCCGGTATTTGCAGATGTTGCATGTTTTTCAGTGTTCAGATCTTCTCTTTGTCTTTGTCGCTGGTTATTGCTGTGGGATGGCAGCCTCTGGTCTGATCTGATTTTTTTCTCGTTGGATTGCAGATACATTGTGGATTTTTTGGAAAGGTTGTGTTCCATTGGTGGCATTCCAGGCTCGTTTCACAAGTTTGTTATTTACTTCTTGAGCGGAACGGGTGTGCTTTCACTATTCAGATGCTGCCTTTGCAGCGGCGGTTCTGTCTCAGGGAGCAGCAACTTCCCACCCTACTTAGGGATTGCTTTGGTACATCCCACCAGTTCTTGGATTTATCTGTTGCATACACTAAGGAAGGTAAAATTATGCCTTACCTGCTGATAATTTTCTTTCTTTTAGTAGCAGCAGATGCATCCAGGATCCCATGCTTGTTTTGCCTATCTGTTCTTGTCCTGGTCTTTAGTTTCCAAAAAAGAGGAAAGAGAACAGAAACCACTGATGAGTACTCCATCGCAGTCGTGGTTTCTCTTAAGTCAGACTGACAAGTTTCTGTTTTGTATGGTTGGTGAGGAAGGCTTCCTGGTTTCTTGTCTGATTCTACTTGGTGATGAGACATGTACTGAGGTGAAGGAGTAGCTGGCCGTCTGGTATCACTGCCTTCAGCTTTGTAATCTCTATCTCCACCGTAGATGGACACAACCCACCAATTCTTGGATTCATCTGCTGCTACTAAAGAAAAGAAAATTATCAGCAGGTAAGGCGTAATTTTACCGTAGTTCTGATGTTTTGATCATTTAAAGGGGATATGGAAATCATAAAAGTTTAATAACCTCTGATTTAAAGGAAGTTAAGGATTGGATGAATGCGAAAAGAGACCTGGTATATGGGAGTGGGTGCCTAAGGTAGATGCATATGTATATGTTGGAGGAGAGGAAAGGGTTAACAGTAGACATGATCCCCAAGAAGGAAATGAAAGGGAGTTACAGGTGTGGGAAGGAAGGGCATTTTAATAGTGTGAGAGAAGGGGATGGAGGAAAGTTATTTGTTTTTTATTGATTTGGATTTATAATTGAACAACACCATCTAATCATATTTGGCTTAATAAATTCTGAAATTAAACTAAGGGCTTCCTTTTTTGATTCAGGCTTCCCTGAAGCGAAATAACAAACATTTCTGTGGAGGAACCATTGTATCTGCTAACCGGATAATCACAGCTGCACATTGTGTTATGGACAGGTATGAAAGCCGGAATTCAGTCAGCTTATTTAAGATGACATTATAAATCTGTCCCATGTAATCTTGTGCATCAGTATTTTCATGACTACTTTAAACCTTGCTAGTTAAGAAAATGTGGCTGCGAATAGGATAAGCTCTCGAATGATCGCTTGGGATTATTTGATACAATGTGTTCTGCTGTGCCTTTTAAAGATGAACGCTCTTGCTTTTCTCTGTCTTTTAAAATCCTATGTTGTTTCATTTGTAAGATTTTTCCCCAAAACTTGACAGTGTTGCTACATCATTCATCTCCTTATAACAAAATGAAGGGGCCCTTTTACTAAGCCACAGCAAAATTGAATTGAATTAAAATTACACTTATATTCTGCAGGATTCCACTTAAATGGTTCAATGCAGAGTACGAAAAATTAGCCAAGTAAAAAACTACTGGGAAAATTACAAATTAGAGCATCCTAAGGCAGGACTGTTTTTACAGTGGCAGTAAATTAAAGATTTTTTCCATTTTTTTATTTGCAGGTTGTCCACTAATGTTATCACAGCAACTGCAAATAATTAACATGAGAGCACTTACTGCTTCTGATTTAGGAGGCAATTAGTGGTCCTGCATTAACCCTGCGTTAACCAGTTAGCACACAGTTATGTGAATGCACTAGCTGGTTGGCGCTTCTGCATCCACTATCCACCCATGACACCCCCTATTAAAAAAAATTACAAAAATAGTTTGCACATGATTACCGCACACAAACAGGGAAATTACCACAAGATGCTGTAGTGCATCCTGCGGTAAGCCTTTTTAAGCATGCTAAAGCCACATTGGGGGGGGGGGGGGGGATTCTATATTTAGCACCTAAAAAATCTGCATGGAAAACATTTCTGCCTAAGCATATTCTATAAGTGGCATCTAGATTTAGGGGTCCTTTTACAAAACTTCGGCAAAAGGGGGCCTGCACTGACATTGGCACATGTTTTTGATGTGCACTGAGGTCCCCTTCTACCGCAGCAGGTAAAAGACAGGTTTCCCTTTTCTTAAAGAAATGGCCATTTCAAGGGGGAGCACTTACCACCACCCATCGAGGTGGTGTAAGGGCTCCTGCACTAACTTGGCGTAGCTGGGAGGCGCACAGCACTGCCTGATTACTGCCGGGTACACACTGGCACTACAAAAATTGAAATATTTTTGCAGCACCTGAAATGGCACGTGCTACAGGAGGGAACTACTGCCTGGCTGCTGTGGTAGCCCGGCAGTACTTCCCTTTTAGCAAGATGTAAGCCCATGTTGGCCATACCGCTTCTTCATAAAAGGGCTCCTGAATGCCTAAAATTATGCACATTCATTTATGCCGAAAAAAGGTGCACTCGGATACATTCTATAAATAGTTGCATAAATTTTGGAATGCTCACAAAACTCCCATTTCCCCACCCATAACCATGCCCCCTTTTGCCTGCACTCATTAGAAGTTAGGCGCACTGCATTACAGAATACACTTAGCGACTAGTGTGCATAAATTGTAATTATTGCCAATTAGTGCTCATTATTGCTTGTCAAGAGCTGTTATCAATGCTAATTGGCTTGTTAAGCCAATTAAAGGTAAGTGCTTTGTTATAGAATATGCTTGGATTTTGGTATAGATCTCTAGGTGCGCTGTATAGAATCTGGGGGTTAGGGCTTAGCACACCTTAGTTAAAAGACCCCAAAATGCAAGCAAATATGAGGCAACTAAGGACCACAATGCAAACCAAATCATATCAAACACAAATCCTGGTCTCCATCCCTGGAAGGGAGCAAGAACATTGTAAACATTAAATTGAGTTCCAATATGTAGCTGATGTACTGCCAAGTGAAAAATACTGCAGATGGAGCTTCATATGCTAAAACCTCAAATAGTGTGTGTTATTTTTCATAACATGCAATAGTTGGCATTGTAGGGAAAGGGAATTGGATGATATACTGCCTTTCTGTAGGTTTGCAACTACATTCAAAGCAGTTTACTTAGTATATGCAGGTACTTATTTGTACTTGGGGCAATGGAGGGTTAAGTGACTTGGCCAGAGTCACAAGGAGCTGCAGTGGGAATCTATCCCAGTTCCCCAGGATCAAAGTCTGCTTCACTAACCACTAGGCTAGTCCTCCACTCCATGTAGCATGCCAAGCATAATTTGAAAAGTTTTACAGATTTGCAGTAAATAAAATTATGCATGTAGCCACCCATTTAGAATCTGGGTGACAAAATGCCTGTAAGTTCAGCAACATGTAATGCCTCTTCTTCCCACACAGTGAAGAACATACGAATAGCCATTCTGAGGCAGAGGTAAAGAACATAGAGAAAAGATCCAGAGGTTGGCTGGTGTAGGAGGAGTGGGGGCAGGGGCCTCAGGTGGCACTTTTTCGGGTGTGGCATCTCTCCCCTTCCTTCCTCCACCCCATTCCCCAATTTTACCTTCTTTTTATGTTTTTTTAAAAGCCAGTGGCAGCAGCGATTTCCATATGCTCTTCTCTTTACTGCGACTGCTTCTCTGATGTCACTTCTGGTTACCTCAGAGGCGGCCGCAGTACAGAAGAGGTCGGTGCCAGCGGCAGAGCAGCATATGGGAATCACTGCCACTGCTGGCTTTAAAAAAAATATAGAAGCTAAAACCAGGGAACGGGATGGAGGAAGGAAGGGGGGAGGATGCCAGAACTTGGCCCGGGAGAGGAGGGTGGCATCTCAGCCCTGCCTCAGGCGGCATCTTGCCATGGACCACCCCTGGGGAGGGGCAGGTACTCAGCAATTAGGTGAATGCTGGTTGGGTTTAAACTTCTGAGGATTTTGCACAGTGAACTCACTGTTGAGTTAATAAACAGAAATGCAGAGATGGGACACATACAATAGAGTCATCAGGTAAGGATTGTACTGGGCAAAGACTAGTCTTCTAGAAATGGTCCATAAAATTAGGCTTGGTCTTGATTTGTTGGCATCCTGGGCTTCCAAATTTAAATATTAATTAAATAGAGATAAAACTAAATTTCTTGTGGTAACTAACCTCTTCGACCATACTGTATATAATGATTTTAACAATGACAACGCGTTCTACCCCCTAGACACTATGCTTAGGGTACTGGGTGTATTAATTGACAGTCACCTAACGTTCGAGCCTCAGGTTTCCTTAGTAGTGGAAAAAACCTTCAGGTCTCTTAGCTTAGGAGAATCAGATCATATTTCTCACCTGACGTCTTTAGACTGCTACGGTAGTTCAATCCTTGATTTTAACACAGTTTGATTAATGCAATTCTATCTATGCTGGATGTAAGAATAATATTTAACCATCTCTCTGACCTCATGTACAACTTTCTTTAAATTAGTCACCTTATTTTCTAACTACTCTTACTTGCTTATACTCTTACAATGTCAACACAATACGTAATATAATATTTTAATTGACAGTGAAGTATTGTTATTTAAATATTTTTACTGCTGTAATTGTCTATTGCTCATGTTTGATTTATTCTTAATGTACATTGCCTTGAGTGAATTCCTTCAAAACGGCGGTAAATAAATTCTAATAAATAAAATAAAATAAGGAGGGTGTCCTAAATTGGCTGCAAATGGCCCAAAGTACTACAGCTAGGCTTGTCATCAAGGTATTGCATTTTGATAGAGCCACTCCATTATTATGCAAGCTGTACTGACTGCCCATTAAAGCCAGGATTATTTGTAAATTATGTGTTTTTGTCTTTCAAATATTATATGACATGACACCAGTTACATGCAGCCCTTAATCATGTTTAATATTTATTGTTTAATTGATACTTGTTATACTGTCTTTTCTTAGAAGATCAAAGCAGTTCACAATTGCAATATTTAAAACATAGCAAAGAAAAGAGCTCCATTTTATGACAGGAAAGACACATTCAACAAGTTTTTCAGTCATAATATAAAATAATACTTTCCTTCTTTTTTTTTTTTAACAAAACTGCACTCATACAGGGAAAAACACCATTAAAGTGCTCAATCTGAAAGGCCATTAAAAGCTAGGTAAAAGAAATGGGTTTTCAACAGGGTTTTGAAAAGCAGTAATGAGAGTTCAGATCCAAGTTCTGAAAGCAGGCTATTCCATAGGCAAGGTACCAAAAAATAAGACTGCTGGTCTGGTGGATTCATTGCATGCAGCCTTAGGTGAAGGCAGAACCAAATAATTGGAGTCTAATGATCAGAATGCCCATATGCAATATAACTATTCTCCTATGCAATATAATCTCTGGTTCTAGGGACTATCTTAGACTTCATCTTCCAGATTGCAAGACAGTGTGCTATAAGTTGGTTCACTCCGCAGACTTTAGATACCAAGGTGCTAAGTGGTGGAACTCACTGCCAATGGCAATCAAGGGTCAGCCTGATTACTTGGTATTTCGCAAAAGACTGAAAACTTTCCTCTTTGAGAGGCTTCTACCCATTGATGGAGCGTATTAAATTATAACCAGCTATCAATGGTTTATTATTTAGTTCTTATTTGTGTCTTGTTTGTGCTACTCTGCTCTTACTTGATATTTTTTTTAAGGTATTGTAAACCTTGCCTGTTGTTTTATTTATTGTTAGTCACATTGAACTCAAGTATGTTTGGGATAATGAGGGTTGCAAATGTCAAAATAGATAAATAAATAAACAATCCAATATTTCATGGGTTTAAATAAAATATGGGAAGCTCAGTAGTAGTAGTAGTAAGAAGGTGAAATTTTCCATAGAAAAGTAAATTTAAGCAAAAGGAGTAATGATAAGGTGGAAGGATCAGAAGAAATATGAAGACTACTTCTTTACTGAGAAGGTGGTAGATGCCTATTATAGTAGCAAAGATCATGAAAACCAACGCCATGACAAGATTTCAACATGCATGGAATAGATACAGAACACAGGAATAAGGACAGGTAGAAGAAATAAGGAAGGAGATGAAGTGTTTACATAGAGACATGGAGCTCTAGTGGGTCAAAGAGAGAAGAATACAAGCCAATCAGCAGAACGTGGAAGTATGGCTACAGCAGCCATCCAAGAAGGCTGAGGGAATCAGAGAAGAAGATAACTGGGTTGAACAGAGGACTACTTGGTCCTTTTCTGCTGTCATCTACTAGGTTACCATGTAAACCTCATTCGTCACCAAGAGTAATAGCTCATAGATCAGTGTTTCCCAAGTCTGGTCTTGGCGTACCCCTTGCCAGTCAGGCTTTCAGGATATCCACAATGATATCAAATTCACTTCAGATCACCCGACCTTCAAGAAGCGTCTCAAGACCTTCCTTTGTGGCAGAGCATACGCCACGAGCCCTAAAGGAGCCACGCCCTTTTAGCCCATAGCTCGCTCTATGATAATTTATCACCTACCCTCTCTCCTTTTCTTCATCGGTCATTTCTCTCTCCCACCTGTGACCTTGTCTACTGTGCTTTGTACTATTGTACTATTGTTTGCTTATTAACTATTGTACGCCACATTGAGCCTGCCCTTGGGCGGGAATATTGTGGGATATAAATGTCATAAATAAATATGCATGAAAGAAATTTGCATATAATGGAGGCAGTGTACACAAATCAAGTTAACCAAAGCTAAGTATAAAAATTTCTATATTAAAAAACCATAAATATAAGGGAACCCTTGACAGGGTGAAGCTTTCATTAAAGCCCAGTGCAAAGAAATATGTTTATTTAAAAATTGAATATTTAAAAATTTATAAACAAAAGATAGGTGTTGGACCAATGACGAGAGGCATATAAGTTTGATTTCTGGATGTTCATAACATCAAAGTGGAAATTCATATCAACAACACCTCTGAGGTCTAATATAAGAGAAACTACATATGAACAGTAGGATACAGTGACATTATTGTGCTATTGATTATAGAATCGTGTGGAAACTGTATAACTATATATAATTCAGTGGGCAAATTTTGATATCACAAATCAAGTTCATGCATATTCATTGTGGATAACCTGAAAATCTGACTGGCAAGGAGTACCCCAGGACCGGACTTGGGAAATACTGGCATAAATGACACCATTGTTTCAAAACATGAAAACCAGTGGTGAAAACTTTGATGTCCTCATCTATGCTTTAGCTAGACCCAGTGTGATCCCCCAGAGTTCATCTTGAAGTTTAGGTTTTGGTAGTTCCATCTATGAGCATGATGTAAATGACTGATGCAACTTTCCATTGCTATCTTCTTTCCTGTTTCTAATTCATGTTCTTCTCATTCCTTTTCAGGTATTTGCTTCAGTATCTGAAAGTTGTGGTTGGAGACTATGATCTGCGAGTGAGGGAACAGAAGGAGCAGACATTCTATGTGAAATCCATCATCAGGCATCCAGAATACAATCCAAACCGACCAATACACTATGACATTGCCGTGCTAGTGCTGGATGGCTCCATTCAGTTTGGTAATGCCAGAAATAACTGTGAAGTCCTTTTTGCACAGGAAATGATGTGCCCCAGTAGCTATACAGATTGAGGTGGGGAGCTGTGCAATATTTGCCACTCTAAATAAAAGCCGTTTACTTTCTGCAAAGGTAAATTTGCAGTGTGCATCAGAATGAGTTACACCTGTAAAATAAAACGTGTTTTTTGTGTGGGAATATTGAAGGTGTCAGAATTTTCTCACTCTCCTGCTAAATCCCAACATGCCTTCAGTTAGCAGCTGGGCCCATCTCAGTTCAGAGGCAAATGACTGAATAGTCATCCTCAGTGAAAAATGACCATGCCCATCCACTTATTTTTGTCAATGGGCCTACCCCATCAAGGGGGTCAGTTGTATAACAAACTACATAGGTTTCTCCAATTTTGTGAGGAACAATATGCCAACAGGTGGCATAAGCTTAGGCACAGTTATCCCTGCTCTGAGGCAGATGTGACTTTTCAGAGAGGTTTATGTGTATGCAAGTATTTTATACAATATGCCTGAAAATGCTAAGCTCACCCAGTCCCCATCCCTGGGAACGTTACTGCACTGGTAGTGTAGACTGAGGTACATAGAGGCTCTGTGCACATAAACCCAAATTCTATAAGTGGCATTAATTTGTGTGTGCAATTTAATTCAATAATGAGCCAATTAGCACGGATAATTTGGTCCTACCTATCAATTATCAGTGTAAATTGGCATTAATTTAAATTTACATTCACATATTTATGTGCCTCCCCAAAAAAGGGGTGTGGCCATGGGAAGGTTTTGGGCAGATCAGGGGCATTCCTCCAATTTATGTGCACTGTTATAGAATAAGGGGGATCCGCGCCTAATTTAGATGCAAGCAGTGGTGTGCTGGAGCCGGCTCACACCGGCTCGCAAGAGCCGGTTGTTAACTTTGCTTCACACTTGCAAGCCGGTTGTTGAAACGCGCGAGCCGGCTCTCCTCTCTCCGGATCCGGTCCCTCACATCACCGACCTGACTCTTCGAATTCTTCGGGGCAGGCAGTCTTGCCTGCCCACTGCCAGCGCTGACTCTCCCCCGCTGGCGCTGCCAGTTCGCGCTTTATAAATGGCCGCCGAGACTTCCAGATGCGGCCTCACGAGACTTCTGCTGAAGTCTTGAAGGCCGCCCTTGTAAGTCTCGGCAGCCATTTTGAAGCGTGAACCGGCAGTGCCAGCGGGGGAGAGTCAGCGCTGGCAGCGGGCAGGCAAGACTGCCTGCCCCGAAGAATTTGAAGAGTCAGATCGGTGACGCGAGGGACCGGATTTGGAGGGAGGGAGGAGAATTCGCCGAACAACTCGGGGGGGGGGGGGGTGGTAGGGGAGAGAAGGGAGTCGCTGGGCATTTGTGGATGGAGGGGAGAGAAGGGTCGCTGGGTATGGGTGTATGCAGGGCAGGGGAGAGGAGGGTCACTGGGTATGGGTGCATGCAGAGCAGGGGAGAGAAGGGTCGCTGGGTATGGGTGCATGCAGGGCAGGGGAGAGGAGGGTCACTGCTGGACATGGGTGGATGGAGGGCAGAGGAAAGGAGGGTCACTGGGTATGGGTGCATGCAGGGCAGGGGAGAGAAGGGTCGCTGGGTATGGGTGCATGCAGGGCAGGGGAGAGGAGAGGAGGGTCACTGCTGGACATGGGTGGATGGAGGGCAGGGGAAAGGAGGGTCACTGGGTATGGGTGCATGCAGGGCAGGGGAGAGAAGGGTCACTGGGTATGGGTGCATGCAGGGCAGCAGGGGAGAGGAGGGTCACTGCTGGACATGGGTGGATGGAGGGCAGGGGAAAGGAGGGTCACCGGGTATGGGTGCATGCAGGGCAGGGGAGAGGAGGGTTGCTGGGTATGGGTGCATGCAGGGCAGGGGGAGAGAAGGGTCACTGGACATGGGTGGATGGAGGGCAGGGGAGATGAGGAGAGAGAGAAGAAATGCTGGACATGGATGGAGGGAAGGGAAGAGTGAGGAAGGAGATGAGATGAGGGAAAAGGAAGAGAGGAGAAAAACTGCACTTGGATGAAGAAAATAGGCAGAAGCTGAGGACCAGAAATGAAGAAGAAAGGAGGAAAGGAAAGAAATAAATGGAAAGGAAGCCCTGGAAACGGAGTTAAGAGGACAGATAGCAGCAGAATCAGATACTGAGCCAGCATGATCAGAAAAACAGTCACCAGACAACAAAGGTAGAAAAAAAAATCATTTTATTTTCATTATAGTGTTTGGAATATGTTCACTTTGAGAATCAGGTGCTCAACATTAAAAGTTTATATTTATTTACTTATTTATGGCATTTTATCGCACATTAAACGTGAATTAGATTGGAACCTGGGATCATTTAATTTTTTTTCCTGGAGTAATGCATTACCACCCCCCAGGCTCTCTCCTCGGCTATAGCCAGCTCTGCAATTTGGGGGGGGGGGGCGCAGAGGGAGACGGGGGGCGCAGAGGGGGACCGGGGAGAGAGCCTGTTGTTAAATATTTACCAGTACACCACTGAACGCAAGGATTAGCACCAGGGTTTAGTTGGTGTAAATCCTCGCATCTAAAGTTAAGCACAGATCCCGGTGCTAAGCGCTAGTCACCTAACTTTGAGTGCCATTTATAGAATAGCGCTTAGCATGATTTTTTTGGCTCCATTTAAAGAATTTGGTCCAAAGTCCGTACAGTTTTATGACAAGCCATATTCATGTGAAACAGGTTATAAAATTACTTCCTAACCTAGTTGTGAAAACAGTACGACAATAGCCCAGTGGCCAGTCGGGTGTACGCTGGTGACATGGACTGTTAGCTTTATTACATGGAAACCCATATAGGAGACCTCACTGATGTCTCTCTGCCAGGTTAGAAGGACCTTACTATGACTCATATGTGCAATGATATGATGACAACCATGTGTTTTCTATTTCAGGTGAAACAGTTCAGCCTGCATGTCTTCCAAATCAGGATGAGCTCTTTGAACCTGGACTTCTATGTACAACTTGTGGCTGGGGACGGCTAGCAGAGAGTAAGAACCTCTCCTCACACTTGCTGTGTGGTATGAAAATGAAGCATGTTGGGCTAGACTTGGAAGTTTTTAGTTCCAGGTTCTGTGCTTCTGCTGGGTTAGATAAATCAACAAAGGTCTTGATGATATTGTATCTTTATGATGTTTCTCTCCTCCCATCCCACCCCACCCCCTGACCCCAGCAGTTTAAGGGCCTCTTTTATAAAGCTGTGCTACCGATTTTCGGTGTGGCAAATGAGAGGAAGCCCATTCAATTCCTATGGGCTTCCTCTCATTTGCCGCACAAGAATTGCTAGTGCGGCATTCTAAAAGAAGCCCTAAGTGCTTTAGTTCTCTGTGATCTCAGTTTTTGTAAAGCGTTATCCAGTAGGAAATATTGGGATAACAAATGGGGTTTTAAATCACAATCCAAAATTTACAATCTTTATACCAAGACTAAATTTGCCTGGGCAATAGGGAAATGGCACCGACTTCTTTTGGTAAATGAAATTACGCTGGTAAAATGTACCAAGGCTCGGTTTGTCTGTGATCCAAATGAAACGGGGGGCTAGCAATGTTTTCTTCTGTGTGCATGTGGGAGTGTGTGTGTCCCTGCCCTCTCTCCCCTCCCCCCTCTGAGTCCTTCACTGTTACAGAGCCAGCGATTTGATTTCATGCTCTGCTGTTTTCCTTCACTGACTGTTTGTTACAGAGGGCAGGGCAGACACTCATGGGGAAACCGAATATCTCTCCCCCTTCACACTTCCGTCTGGAGGCTTCATAGAACGTTGGTGTTGCCTTTTATATAGAGAGATTATTTTATGTTTTACCTATTTTTGTAATCCGCGCTGAACTGAAGGGTTGAGCGGAATAGGAGGATGAGAATTACAGGTCTGTCCAGGGCCGTGCTAACACGGTAAGCGAGGTAAGCATGGCAGGGGGGCGCTTCTCTCTGGGGGGCGCCGCCGCACCATGCTCATCTCACTCGCCCTCCCTTTTTTTTTTTTTTTTTTAAATTTACCTCCGTGGCGGCGGTTCCGGCAGCGCAGCGTCAGGGAAGGAGGCGGCGCTCCCGATGTCTCTAGCCTTCCCTTCGCTGTGTTCCGCCTTCTTCTGACGTCAAGGAAATGACGTCAGAAGAAGGCGGAACACAGCAAAGGGAAGGCTAGACGTCGGGAGCACCGCCTCCTTCCCTGATGCTGCGCTGCCGGAACCGCCGCCACGGAGGTAAATTTAAAAAGAAAAAAAAAGAAAAGGGATGTTGGGGGGAGAGAAGAGGGCAGGCAGTTGAACAATGGGAGCGGGAGGGCAGGGGAGAGACGAGAGCATGGATGCGAAGGGGGGGGGGAGAAGAGGGCGGGCCAGGCTGGGACATGGGAGTGAGAGGAGAGAGAGGAGCATGGATGCGAGGGGGGGTCATGGAAGGGAGAGAGGGGAATTGCTGGATAGGGATTAATGGAGGGGGCAGGGGACAGGAGCATGGATGGGCATGGATTGGGAGGGCAGGGCTCAGGGAGAGAGGGGAATTGCTGGAAAGGGATGAATGGAGGGGGCAGGGGACAGAGGAGCATGGATGGGCATGGATTGGGAGGGCAGGGCTCAGGGAGAGAGGGGAATTGCTGGAAAAGGATGAATGGAGGGGGCAGGGGACAGAGGAGCATGGATGGGCATGGATTGGGAGGGCAGGGCTCAGGGAGAGAGGGGGAATTGCTGGATAGGGATGAATGGAGGGGACAGATGGGCATGGATGGATATGGATTGCATGGCAGGGCTCAGGGAGAGAGGGGAATTGCTGGATAGGGATGAATGGAGGGGACAGATGGGCATGGATGGATATGGATTGCAGGGCAAGGCTCAGGGAGAGAGGGGAATTGCTGGATAGGGATGAATGGAGGGGGCAGGTGACAGAGGAGCATGGATGGGCATGGATTGGGAGGGCAGGGCTCAGGGAGAGAGGGGAATTGCTGGAAAGGGATGAATAGAGGGGGCAGGGGACAGAGGAGCATGGATGGGCATGGATTGGGAGGGCAGGGCTCAGGGAGAGAGGAGAAATTGCTGGACATAGAGGGGAGGGAAGAGAGATGAAGGAGATGAAATGAGGGGAAAGGAAGAGAGGAGAAAAACTGCACATGGATGAAGAAAATAGGCAGAAGCTGAGGACCAGAAATGAAGAAGAAAGGAGGAAAGGAAAGAAATAAATGGAAAGGAAGCCCTGGAAACGGAGAAGAGGACAGATAGCAGCAGAATCAGATACTGGGCCAGCATGATCAGAAAAAGAAAGTCACCAGACAACAAAGGTAGAAAAAAATCATTTTATTTTCATTTTAGTGTTTGGAATATGTCCACTTTGAGAATTTACATCTGCTATCTTATTCTGCAATGTATAGCAATTTGTTTTTAAGAATATTGCTGACAATTTTCACGGGGGGGGGGGAGGACCACCGCCGCCGCCAACTGATAGTCTGCAGGGGGGGCGCCAACTGATAGTCTGCAGGGGGGCGCCAGAGACCCTAGGCACGGCCCTGGGCCTGTCAGTCTGACCTTGATGTTGAGTAAATTAATGGAAACGCTTCTAAAGTGGAGGATTGTGAGGTTTCTTGAACAAAATGGTCTACAGGAAGCAAGGCAGCATGGCTTTACTAGAGGCAGGTCATGCCAGGTAAATCTGATTGATTTCTTTAACTAAGTAACCAAACAGTTGGATGTTGGAGGGGCGCTAGATGTGGTGTACTTGGATTTTAGCAAAGCCTTTGACACGGTTCCACACAGGTGACTGATAAATAAATTGTGAGAAAAACTTCCAAATGCTGCTTTATGTCACTTTTTAGACGTTTTTCTGTTTTGAAAATGAGCCCAATAGTAACATAATAGATAATGGCAGATAAAGGGAAAGGGACTTGATATACCACCTTTCTGAGATTTTTTTGCAATTACATTCAAAGTGGTTAAGTGACTTGCCCAGAGTCACAAGGAGCTGCAGTGGGAATTGAACTCAGTTCCCCAAGATCAAAGTCCACTGCACTAACCACTAGGCTACTCCTCCACTCACTCCACCTGAACAGTCTACCTGTTCTGTTTAACAGTCATGCTCATTATCAATTTATGATTAAACCAACAATGAATGTGGTATAAAAATACTTGATCCTGGTCTTTCTTTGCTATTTTTGGGACACAGACTGTATAGTCTGCCTAGGCACAATTCTTACTTCATGACTCTATTTTATGTGCTCCACAACTCCTCCAACTATTTATTTATTTAATTGCATTTGTATCCCACATTTTCCCACCTATTTGCGGGCTCAGTGTGGCTTACAATACATTGTAAATAATGGAAATACAGTTTGTTACATTACGATTATGGTTACATTGTGAATAGTTAAGGAACACAGAGTTATATCGGTCACTTTTGGGGCGTAGAAACTATAGGATTTGTCGTTGGGGAATTACTACGGTGGTCGAATAGTAGCAAGAGAGTGATGGGTAGAGAGTTTTTATCTGTGGGTAGATTGTTGAGTGGGAGAGAGTACGGGGAAGTGGAGTACGTGAGGTAATGTCTTGAGGCATTATTATGATGTATATGGGATTTATATGTTTTAATCCTTGCGGTATATTTTTTCAAAGAGATAGGTCTTTAATCGTTTGCGGAAGTCTGTCAACTCATAGACCGCTCTCAGGCCGTGTGGCAGTGCGTTCCAAAGTTGCGTGCTCTTGTAGGTGAAGGTTGATGCATGTAGTGCTTTATACTTTATGCCTTTGCATTTTGGGAAGTGGAAGAGTGTGAACCTGAAACTTTCTGGCTTTAAACCAATGATCCTACCCCTGAGCCAAAGGAGCCAACACCCTGGGTCTATTATTAGGAGAAGCAGCTTATTTTGATTCACCTCCTCACTCCCTCTGCCCTGTATCACTCCATCACTTTGACACAAACCATGAAACACTGCACTTCTGCAAGTGGATTACAAGTAATTGTTTGGTCTGATTTTCAGATGGAATTCTTCCTAATATCTTACAAATGGTGGACTTACCAATTGTTGAAGAAAATGAGTGTAATGATGCCATGTTAACTCTAAGGACTCCAATGACAGGAAGCACCATACTCTGTGCTGGGTTCCCTGAAGGGGGAAAGGATGCATGCCAGGTACTGCAGGCTGAGGGCCGGGGGTGGGAACCTCTCATTACTAGACTCTCTGTGCATTGCATGTGCATGCATGTGTATATGTGAATACAGATGTGCAATCCTTGTGTACTCTATGTGGGATAAATTTATAATAGTTCACCTAAAAATATTCCTCAAAAAGCTGCCTTTTATATGCAAACAACATAGGCATCTAAGGGGGTCTTTTACAAAGGTGCACTAGCGTTTTTAGTGCACACTAATGATTAGCATGCACTAAATGCTAAAGACATCTATAGAAATATATGGGTGTCTCTAACGTTTAGCGTGTCCTTATTTTTAGCGCCAACTAAAAATGCTAGCACGCCTTTGTAAAAGGATCCCTAAATATCTTTTATAGAATAAGCTCTCAAAACTATTTCTAATGGTGCATAAATGCTCCTCTACAAATGTATATCTGCTCCAAGGCAGGAGTAGGAGAGGCAAAAAAAAGGTTACCCCCTAGAGTTGTTGTTTTTTCTGCTGTTTTCTCAGCAGCCGTTTGGAATTTCAATGTGAAATTTTGCAGCTTTATGTGTTGTTACTATCTACATTTATTTGTTGAGTAGAATGAGATTATCTTTAAATATGGCAAAGTTACAGACTTTTTAGTACGACCACCCAGCAATTTTCACGCATTCAAAAATGTTTGCACTGTAAAACTACCATTATTTAAAAAAAAAAGGGGGGGGATACCAGCTTACTGTTAATGACATCACAGTATCGTAGACTTTTGTCTGGGGAGCCATGTTGGAGGCCAATCACAAGCTCCACCTAAAAGTTGCAATCACTGAACTCAAGGAAGCACTGCAGATGATGTGTTAAAATTGGGGATGCGGACACTCTAAGCGTTCACAGTGACTGCGAAATTCTGGCACATTCTTAATTGTATCCTTTGAATGTCTTTATTTTACTGTGTTCTATCTCGAACATTTTTAATGTGCAAAATTCGCTAGATAGTAAGGCTAAAATGTCAGTAACATCAACATAGCTTAAGATAAGATAATTAAATGTTGTTTAATAGTAATATTTAAGTATGATGACTTAATAAGTACATAAAAATTTATTGTTGAAATTCAGTGCAGTTTCTGAGAAAACAGCAAAAGGTTCTAGGGGGCACTGTTCCCTCTAAGCTGAGCGGGAGTCCTCCAACAGCACTGCTGCCAGTGGGGGGCAGTGCTTCAATATTGTGTTTTCAATCGCTAGGGACAGGCAGGTTCCCTGGAGTTTTATAGAGCTTGCATGTCCCTCACTATTGAAAATGTGATAGTGAAACAGCACCTCCCCCCCCCCCCCCCCCCCCCGACTGGCAAGAATGTAGGTGAAGAACTCCCACTCAACTTAGAGGGAACAGTGCTAGGGGGTTACTTTTTATTTTTGCCTCACCCTGTATTTTTATAAATGACACATCACCACTCCACCCCAGCTCCACCCATTTAGCCCGTGATTCTATAAATGGTGCCCAAATTTGCATACCTAAATTTGGGCATGCTCCTGAGATGCACGCACAAATTAATTAAATAGTGAGCTCAGAACAATGAATAATTGGGTACTAACAACCAGTTATTGAAGCTAATTGGCACCTATTAAAATGTGTGCATGTATCTGGCTGCACTCCATTCTATAAGGCAATGCACCCAATTCCCACAGCGTATATTTCAAAAGGGGGCGTGGCCATGGGCATTCCAAAATGTTGCACATGTAGTTATAGACTATTGGGTCAGCGTGCTCATCGTGGGCACCAGCATTTACACCAGGTTTCAGCAGGTGTAAGTCTGGCACTTAAAGTTTAGGCATGGGAATCAGAAAGCTGCTTTAGTCACGACAATCCCTTAGGCAGCGGCTTGGAGTGCTGCGAAACACTGGCCACATCAGAAAGGTTGAATTAGCGGCTTCTTCAGTTAAGTTGACTTGATTTATTAAGAGTTTCTGCACAATCTAAATGAGAAAATTATGCAAGAGTTTTTGCATAATTTGAGTAAAAGATTTGTGCATTAAGGATCAACCCAGGCGACGTTTTTTTAAGCCAGTGATTGAATGAAGATGATCTGCTTCACTAAACTAGAATGAGCAGTTTGAGTTCTGAGGCTTTTTCCTTCCGCGAAGGTATTCATTGAAGTACTATTTAGATTTCACTTTTACTATAATGTGGCTGTATCACTAATTTTGTTGTGTGGGATTCTTTTCTATCGATTTTCAACAAGCCACCTAACTAGAATTAATTTGAATATTGCCTACTAGGGGTTAGCCTGCCATCCATGTGCTTGGACATAGCTGGCTAAATCCAGTTGACTAGCACTGGAAATGTATGCTAGGCAGATTTTTCCTGCTCCCTATTATATCTGTACCGTAATACACCATCACATCTGTCTATAGTGCATCCATTCCAATTTGTTATCTAACAGAATGGGTTTGTTTTGTCACAGGGTGATTCAGGTGGTCCTCTTCTCTGCAGACGTAAGCATGGCACCTTGATTTTGGCGGGTGTGACTTCCTGGGGAATGGGATGTGCCCGCAGTTGGAGTGATAATATCATGAAATTGCCAGACCGTAGAGGAACACCTGGGATCTACACTGAGTTACGCAAACTACTGCCATG